>NW_028274822.1:84514587-84827920 GCF_037043125.1 Eumetopias jubatus | reverse complement strand
CTCATCTACCCTCCCTCAGGCAAAGGACTTCACCTCCAAAATTTGAGTTTCGTCTCTTTAAGATGTTGGTGAGAGTATGTTTCCTACAGCTGATGTTAGGTCAAGAGAGGCCTGCACTAATGAACTGTTGCGGGGGGAACCAAACTAAAGGCAGGACAAAGGCCTGGGGCCCCTGGCACAGTGCCACAAAGGGAAATGTGAGTTGGGTTCGATACCCTCAAGTCCTCTCCAGGCTTCTTTTGATGAGGGGGTCAGCAGCCGTCTGACCTGGCTGGGTTGGGGCGGGGCAGGGGGGCTCTCTGCTCTACCAGTGGAAGGAGAAACAGATGTCAGCAGACAAAAACCGGTCAGAGACAGGTTCAGGTAAAGAGGGGGTTGGCCCTCAGCTAACATAGGTTTTGGAGGATCTCAGTGTGTGGGGGTGTGGGAACAGTGCTTAGAGGCTACAGAAGGGCCCTCAGCAAGGCTCCGGCAAGCAAGAATGCCAGACCTTGTTCCAGGCTTGGGGAGCCTGCTTGGCAGCACCATGAGCACTCACTCACCCAGCTAAGCCCTTGGGGCGACTGCAGAAAAAGAGGCCTGGGTGGGTGAAGGGCCATGAGGAACAAGCCTCAAGTGCCCCACCTTGGTCTCCTAGAGTTCAAAGCCCAAGCTACAAGCAGCCTGCTCCAATATCCAGGAAGTCCGGCGATGCACACGCCTCGAGATGCCGGACAACCTCTACACCTTTGTCCTGAAGGTGAGTGACAGCTTTTCTCACCCGGGGCTCACACCTACACACCCGAGGCACCCACACAGCCACTCCCTTCCTCCCTGCCAGGTGAAGGACCGGACAGACATCATCTTTGAGGTGGGGGACGAGCAGCAGCTGAATTCCTGGATGGCTGAGCTCCGGGAGTGCACAGGCCAAGGGTGAGGCCCCAGACCATAGGGCCCCACTCCTGGCCCAGCTTTTCCTACTCCCCTGCTCTACCCAGATCCTAACCTCAGCCTCTTCAGCAGGTTGGAGAGCACAGACCCAGAGACGCATATTCCCTCAGCCCTAGAGCCTGGCACGTCCAACTCTCCGAGGGGAAGCACAGATTCCCTGAACCAAGGTGAGTGGGTCCTGGACTCTGTCCTCTGTGTAAGGCAGAACCAGCTTCAGCCCAGGACGTAAGGTACCCACAGGGGGTCACTACCACCAATCTTGTCTACCAGGTGCTTCTCCTGGGGGGTTGCTGGACCCCGCCTGTCAGAAAACAGATCACTTCCTGTCCTGCTACCCCTGGTTCCACGGCCCCATCTCCCGGGTGAAGGCAGCCCAGCTGGTTCAGCTGCAGGGTCCTGACGCTCACGGAGTGTTCCTGGTACGGCAGAGTGAGACAAGGCGTGGAGAGTATGTGCTCACATTCAATTTCCAAGGCATAGCCAAGGTATGGGGCATGGTAGGTGGGGCTGGACCGCCCCCCAACCCCAAGTTCAAGGCCCTCAGTGGCCAGTGGCTGAGCCTCCTCTCCTCCTGTAGCACCTGCGCCTGTCACTGACCGAGCGGGGCCAGTGCCGAGTGCAGCATCTCCACTTCCCCTCCGTCGTGGACATGCTACGCCACTTCCAGCGCTCCCCCATCCCGCTTGAGTGTGGTGCTGCCTGTGACGTCCGCTTGTCCAGCTACGTGGTAGTGGTCTCCCAGCCACCAGGTGTGACCCTTGGTAAAGGGGGTGGGTGGCACAGGGAACCAGGTAGAGGGTAAAAGCTTGCTGCAAACCCAGGGGCACAGAGATCTGTTTTTGTGTTCTTCCAACATCTGCCCCGTCACATTAAGACTGACCGTGTCGGTCTCTCTCTCGGTCACTTGTCCCCCAGGTTCCTCCAACACTGTCTTGTTCCCCTTCTCCCTCGCTCACTGGGATTCGGAGCTGGGCCTTCCCCACCTTAGCTCTTCTGGCTGTCCGCGGGGGCTTGGCCCAGAGGGTCTCCCCGGCCGATCCTCTCCCCCAGAGCAGATATTCCACCTGGTGCCTTCGCCCGAGGAACTGGCCAACAGCCTGCGGCACCTGGAGCCTGAACCTGCCAGTCGAGCCCGGGACTCAGACTACGAAATGGACTCCACCTCCCGGAGCCATCTACGGGCCATAGACAATCAGTACACACCTCTCTGATGGGCAGTGAGGAAGCCCAGGCCTCACACATGCCCCCGAAGAACACAAGCAAGCAGAGATGTGAACTTGTGAATGTAACTTTCTTTCCTTCCTTCCAGAGAGAGATTTAAGGGACACTGCTAACTGCACATTTCAGTTTGGATGTGACCCTTCTAATAGGCCTGTTAAAGGGCCTCCTGTAAGTTTCATCAGTCCATCAATTGGCTTTCTCCTTATTGTTTACAGATATAGTTCTTGTTCACAGACGCCACTGGTTCTCGCCCCGAGTCCCCAGGACTGGTCCCCATCCCTCTTACAGGACGTGGTGGGCTCAGGGCCAGAGCTGGTGGCAGAACCTGGGTTCTCTTTCTCACTGACACTGTCACAGCTGATGGCAGACTTTCGGGGTGGGGTGGGGGGGGTCGTCAGGAAGCCCAAAACACTAACAAGCCCTGGATTCTCATATGGTTTGCCAGTCCACGTGGCAGGTCTGCCGTCACCCACACCAGAGATGAACACACCACTCGTGCTCTGCCTCGCAGCTTTAGGACAAAGTTCAAGGTTAAAAATTGTTTTAAACATTTTACCTCAGATTAATTTTTCAAAGGATTCAGGTTTTGAAATTCAATAATTGCTTATTTCATTGCACTCTTTAAACTAATACCCATGCAGTTTTGTAGTTCAGAGACAGCTATGCAAAGCCTACTTGACTAGTTCCAGGTCTGAGCCAGCACGCCTGGCTTCCATTTTTTTTTCATCCTCAGGACAGTCACCTGCTGAGTAGCCACTGTCCTTCCTAAATATAGAGAAGTGAAGTATGTCACCCTTTCAGGGAAATTCAGGCAATTACTGAAATAGGAGGGTGGCAAGGAATAGTTCTACCCTGGTGCCTTATGAATAAAAAACTGGATTCTGGTTTATAGCCGCTTTCTGGTGAGAGTTAAACTAGTTTAAAGGGTGAGGGGGGGACAAGCAAACAGCCAAAAGGGCTGGCTCAGAACCCCCGCCCAGGGCATCTAATGGCTTATAAACTATCCCACAAGGTTTTAGGCTCATTCTTGAGCCAAGATAGGAGCTAGGAATCTGATGCCCCAGCTAATGAGAAACTCCTTTAACAGCCCACAGTGTTCTGTTCCAGCTGCTTACTGCTTCACTTGGTGAGGAATGTGAGCGCACGTACACACGGGCACACATCGTCTCCACCAGCCAGGGATCCTGCAGTCAAATCTCCATCTATACTCGCCTTTCACCAGTAACACAATTCACAGGGGAGCTGGCTCCTCCCAGAACTTTCCTGCAGAGGCTCCGAAACAAGGGGGGCAGTGACAGAGTGGAGCCAGCTGCTCCTGGGTGTCAGCAGAGCCATTCAGTAGAGCCACCAGGCTTACCAAAGTGGCTTCTAGGAAACTGGGAGTTTAGCACAGTTTAACATTTATAGATACATCAATCAGAGGCTAACTTTAAACCCTGGCCTAAAACTAACTACTGCCTGCCTTATCTGGGGGGTGAGGGTTTGGTTTGCTCCCTCCTGCCATTCTCTGTATTCCCAGAGGTCAGACTTTTGCTTCTAGAATTTTCTGGGGTTTGTTTTTGGGCGGAGCAGGGAAGGTAGAGGGGGCAAGCAGTCACCTCTTAACCACTTTAAAAACCAATGCTCCTGGGTGTTTTCATAGATTGTAAAGCAGATCCGATCCAGATTTGTGGTCTTTTTCTAAGGACACTTCTTTCCTTCATTTTTCTACACATCAATCAGGTTTCTCTACATAATGAATGCTAAGTGAAGTGTGAACCAGAGAAGTAACCACTGTTCTGGATTTCTCTTAGAGAAAGCTCATCACGCACGGTCACAGCATACCCCACACCACCCTCCCAGCCCCAGTGTGACCGCTGCTGACAGCAAGAAGCCAAGCCAACAGCCTCCACTGAGAGGCCAGGTTCTGAATGCCACATGGATAGTAAGCACTATGATCCCTCCAGTTAATCTCTAGTGACAGACAAGAAGGATAGCTTGACTGCTCCCAGCACCATCACTTCCTTCTTCTGTCTTGAATGAACTTTTACAAACTAACAGTCACCAGCACCAAAGAATTAAGTCAACTAACCTGCCTTGAATTTTAGACCAGCAATCCATATGGCTTTATCTGGTATAAATCTTCTGCCTTTGATCATTTCTGGACCGTGTAGGAAAAAGGAATAGCAATCATTAAAATCTTAGGCCAGAGAACACTATTTTTACATAACAGTTTCTTAACCTAAAATTAAGGCCTTGAACTCTTCCCTAAGTGTTGCCTGAGATTCCTTCATGCTTTTAATTCAGGGCTACGTCTCCTATCGCAAATGTCATGTGAGCTCTAACATCTCCCACAGGCTTGAGGAACTTGATAGTATATTATCCACTGCCTCTTAAGGACACATCTGACACCCAGTGTTTGGCTGGAATAAGCACGTTGTAATGACAACAGTGTAAATGGATTCATTCTATATCATTATAGGCAGAAGGTATTTGGCAAATTTTTATGTATTGTTTATGTACTGTACAAGTAACTTATTCTTGAATAATGCAAATTTTGCTATAATGTACAAATTGCTACACATGAATTAAAAAAAAAAGTTTTCAGAATCTTGACTTGTTGCTGTAATATTTAAAGGCTCTATCATTACAGGACTATGGTCTCTGCAAAAGCCTTGCTCTGCTCAATTACTTGCTTTTCCCGCTGTCTCCCCACAAAGGGGGAACATGAGCAATGTTGTGAGTCTACGGCAATAAGCTACTTTGTGTACATCGCTGCATTGTTTTAGCTTTTCAGCCCTCTGGATTTATCGGTTTCTTTTTAAAAGGTGTCTCCTGCCCCCTACTGGTAAAACAGGTGTGTGAATCAGGACAACTTCTGACTAACAACACTCATCTGGGTTCAGGAGATATTAAAAAGGAAGCTTACAGAACCAGCGTCAGGCTGAGGATGTGGGATTCTCAGTGCTGCCCAGCTCTGGCCAGCCTTCCTCCTTCTGGAGCGGACCTTTATCCACCAAAGAGAATGTCTCAGTCTTGTCTTTTTCTAGAGATACCTTGAACCAGAACTAAAGGTGAAGAAGAAAAGTCATTTGACAACTAACCTTCCAGGATATTTAAGAAAGCACACTCAGCCCTCCTGCCTCGATATGAAGTATCCTATAACAGAAATATCTTAAGCTTATACAAACACAGACTAACTTGATATCAGTTTTTAAAACTTTTTTTATTTTTTAATTTTTTTTAAGTTTTTATTTTATATTATCTACAAAGTAAAAGTTTTTCCCTTAACTTAAAAGTTGAACCACTGTAGACAGTGATCACTCCATCAAACTTGATTTATAAATAATAACCCGTCATTTTGACGGTAAGAATTTACTGAACCTTTGTCAAGTTTAGTAAAAGGGCGTTCCAAGTCTTGATTTTTTTTTTTTTTTTTTTTTTTTTTTAGCAGTAATAGCAGCAAGAATCACTCTTGTTACTTCTTTTGCTAGCTGATGTGTTCATGACTTTCGAGGGTCATTAAAAAATAAATAACTTCCAGTTTCAGCAAGCAGAGCTGGGGTACTTGCGGGGCTCTGAAACAGCATATGGAATTATGGAACAGCCCACAAGTTCCTAAATGCCTCTACTCGGTCCAAATATCTTCCACTGCAAGTGAACTGTTAGCATTCCTATTGGATGTTACAAGAAATCAACATATATTTTTAAAAAACAAAATAAATGAAATTCTAGTTTTCTGTGCTTCCAGTTGGTAGAAGCAGTAGAAGGGAGGAGGGAATTTGGCCTTTCGGTTCCTCCAGGGCAGCCTTACAACTGCTGTTGGTGGTGGGCTTGTACTGTAAGAAAGAAAAGTGGATATTTAAACAGAAAACTGGCAACACCGCACATTAGCCTAGTGTCTCTGCAGCACATGACTGTAAACTACCCTTGTGCTAGCTGAACAGACTCAAAATTTAATTCACTCTTCCCCCTCCCATCTGCACCAAAAGGGGGAGGGGTAGGTGGGTGGGTAGAAACAAACCAGTCAGATGTAAAACCACTTCAGATAAAACTCCCAGAAGACTTGTTGCTCATGGGGTAGAAAAAAAGGCCTTAACATACCCCCTCCCCAGATACTAGCCAAGCACCAGTACTGCTTTCAGAGTAACAGGTCAGACTGTGAACTATTGCCATGGCAGCCATCAAGTATGAGAGCACAATCGCGGGGACTTCTCTTCCTGTCAGGGCATAGGCTGGAGCTAAGGCTACACTCAAAACCAATCCACACACAGCACACTTTCTCATCAGTAGTCTTCTCCAGAGCTACAGTCAAACTCTGCCATGGTGGTAACCACCCCCGTCAGACTGGGGGCGGGGGAGGGGGGAGCGCGGGGCAGGGACTAAGGAAGGAAAACGCTGCCCTGTCCAGCCTACTGTAACAAGGAAGGCCAACTGAGTCCTAAGCATGCATCAGCCACACAGAATGCTGCTGCTTCTCATCAAGCCAAATCCTGTATACCATCAGAACACACACAGACTCGGCTCCTGGAAGCCTCAGGCCCTGACACTGAACTGATCATCACAGTCCCTACTGTGCACACTCTGACGGGTCTTGCTAGTTCTCAAATGCGGGGCTTGAAGCGCTGGCCCTGCCTGCCATTCGACCTGTGCGAGCAGAATGCTTTGGGGTGCCCGGCGGCCCCTGCACACACACGCCTCACCTGAAGGGTGCGTCATATAGGGGAAATGCGCTGTTGTCGAGACTGGAATGGGCTGTAGTGCACTTTGAGCGAGGGCGGCCTGGGGACCGCCGGGTGGCTGTGTCGTCATTAGCATCATTGGCGCATGGGCAGTTGGATGAGAAGGAACCATTCCTGACTGTACATGAGCCTGAAACAGAGAGCTCTTTTACGCATACAGGCAACATCTCCAGCTTAAACAACATGTCAACTGTGTTCCTTTCACTGGGCTGGGGCAGGAAAGGCCAAAAGGGGGGCCCTCAGGGCCCTTTCTTTTCTCTGGGGACACTCCCTAATGGATCATCAATTGACCTATAGACATGTTTCACCCTTTAGCAGGTCCTGCAAGGCTGAGGGAGCAGGCGCCCAGCAAGCCTGGGTAAAAATAAGGGGTGCAACATCCTAGCCTTCAACATTTCTGATTGCTGGATTCTATGTTTGTTGGGCAGGATCGTCACAAAGCTCAGATATCTAATCCGAAAGCAGCTTTCTCAACTTAATAGGAGGTGAGATGCAATGATGCTTCAGAATCTGGCTTCTGAGTGGGGCCTGAAGTAGTTTTAAAGATAACCTCCCTTTTAATTACGAAAGCAGGTGATGACAGTAATTTATGGAATCCTTAGCCCTCTCGTTCTTTGCCCCTCCCCTCTGTTTCTTGTCTGCTCACCAGCACGTCTCTGTGAAGAATGAGTCGGGGCAGCAAGAGAAGAGACAGTTGAGCCCCTTTACTCTAAGAGATATGCTGACTGAGCAGGAGGAGTGGGCTGCAGTAAATAGCTCCAATGAAATGGGGAGGAGTAATGTGCAATTATCTGGGCCAGCCCCGTGCCCCTAAACCAAGTGATAGTGAGTGCAACCTGGTCTCACTGTCAAGTTGGAAAAGGTTTAGCCAGCCCAAATCGCTGGATCCCAGCTCAGGGGGATATGGCAGGGTCAGGAGGAGCCCCCCTTTTCTCCCATACTGTGCACTGTGCTAGACCACAATAAGCCTTGAATGAAATGCTGTTTTTACTCTCTTACATATTCAAATGGGCCCATGGCATATCTGGACTTCCCTAGAAGTGTTAACCTTTTTCTCTTTCAACACAAAAACACAAAAGTGAGGTTTTAGGAACCCCAACTTACATGTAAATTCAAGTATCTACTTAGCCACCAACCTCTGCTAACCACCTACAGGACCCCCGCTCTCATGAAGCTCCTGATTCAGCCAAACCATGCTGGCCCACACCTGACCAAACCGGCTCCCCTCCCCACTATCAAAAGCAAATCATCCAAGTGCAGTGCACCACACTACAGAACCCTCACTTGTGCAGAGGAGGACGCCCTAACTTCCCAGAGCTGTGGAACTCTAGTTACAAGGTTGCCTTCTGAGAGTGAGCTCCAACTGAGTCGCATCTCCAGCCCCCAGCACGCCAGAGCCTCAGTGGCGCACTATTCAACATGAAATGGAGTTCAGTGAGCAGTCTAGCTTACACCTGCCTAAGAGAGTTCTGTTATGAAAGCAGCAAAAAGAGCCATCAAATACAGCCGATTCACCCTTAACAGCTCCAGGGAGGGCCTCAAGGACAGTGTTAGAGCCCAACTTCAGTGCAGCTCCTTATTAAGATAATCTAACTTGGCCCTGGATTGCACTGGACTTTTGTCAGCAGCTGATGCAGCCAGCAACCACTAAGATGTCAACCACACCTTTCAACCATTAGAGGCTTACGCTGGAAGTGAGCTCCAAAGAGCCTCCCAGGCTGCTCTTTAAGAAAAATGGGAGTGCTTCCAGCTTCTAGTTACACTGCACCAATGTACAAGGCCAAGCCCTTTCAAGAAGTACAACATATGGTCAAAGCGGGTGTACTGATAGGCAAGGAAATCAAGTGGAGAGATTTCTCTGGAACTCGTGTGACTAACATTCAAGCTGACAGGCTCAGGGCAGTCACCTCAGAGAGCTGAGAATTTGTGAAGCCCAACCTCCCTGCCAGAATTGTGTGTGTGGGTGTATGTGTGTACGAGAAAGGGATGGGGGTGGGGGAGTAGGAGGGAGAAAGAGAGAGAGAGAGAGAGAGAGAGAGAGAGAGAGAGAGAGAGAGAGAGAGAGAGAGGAGGAAGAAGGGAGGAAGAGAAAGAATATATATACTATGTATACACATATAGCAGTGAAGCTATATAAACATAGCGAAGCAGACACAGAAGGAAAGGATTGGTTTGCATTCCAAAATCAGAGGTATTTTTAAGGTCTCAGATGGGAAACATTAAAGGACTGACCAACCAGCAACTTTACTGACCCATTACAAAACCACACCAACATTCATTTAGGGCCAGATCACATGTATTTGAGTGGGAAAAGGGAGACAGGCAAATGGCATCACACACAGGGTTTCCTAGCTTGCAGAGCATCTGGCTCTTTGCTGCTTATCTGGTAACTTTCATATTCTACTCAGTCTTCACAGAAAGTTGGCTAAAGCTGGTTTACCTGAGGTACGTGGGCCATGTGGGGAGGATTGGTGTATGCCGGCTGAACGTGAGAAGGATGGATTGTAAAGACGGTCTGTTGTGCTGTTGGGAAACTATTCTGTGGCGACTGCGTATTGGAGGCAGGGGTCATGGCAGGTGGGGTTGGTGCGAGCCCCGCGTGGTAAATGGCTGACTGCTGCTGTGGACTGGCCAAATGGAGAGCCTGGGCGGCCTGGTGCTGATGGTGCTGCAAAGAGACAAGAAAGAAGTGAGAAAACCATTTCTTGAATGAAAAGCAGTTAAGGTGACACACAAAGCTGAACTCCACATATGAAAGTAGGCTCCCCTGGGCCCATCTAAGATGAAGGGCAGTGGCAAGTACCAGAGAATGTTCAGGGTGGTAAGGGCAGGGCTGGGGGGCAAGTGGTGGTTGCAAGCCCTCAACCAAGCAGAGGAAGAACAATAGCACTGCCCCAGGGAACTGAAAGATGTCAGAGATCCTTAACTGCCCCGTTAACAAACATGACTGCAGAAGCTAATAGGAAAAAAAATCGTTGTACAATTGTCAGAAATGAAGTAAAAAAAAAAGTCCCAAGCCAATTCCCAATATAATGTTAAATTAGATTTTTCAATCAATTATTTCTAGGACTTATTCAGTCACCTCATTCTCAACATGTATCTTAATAAGACTTAAAAACAGTAACAGGGGCGCCTGGGTGGCCCAGTGTTAGTTAAGCGTCTGCCTTCGGGTCAGGTCGGATCCCAGGGTCCTGGGATCGAGCCCCACATCGGGCTCCCTGTTTGGCAGGAAGCCTGCTTCTCCCTCTTCCACTCTCCCTGCTTGTGTTCCCTCTCTCGCTGTGTCTCTCCTCTGTCAAATAAATAAATAAAATCTTTAAAAAAAACAAAACAAAATCCAGTAACAACAAAAACCAAATCCCAGGGGCACAGTGGGCAGAGTTAGCTATATGCTGGCTTCACGAGGCAGGGGTGTGAGGTGTTTTGATCACGTGGTACCTAGCAAGATACTCAGCACTGAAGAAAATGCTCAGTAAACAGAATGAGGATGCAATTCTACAAGACCTGAGTTTCTCCTTACCTGAACAGGACTGGGTGCAGGATGACTTCCGCCATGCTGGCTCTGCTGCTGGCCAGTGGGGGTAGCTGAAGGTTGAGGATGTGGAGTATGTGGGTGCAGGGTAGCATTCGGGTGCGCATACTGCTGAGCAAGGGAGCCAGTGGAAACTGAAGTGAAAGAAAAAGGTGTGTGTACAACCGACATGTAGCACGGTCTCAATTGCTCCTCTATGCCTCATCAGCTGAGCTTTCGTGATACTCAGTGCCTAACTCATGCTTTTACCAATCTGTGTTTGACTCCATTTTTAAACCATCCATTTTCTTGAAAATCTTAAGTGTGAAGTTATCGCTTACCAATCAGACTAGCATTTTATTTATATAACACAGCTGTATACAATTATATTAAAATCTAATTAAATTTACTCTTAGTCACTAGATTTTCCTGAAAAAGCAACTTAATAGCATCAACAGAAACAATTCACACACACACACACACACACACACACACACACACACACACACACACTTAGCTCAAGGCCATCATCTGGCTAACCTCACCATGCTACTGCCCTGGAGCAGGCACAGTGTCCCATGGGCACTGACTGCATTGGGACTGGGGGAAAGGGCTGGGTAAGGTATGTGGCAAGGTTAGGGCTCTATCTTCATGGCCAAATGACCATAATCAATCTCAGCTGATCACAGAAGTCACTCTGCCACTCAATTCATTCCCTGGACCCTCCCTACTCAAGGATCTCTCTCACCTTTGCTTTAAAAAATCTAGTAAATGGAATTGCCCAAACTATGTAGAAAAATGAACTCCCTTCAAAGCATCCCAGCCTTGAGAAAGATTTGTACTAGCTGGAGTAACTTCAAAGGACATATGATGGGCCACTCTTAAGTAAAAATGTGTTCATTTAAAGATATGAACCTAAAGCCAATTCTTTATGGATCTCCGCAAGAACCATACCTTGACAGGAGATTAGGTCTAAATTCATTTGTTCATGTATTCCCAAAATAGCAATTTGAGAATCAAAATCACAGTAAGATGAGTTCACTGCTTCCAGTGACTACTGACAGCACACGGATACAAATCTAACCATGATGTGGCAATGAGCTGATAAACAGTTTTCTCAAGACCCATCCCTAGCAACATAGGACTTCCAGCCTTCTCTCAAATTCATCCGAAAATTCCAGAGAAGCTAAGTCCACACAGAGAAACAATTCCAAAATAGCTCCTCATGTTCTTCCTATGACATGTGTGCAAATACAGACATACAGGGGACTGACAGGAAGAAACAAGCACTGCTTTGAGATCAGGCCCTCTAACTCTGGCAGTCTAATAGGCAAGAATGCCAAGAGTCACCAGCATAAGTGACACCCGGCATGTCCCACAGAAATGTTATGCAGAGGGTTAGGCACAGGAAGCAATTCTGTAATGCCTGATGTTGCAGGGCCAAAGGCCACCAGTATTCCAGCCTAACTGGTTATATCCCAACTGTGTATGTATGTATTTTTAAAAGTAGACTCTATGCCCAGCATGGGGCTTGAACTCACAACCCTGAGTTCAAGAGTTGCACAGTCTACCAACTGAGCTAGCCAGATACGCCATATATGTATCTTTTAAAAGAGGCAAGGACAAGGCAAAGAGCCAGTGCAAGGATCACCTGTGCATCCACTGCCAATGTCATAGCAGGTATTAATATTCATTAATACCCAGATTAGATTAAACAAAATACTTTTGTTTATACACTGAAAAAATTTCCCTAACTATAAGAGTTAATTAATACACATTGAACATATTAACCAGGAGAGTTGTGGCATGATATTCTCTGGGTGTTTTTAGGAAGAGTCCATGCCTGTCTTCTGGGAGCTGGGAAGAATAACGTGCTAATTGCTTTCCTTGAACTCCATGGTCCCCTGAGTCTATAAAAGTCAGTGTCTTTCTTCTAATTCATCCTTCACCATCATCATATTCATTAGGTTAACTTTCAGATCCCCCCAAACTGTCTAGGGACTGACTTGGTCTAAAAGACTTGATGTAAATTTTGAACCTGACTCTGCTGCTCTTATAAAAATGTTACATTCTTCAAATTTACTTTTAAATAACTGTAATAGCCACATGTAGCTAGTGGCTGCTGATCACACAGCACAATCTACAGCACACTTTTATTATCACAGAAAGTTCTACTGGAGGATGCTGTCTAGAGTCATTCACGGGCTTTTTCTTTTCTTTTTTTTTTTTTTAAAGACAATTCCACACCCAACGTGGAGTTCCGACCCTGAGGATCAAGAGCCCCATGCTCTGCGGGCTAAGCCAGCCAGGTGCCCCTCATGCTCCTTATTTTCACAGTATTAGCGTTAAAATCCTCCCTACCCTCAAGCTTCTTAAGTGTTTCATTTCTAACAATACTAAATCTATCTAAGGGGAAGCAATTCTTGTATCCCAAATTCAATTTATGAGGTTTCATAAAGACAGAGTACAGAATCTCGCAGATTCTATTTTTTAAACTTTATTCAAGAAATGTTTGTACTTTTAATAACCTTCTATGCAAAGTTTTAAGGAAATAAAAACAATAAATAAAAAAAAATTCTAGCTAAGTGCTATATTAGTTTTCTGATATAAAAACATTACCTCACACAAGGAGAATAATTACGCCCATGAAATCTCATAATGAAGTAATTCATCAATTAAAGGTAAAAATCTTGAAATTTGGAAAAAATTAAAGATGAAATTTTTTTAAGATGAAGTATGTTTTACTGTGCATTTTTAAAAGGCATCTCCGTGATAGCAGTCTACCAACACTGAAAGGCTATAAAGTATTCTAATTTATATCTCATTTGCATTCATAGCACAAATACTTCAAATAACCCAAACTGTGTGCATCTACACAGGCTTTTGCTTTAAAAAAAAAAAAAAAACCCTATCCTTTCCCTACCTAAACAAGAGCAAACTACAATGCATTGTAAGAAAAATCAAGGACACGTAAATATGCATCATTAACTGCAAATAAAACTTTAAAAGGTTTAATTAGAAATAATTTCCTTTGTTTATCTTCTTGCTTAAAAGATACCTGCTAAGCAAGTACCTCATCCAGGAATTCTTCCCCCCACTCAAATACAAAAACTGGGTAGCTAATTGGGAAAAATGTGAAATTGACACTTTTTAATTCAATACTTACATAACAACAAAAATATAGTCGGGTTCCTTTAGTAAAATAAATGAGAAAAAAACCTACTAGAATTAGGGAAAGGGAGAAGGGGAGAGTCAAAGACAGTAAATGCTGGGCTTTACTGAGCTGAGTCTACCAATTAACTTTCTTTATTATAATTATTTCATTAATTCAGCTAAAGATTCCAAAGGTTAAAAACAAATTCTCTTCAAAATTCTGATTTAGATATTCATCAGTTAAACTTCTATTTATAAAAATTAAGTTGCCTTCATGAAACCTGGATGAATTCAGGCTAATCAAAGAAGTATTGCTTTTTTGGGTTTTACCTGGTCCGGAAGTTTCCCACTCACTGTGTTCCTTGATACAAGTGTTTAAAACTCTAAATGTGTGACTTGTCAAAATCCCCACAACACTAAACACATTATAAAAATTGTTTCCTAAGCCATGACCTTACTGAAGCCAATTCAGTCCATGAGGCTGTGCGTTTAATTTTTAACCAGGTTTTATCATTTTGACCTTGGATGCACAAGTCAGGAGAGATCACCAGCACTGCAAAACTAAAAATGAAAACAAAATCTTCCCATCTGATGTTAAATTCAGAAAAAAGAAGTGAAGGAAAACTGAATTCTTGAGAGGGGAGTAAAAGGCAACTAGAGCAAACCATGACAAAATGGCTTGTGGGGAGGGGTGGTACAAAGCAGCAAATTAAATTACAAATAGTAGGCCCACTGTTAGTTTCTTTTAAAAACTAATAATTCCTTTCAGGGGATGTTGTACTAAGGCAGCTAATACTTAGGTTTGATGATTAAGGATCTTTTCGCTACTTTAGGAAACTGACTCCAAAATTACTATCAGAGACAGTAAGATGGTGAGGATAACTACATTTGAGACCTCAAATTGAGTACATAATAAAATTAATTACTGACACTGTCTTTTACATACTATATCACATACAAAGTTTCCCTTTCATAGTATAGATATACAGCAAGACTCCTTTTTAAAGAGCATCTATTAAAGGATTAAATTTGTTAACAATTCCTAGCACCAAATGAATAACATGTACACGCCATTTTTGGATACCAAGTCATGACACAGTTAATGAAAACTTAAGTCAAAATATTTTCTCAACTTTTTAAAATCTGGCATTTAGTAGATTTAGACATTAAGTCTTTCTAAAATAATCCAAAATTTAGTATCTAAAATCTTAATCCTTAATATCCCTTAGAATATAGTATTGCACATCAAGTGATGTGCAATTCCTGGCATACATTTCTGAAGGACTTGTGCAAGTCAG
Source organism: Eumetopias jubatus (assembly GCF_037043125.1). Classification (NCBI taxonomy): domain Eukaryota; kingdom Metazoa; phylum Chordata; class Mammalia; order Carnivora; family Otariidae; genus Eumetopias; species Eumetopias jubatus. The sequence goes on along the minus strand of NW_028274822.1, from coordinate 84,813,086 downwards.
TACCTTTCTTATCCAAATACCAAAAGTCCATGACTAGCCTTATTTTAAAACTACCCTACAAAATAAAGAGGACACACCTTACACATTCATTTCCAAAAGAGAGCCCCTACCCAGACTTTCTCCATTTAGGAGCCATTGTTTATTTACCTTTTCACTGGTGGTGAGAGAGGCCAGTGCTGCCAAACATAATCAAGCAGCCAGGATGTGCTTTCCTGGTCAAGCTCAAAACATTCTGGGGTCTACCACCTAAATATTTTAAACCTTCTTCAGTCATGCAAAGACTGAAAAGACAGAAATGTTTCATACCTAGAATTTCAACCCTATTCAATTAAAAAATCCTTGTAAGGATAAATTTCCTCTCACCAGGATACTGAAAAAGCCTAATATTTTAAGCTTTTTATACTAAATTTGTGGGTTAAAAAAAAAAAAAAGGGCAGCTCAGCAGAAGTTTCTCTGAACCAGGAAAATATTAGGCATTTCCAAAACAATTGTCACATGTTTGCTTGGTATGCAAAAATTAATTTCTGAAGCAACTCAATTTTTTAATTAACTCCAGCTTTCTTAAGCTGGGTTGTATTTCCTTTTTTAAAACTCTGAATTATTTACAAATATAGATATATTCAACGATTTTGTCTGGCACAAGGAAAATATTGCTCAACAAGTCTACTCCCTTAACATGTATTCTTTAAAAAGTGTTTTACTGTTCAATTAAAATTAGTATAAAAAACCCAACTCACTGGCAAAGTAGAAAGAAGGGCTTGTCTCCTTGTTGTATGGTAATTTGGGACATGCTGAATTTGGGAAATAGAAAGGTAAATTAGCCTTTTGAGGTGTGCATTTTCCTAATTTTCTGGAAAGGTTGACATATTTAGTAATTTTTTTGTATTCATGCATAAATCATTTTTCTTATTTTACAAGAGATGACAAGCACTTTAAACATTGCTACAAAATTAAACAAGAAAGGACTGAACCAAAAGATATTTTTTCTTCTGTACTGATGTGTCGAGTTCCACATGCTGACTTGCTTAAATGAAAGGAATAAAATCATTATCTAAACAAAAGACCAACACGGCATTCCACTGAACAACCTGGATATAAATAATGTACCAAAATAAGAGAATATTTACCAAGTTTAATTCAAAAGACTCAAACAATTTTGTATATCATTAATAGAAGCATCATTATTCTGTAAGTTATTTATTAGGCATCTGGAAGTGAACCCAAAAATTTAGAAACATAATAATGGTAATATTAAACATGAGTATAATATCATTTCTTATTAAAATATCTACATAAATGGGTGTGTGTGTTAAGTACATTTGGAAGGATATGCACACCAATATGTTAACAGGTAGTTGTCAAGTAGAGGGATAATAGGTGCATTTTAAATCTTTTTGCCTCCTGTATTTTCTCATTTATCTGCATTAAACTACCAAAAACAAACTCAAAGAGGATTCTGGATCTAACTCTTCCTGATGGCTTCAGTTAGTAGAGAAATTTTCATTACTACTATTTCTGAAAGGGAAAACACCACTGCCACAGAAAAAAAATTAGGTGAATTACGAGACCAGGAAACAAAAAGTAACTTCTTAGGAGGGAAGGGGCAAAGGCAATGATTTAAGTTAGATTAAGGTCAAAGAGATAAAGTCTGTGATCAAACTCCTTTCTAAGATAGATAGATAGAGAACAAGGTCAAGAACTACTTAGAATGTCTTATATTTCTCCGAGTAATTTAGCTGTTTAATAATCTGTCAGCATATTTATATTGAATATGCCAACCATTTAAAGACAATAAGCAGTCTTTCATTTTGTAGTCATTAGTGCCCTTTCTATTCTCAAAGCCTTCTGCTATGGCTGTTAACAATGAAAAAATGAAAAAAGGGTGACATAGAACTGTCGCCAACATCTGGGTGCATATTCTTTTGTTGGCATAAAAAGTTGAAAATATTTAGATAGAATGAAGCTTCAAAATAGACAATTCATACTCAAAATACTTGGTTCCTCTGGGAATACGCAATATAAACTGTTTAAGGGAAAGAAGTGTAAAATTAGCATTTCTATGCAACAGATTTGTCTTAGTTTAAAATAATGTACTTTAGAAGGGTCTTGGAAGATCTAAAATAACTGAAGTAAATTGAACTTGCTTTACTAGGTTAAATTATGGCTTATGATGGCAAAGAATAAAACAGTTCATTTTCTAGTGTTCTTTTTAGAGTATGAAGTATCCAAATGAGAACCTGAGTAACCAGCAACAACCATATCAAGTCCACAGCCTCACCCCAGCCTGCCCTCGTCAACAGACGTCAATTGACTACAACCTGTGTAAACTGCAGGAGAATAGTTTCACGTCTGGCTGACGTGGCAATAAAGAACTAGTCTTCATGACAAATCATGCCAGATTTCACTGGCCATTAGACCTAGTGTTTTGTTTGCAGTATTTCCTATTTACCCACATATGAATTGACTTCAGGGTCCAAGGACAACTACTTTTCAAATGTACACGTTTTGGGAAAGTAGTTATAAAACCATTAGCGTCTTAGATACAGTATTTACTATACAGGCTATTTCAAACCAATGAACATCATCCAAAAGACAAAACCAGATGCTGGCAGTGAGTGAACACACTGAGGAGAAAGATTCTTCTCAACATCACAGTATCACTACAATGTCTCATAAGCATGGGTACACCAATAGCTACTCTCTAAAAAGCAATGGAAATTTTAGCTCAAAAGGTTTAGATCTTATTCCAAGAGGAGTATGCCAGAAAATGGGAGGGGAGAAATGTTTTTTTCCACTTGTTAAATCACGATGTACTTACCAGAAATATATAAAAACTCATAATGAACTTTTTCACTTAAGCCTTTAGCAAACCAGAAAATTGTTGAAATGTATACAAATTGCTTAAAAGCGTATGTGATGAACACGCTTTTATGCAATTTCATACATACTTAGTCCTGGTTAAGACAAGCCAATGAAAAGCAATCATGACCAAAATCATAAGCCAAATCAGTCTGTTGGTATTTTTTTCAATTAAATTATGAATGGGTTTCTGGTAAGAAAGTTTCCCCAAACGTGGCAAATACCTCATTTTAATTTAAAGGGCATAATCCACAATAGAAAGTTTTTAAGTGATAATGTGTAAAATAAAGATTGGATTTAAGTATTTTACAAAAACAATGCCTTTAATCACTTAACATTCCTATCACTGCAAACGTGTGCGGCGGGAGCATGCCTCCAGGAAGAAGGCACGAGCAGCAGGTTATGGATGACAAGAAACTACTGCTGCCTGAGTCCTTATTCCTACGAACCTACAAAATATCCTAACTGTAGTCATTAAAAAGGTTTTAAAAGGTTTAAAAATGAAATGTCCACGTAATTGCTTGTAATGATAATTTCTCATAGCAGTATACTTTTCATTTGTATGAATAAACTTACATTTCTTTCCTCCCACTCCAAGAAACTGAAATGCCAATGGGAAAACCTAAATGACAGTACAGGAGTGCTCAGCAAAGTTCAAAACAAAACCTATACCTTAATGAAACTAGTACTAAAATTTTTTGAAAAATATAATATGGGTCAACTCACTATTATTATAAGATATGAGTGGGAAATGTTATTTTAAATTCTCAACATTGAAAACCATATTATTTTAGTACTTTAGACAGATGCTAAGTTGACCTGCACAAAGTTCTCCACCCACAAAACTAAGATGAAGATTTTTGCCTATTATTCTTTTATATATTGTTTAATTATTTTACATAGGATACTTCTCATTTTAATTTTACCATTGCTTATAACGATTATATTTAAAGTGTGACTCATATCTAAAGGAGATCCAATATTATACTATTTCAACCACTTAAAATCAGCATGAGGCAGAAACACAGTAGCATTCATTTTAACAAACAGCAATAAAAATATGTAATGCCAATGATTGCCAGAGGAAGGAGTGAAGCAGAATGTTTTCTTGCTAGAGAGTGCTCTCATTGTGGTAAAACTTTCTTGCATGCCTTAGGCAGGCCATACCAAATGGTTGTTAATACTGATGAGGAAGAGGTGGAAGATGCTCTTCTCCACAAATGATATTTTCTGTTATACAAATCATTCTATTTCACTTAAAATAAGGAGAGATATTTGAAGACAAATTTCAGGAACAGAAGTTGAAATGATTTTGCCAAGACTTATAGAAATGGGTTCATCTTTCTTTAGATTCTTGACCCTCAATGGTATAAAAGGCTAAGTTATTCTTAAAGTTTCTTTTCAGAGCTTTAAAACAAATTACTAGTCACTCACACTGAAAGAGACAAACAAAATGCTTCCTACCATACATCGCATGCGTCTGCTCATGAGCCCCGTACTGAGTTGCTGAAGAAGACACTAAACCAGGTTGGGCATGTGCCGGCGGTGCCATCATTCTAGCATTACCCTGTATCACAGGACTATAGACATGAGGATGCTGTGTTCAAACAAAATATAAAGAAAATACATTAAAGTATTGAACAGAGTTCAAGCAAATTTTAGTCAGATGTCTTAACTCCACGCTTTCCAGGTTTACAGAAACAACTCTGAAAATCCTAAAACGAATGTTCTTGGCTATTTCCTTTGAAATACTCACATTGATCAGCAACCTTCTTATACTAAAAAGGCCCCCAAATACTTAACTACCTACCTCACCATAACACAGAGCACAAAATGTAAAGAAAAACCCCTTTACCATATTAAAGGTTAAAACTGGAAGTTATTTAAAGGGAACAAAAATTAAGAGTTAGATCATATCAGCCTTACCTGAGACTGATAATGTGGCACATGCTGAACAAGAGGCTGATTTGGAAACTGCTGAGGACTATAGGCAACATATTGTGTGGAATAAGCTGGTGGGGTGGCTACAATTGGGGGGCCCGCTGCTGAGGCTGGGTGCATCATGGTGCTCTGATGATGCTGGTCTTGCCGCTGTTGGGGCATATTTGGTACTGCAGAAAAGATGACTTTGTATTAGAAAATACCATCTCCTTAGTATCAAACACACGAACACGTCCACGAGGCTGTGCATGATGTGACCCTCCTGCCTGCCTCTTCAGTGCCATGTTATACCACTCCCACCACCACTTCAGCCACTCTGGCCGATTTTCCTATTACATATGCCGCAAACACCAATCCCCAACCCTCAGCTTGGACAACTCTGACTCATCCTTCAGGTGTGAGCCTGAAAGCAGCTTCATTGGAGACCCTCTCTGATGACACCCAGATTTGATCCTGAGTCCCTGTAAATAGACTCTTAAAACACTATGAAAACTTTCCTTCATACTACTTTCTCAGATAATCCCTATTTGATAAACCGAATTATGTCACTTGCTACAGAAGGCTATTAGAGTTATTCAAAGAAAAACAGCACAAGAAAAAAGCCAAAACAGACCCAACACTAAGCTTAACTCTATCTTAATTTCCCATCACTGAATTCTTACACAATCTCTTGCTCTTTCTCAAGACACAGCATCACACATTACAATGTAGCAGGTTTCTAATAGCTCTTTTTAAAAATCACTTTGTCTTTTATTATTATCTTTTTAAGATTTTATTTATTTGTGAGCGAGCGAGCTCAGGAGCAGGGAGGAGGGGCAGAGGGAGAGGGAGAAGCAGACTCTCTGCTGAGCAGAGAGCCCCACGTGGGGCTCAATCCCAGGACCAAGATCATGACCTGAGCCGGAGGCAGATGCCCAACCAACTGATCCACCTAGGTGGCCCTACCTTATGTCTTTTATTATTATTCCACACAGATTTCTGCCTCATGGTCCTCCCCGTGTTAAAACTCTAATTAAGAATTCAGGGGCGTCTGGGTGGCTCAGTTGGTTGAGCAGCTGCCTTCTGCTCAAGCCCCGGGATCAAGTCCCGCATCAGGCTCCCTGCTTCTCCCTCTGACCCTCTCCCCTCTCATGCTCTCTCACACTCAAATAAATAAGATCTTAAAAAAAAAAAAAAAAAAGAAGAAGAAAAAGAATTCAGCTAAAATTCAGCTCAACTGGGGCACCTGGCTGGCTCAGTCAGTAGAGGATACAATTCTTGTTTTTGGGGTGTGAATTCAAGCCCCACACTGGGTGTAGAGATTATTTTTTTAAAAAATTTAGGGGCACCTGGGTAGCTCAGTCTGTTAAGTGTCTGCCTTCAGCTCAGGTCATGATCCCAGGGTCCTGGGACTGAACCCCACGTGAGGCTCCCTGCTCATGGGGAACCTGCTTCTGCCTCTCCTTTCTGCCGGTGCTCTATCTCTCTCTAATAAATAAAATCTTAAAAAAAAAAAAAAAAGAAATTCAGTGCAGCTGTCATCTCCTCTGTAATATCTTTCCCAGTTCCCCCAAAAAGAGCTAGCTGCATGCTCTGTGTACCTTCTCCTTACATGTCTCTTAGAGCACTGATTGTTGTCTGTGATGGGTTTTGTGGTGTGATGTTAACAAAGCCACCTGAGGGAAGGAATCATGAACCACTGCTTACAAGGTAGGAGGCATAAAGAATGTGTAACTTGGCATGTTCATAAAATCATCAGAACTAATTATATTAGTAGTTACTAATTGAGAGAATTTATTTTAAATATTTCAATTTTCTTGCTAAAAATTTAATGACTTTCTGAAATTTAGGAGGGCTAGTTATATAGTGTTTTATGTATTTAGAAAAGCAAATGTGAAAATGGAAGAAACGTGTATACAGTAATATTTTTCTGAATTTGATCTTGAGAGTCCATATAATGAAAAAGCAATTCCTTTTAGTAAAGAAAAGCCACCCCAAACTCCTATCTGTAACATTTTTAACAAATGAAAGTTCACTATTTCTTTTGATACTTGATTATAACCCTCATACATTTAAAAAAACTAAGTAAAAAAGCCAGTCAAGTATACAATCTTTTTTTAAAATTAAAGTTCTAGGGATGCCTGGGTGGCTCTGTCAGTTAAGCGTCTGCCTTTGGCTCAGGCCATGATCCCAGCATCCTTAGATCAAGCCCCACATTGGGCTCCCTGCTCAGTGGGGAGTCTGCTTCTCCCTCTCCTGCTCCCCCTGCTTCTTGTGCTGACAAATAAATAAAATCTTTTAAAAAAATTTAAAATTCTAGTTATACATACAGAAAATACTTGAATTTTAAAACATAAAAAATTCAACGACACAAAACAAAATCTTCCATCCCACTATTTGCACACTATTTTTTTTCCCACTAACAGCAACCATTGTGTGTGGCCTTCTAGATTATCTTCTATGCATTAGCACATATGCATATGTATTTATACAGACATATACTTGGGTTTATGGTATATTTTCTTCCTTAAATTGAATTTATCTTAATATTAAACTATAATTTAGATGGACCATAGTTTAACCATTTCCTTATGTCCAATGGTTTTCAACTGAGAGCAATTTTGTCTTTCAAGGGACATTTGGCAGTATCTGGAGACATTTTGGTTGTCAAAACTAGAAGGGGAGTACCGCTAGCATCAAATGGGTAAAGGCCCAGACGCCTGGATGGCTCAGTGAAGCATCTGCCTTGAGCTCAGGTCATGATCCCAAGGGTTCTGGGATCGAGTCCTGCATCGGGCTCCGCTTCTCCCTCTCCCTTCCCCCCACCCCCTGCTCGTGCTCGCTCTCTCTCCCAATCGCTCTCTCTCAAATAAATAAAATCTTTTAAAAATATATTTTTAAAAATGGGTAAAGGGCAGGTATGCTAATAAACCAAAAATATCTGTCCCAAAATGTCAACAGTGCCAAGGCTAAGAAATTCTGCTCTATTGTTGATCAAGTTCTTGGCTTTGGCATATTTTTAAACACAACAAAATTTTTCTCACAGGTTGTAAAAAACATTGCATTTGTACCAAGAAGACAAAGTGGTTTTGTGCAAAGGTCTTACTATCATGCAGGAAAGATATGCCTTACACAATCTATGACTGCATTTCATAAGCAAGTTCTTGACAGATAAAATAGCACGATACAAAATTAACACAAAGACAGCAATAGCCCTCATACATAGTACTCCATAAACTTAAACTTACTTCATAAGTAACTACTTAAAACTGCAGTGGAAAACACCCTGGTTTATAATAACAATAAAAAAAGAAAACACCTAAGGTATAAACTGAAAAAACACTATCTTTTAAGAGAAACTTTAAAAAACCACTAAAGGTACAGAAGCAGATTTAAAGAAGCAGAAAGGCATAATTGTTCTTGCATAGGAAGACTAAATAAAAAGACAGCAATTCTCCCCTAAGTTAATATAGAAATTTAATGTGATTCCAATAAAAATGCCAATTGGCAAACTGAATGTTAAAAACCATGAGTTTGTACTGACAGAACAACAAAAACAGTCAGTGGTCAACCTTTAGAGGATAGTATGAAATCAACTCATTATTTTGAGAACTTTCTTGAAATGATGACATTTTAATTGCACAAACTATATCTCCAGGTAACCAAACAGTTTGACAAGGTAAAGTTTTTCTTAAGATTTTATTTATCAGAGAGAGAGTGTGTGAGCGAGTGTGCACAAGCAGGGGGAGTGGCAGGCAGAGGGAGTAGCAGACTCCCTGCTGAGCAAGAAGCCTGATGCAGGACTTGATCCCAGGACCCCGGGATCATGACCTGAGCCACCCAGGCATCTATAAAGCTTTTCTTTATAGAAATATTCCATCCAATAATTGAAGAAGGGATAATAGAGAATGTCACCATTTTGCAACCTTTAATTAAGTGATGGATCTAGGGCTAGACAATGATTGTCAGTGGCCGCTAAAACAGAGAAGAGCTGGTAGGAAATGTTATCCTGAACAGATAAGGCTATCCTACTATCACAAAAAAGAAAGATGATATCATGTGACTCCTAATGATAGTACACACTTCATCTATGAGACATTCTAGATTAAATTTAAAAAACTACAACCCGATCTTATCAAGCCTCTCTTAGATATCTACTACAGGTTTGCAAGGATTACAGAGAGCAGAGGGGCACTTTAAACACCACCATAGAAATGCAATTCCTGAAATTCAAATTGTAGGAAAGAATACAGGACAAAGAAGCTGGATTTAAGTAAAATGTAAAGGGGGAGGGAACTCAAGGGAAAACTTTGAGACTTATTAAAAGAGGTACATCAATCAAAAAGTGTGGATTTTGGATGATGACTAGCCATCATCTGAGCTTTCAGTGAGTTGTAACCACTGATCACATATATATATATATAAAACAAATAATAATGTCAAATTTTGAAATGAGAGAATTACCAAAATTACCAAATGTGACACAGAGACAAATGCTGAGCAAATGCTGTTGGAAAAATGGTGCCAACAGACTAGCTTGAAACAGGGTTGCCACAAAACTTCACTTTGTAAAAAAAAGGCAGTATGTAGAGTGTAATAAAAGGGAGTATGCCTGTACCTAACACTCTAAGGTAATGCTTTACCCTAAGAACAGGAGCAATGTAAGGATCACATCACTTAGAAAACTTAGCCAGTGCAATAAAGAAAAAGATACAAAGATACAGTGACTAGTTATGATTATGTACATAGAGAGTTCTAAGTCTAAAAGAAGCTACTAAAAACAATAAATGTGTTTAGTGAAGTGGCAAGACACAAGGTCAATATTAAAAAATCAAAATGTTAAAAATTTTTAAAACACTGAAAAGAGCACCATAAAAATATGAAATACCAACAACTCACTCTAAAAACTGGCACTTAAAAATTTCTAAATGAAATAGATACTAAGGAAAATACTGCAAAGAAATGTTAAATTTTATTCTGTAAGATAATTAGACAACAAATATTTTAAAAATATATTATACACATTATAGCAAAATGTAAATAAGCCCACCTCTAAGATGGGTCCCTGTCATCCTGCCTCCTGGTATTCACATCCTTGTGTAGTTCCCTCCCACTGTACCAGGTCTGCTTTGTGTCATCTATAGCATATTGCAGAAGTTACATCATTTCCAAGGTTAGGTTGTAAAACACACTGTAGCTTCCATTTATACCAATTTCTCTCTGATTACTCGTTTTGGGAGAAGCCAGCTGCCATGTTATGACCAGCATTATCCTGTCAATAGCTCTGAATCTGGAGGCAGATCCTCCAGTCCCATTTAACCCTTTAGATACTATAGTTCTAACCAACATCTTGGCTGCAACTTCATAAGAGACTGAGGCAGAACCACCCAGTTAAGCTACTCCTGAATTTCTGATCCTGAGAAACTGTGTGAAATAATTTATGTTTGTTGTTTTAGGCAGCTAAGCTCTGTGGTAATTTGTAAAAGACAGATAATACAGGGGGGCACTTGGGTGGCTTAGTCAGTTAAGCATCTGACTCTCAGTTTCAGCTCAGGTCATGATCTCAGTGTTGTCAGATTGAGCCCCACATGAGGCTCCACACTCAGAAGAGAGTTGGGATGAGATTCTCTCCCTCTGCCCCTACTCATTCTCTTTCTCTAATAAATAAAATCTTTTTTAAGATTTTTTAATTTATTTTTTGACAGAGAGAGAGACCACGAGAGAGGGAACACAAGCAGGGGGAGTAGGAGAGGGAGAGCAGGCCTCCCAACGAGCAGGGAACCCGACACGGGGCTCAATCCCAGGACCCTGCGATCATGACCTGAGCCAAAAGCAGATGCTTAACCGACTGAGCCACCCAGGCGCCCCTTTTTCTTTTTTAAAAGGATAATACAGTTACTATTTTTAGAAAATTTTCAATGTAAAAGAAAAAAAGCTGCAAGCAAAAAGTCACGGTAAAAATCTTGCAATGTTAACTTGAATTAGATATATCAGTATGAATTTCCTAATTTTGTCCACTGAAAAGGCCAAGACACAGTAACTCAACAGCACACCCAAAGACCAGAAAGAAGAATCCGCAAGAAGAATCAGGACTCCTTGAAGGAATATGGATCCAAGTCTGGGTTTAGAAAAAGATTAGCCTGAAACATCTTATTTACAGCAGAAACTAAGGAAGTTATCAAAGACAAATGAAGAGGGGCACCTGGGTGGCTCAGTCGGTTAAGCATCTGCCTTCGGCTCAGGTCATGATCTCAGGGTCCTGGGATTGAGCCCCATGTCGGGAATCCCTGCTCAGCGGGGAGTCAGCTTCTCCCTCTGCCACTCTCCCCTGCTCATGTGTGCTCTCTCTCAAATAAATAAATTAAATCTTTAAAAAAAGACAAATGAGTAGTACCAAAAGGACACAGGAGCCAACGTGAAGGGATTGCCATTGATAAAAGATTGGACAGCAGGAGCAGCAAAAAGAATAACTCACTGAAACACAATGAATATATAAAAGTATATGAAAATCCATGCATTCATAATATTCAAAAAATAAAAGGGGAGACAGCGACATCTTTCAAAGCAAACAATTTCACTAGACACTACTGGAAAGTATCAAGGGCACCAACTCCTCCCTGAAAACTGGCACTTAAGGCAATTTTAAGCCCTTAAATTTTAGCATTTATTCTAACTTTCCTGTACCAACTATCTGAGGATAACCATATACAGCCCTAGTTGAAAAGAACAGTCCCTTACAGGATGATTCCAGCTAATAAATAGAAAAGAAATGCTAGGAATTCAGAAATTATTGTTTTCAAACTCCTAACTGCAATGATTTTCAAAGTATGATCACAGACCATGAGCATCACTAGGGAATTGGTTTTATAAGCTGCACTAGAAATTTAAATTCTCAGGCTATATCCCAAACCTACTGAATTGGAAACTCTGGGGCTGGGGCTAAGCAATCTGTGTTTTTAACAAATTCACCAAGTGATTCTGATACACACTAAAATTTGAGAACCAGCGCCCTAACAAATTATATGAAAGAGTAACAGAAAACTTTCCATCTGGGGAGGGGAGGACTGGGCTATCACCACCTAAGCCCTTAATTTTACCAATTATCAAAGTAGGACCAGATATTGTACACCTGCTGAATGATCCAATATAAAGAACTCACAATCATCTATTAAATATTCCTACCTCTCTCCCACAAAAAAATTAAACCTGAATGTAATCAATGACATCACAAGAAGTGAACAGACAATTTAGAATATGGGACATTCCTATCTAACAACTGGTTTCTGCCACAAAGCAATAGCAGGGAGAAAAACGGGAATTACAAAGACACGTAATAAATGTAATAAAGTATGGATCTTATTACTTTGATCCATATTCACACAAACCAACTGTAAAAATATATACATGACTCAACCAAGGTAATGTAATTATGGTGATTAGACAAAAAGGAATTACTATTTTATAAAGTGTGATAACAGCACTCTGGCTAGCTAAGAAAATTATGTCCATATTCGAAAGGATACACACTAAGTATGCAGAAATAAAATGGCATGGTGTCTGGGATTTACTTTAAATACTGCAGCAAAGAAACAAAGCACCCCTCAAATAAATATGGCAAAATCTTGATAATCACCAAATCTGAATTATGGACCAAGCAATTACCACGTCACTTTCCACATTCTTGGCAAAGCACATGTTTACAGCTGCTGTTTGTAGAGTGCCTGTTCCACCTTCCTAGAACTGGCTCTACAACACTGGCTGAGGGTCCCTCAGAGCGCATAACTTCTCCTCTGCCTATGGGAAATGACACGGCCGCCTGAAGTTAAAGTGCCTCTCTCACATCAGAGCCATACTATAGTGCTTGCTTTCACTGCAATTATCTTTTTTGTTTTAACATAAAAACATCCCAAAATTGTGCTGTTTTAAATAATCATTAAAATATCCCCAAACCAGGTAGTAATATAGGAACACCTTAATATTTTTTAATTTAAATTCAATTAACATATATTATTGGTTTTAGAGGTAGAGGTCAGTGATTCATCAGTCTCATATAATACTCAGTGCTCATTACATCACGTGCCCTCCTTAATGTCCATCACCCAGTGAACCCATCCCCCACCTTCCTCCCCTCCAGCAACCCTGTTTGTTTCCTATGCTTAAGAGTCTTTTATGGTTTGTCTCCTTCTCTGATTTTATTTTTTCCTCTCTTCCCCTATGATCCTCTGTTTTGTTTCTTAAATTCCACATACAGGTGAGATCATATGATACTTGTTGTTCTCTGACTTATCTCGCTTAGAATACCCTCTAGTTCCATCCACATACTTGCAAATGGCAAGATTTCATTTTTATTTTTATTTTTTTTAAATTTTATTTATTTGAGAGAAGGGGGGAGAACACGAGCAGGGGGAGGGGCAGAGGGAGAAGCAGACTCCCCACTCAGTGGGGAGCCCAATGCAGGACTCCATTCCAGGACCCCAAGACCATGACCCAAGCCAAAGGCAGAAACCTAACTGACTGAGCCACCCAGGCGCCCCTTCATTTTTCTTTTGATGGCTGAGTAGTATTCCATTGTATTGATATACCACATCTTCTTTATCCATTCATCTGTTGATGGACAGCTGGGCTCTTTCCACAGTTTGGCTATTGTGGACAGTGCTGCTATAAACACTGGGGGGTGCAGGTGCCCCTTCAGATCACTGTATTTGTTATCTTTGAGGTAAATACACAGTAATGCAATTGCTGGGTCATAGGGCAGCTCTATTTTCAACATTTTGAGGAACCTCCATACTGTTTTCCAGAGTGGCTGCACCAGCTTCCATTCCCACCAACAGTGTAAGAGGAAGGAACACCTTAATATTAACCTCACTCAACATGGCACTAAAAGAATCTTTTCTCCACCTGAATTTTTTTAGATCCACAGAATAAGATTAATCTTAAAACTAGATAACTTCAAATTATCTAAGCTACAGTTCTTTCAACACATTCCAGTGTTCAAAGGCAAAGGATACCATACTTGTTTAAAAAAAAAAATTAAGAATTTTAATTAACATCCACAAAATGATTACTTCAAATACTGAGGAAAGCTTATTAATTTAAGAAGTCAAAGTTTTAGGTCAGGAGGGTATTACTAGGCATTGAGAAGTATCTTTTTAATATAAATCATTTACTTTCTATAGTTTCTTAATAAAATGATGGCAATTAATAGCTCTCAACTACCTGTATGGTGAAAAAGGACATCCTTTAGCATTTGCCAACATTAAAAGATTTCATTTATTTATTTGAGAGAGAGAGAGAGAGAGAGAGAGAGTGGGGGAGTAGGGTCAGAGGGAGAAACAGACTCCCCACTGAGCACGGAGCCCAATGCGGGACTCGATCCTGGGACTCCGGGATCATGACCTGAGCCGAAGGCAGTCTCTCAACCAACTGAGCCACCCAGGCGCCCTAAAAGATTTCCTTTTAAGATCAGTATGTGTTGGGGTGCCTGGGTGGCTCAGTTGGTTGAGCATCTGCCTTCGGCTCAGGTCATGATCCCAGGGTCCTGGGCTCGAGTCCCCATCGGGCTCCCTGCTCAGCAGGGAGCTTGCTTCTCCCAGCCTGTGCTCTCTCTTGCTATTTCTGTCCCTCTCTTTCAAATAAATAAAATAAATAATCTCAAAAAAAAAACTTAATTAAAAAAAAAGATGAGGAAACATCCTCTACTATGAAGATTTTGATGGTTGCTGAAATGCGATGCCCTCGGGCTCAAAAAGAAATTCTGGATTGGGGGAGGGGGGATTGTATGTTAGTATGAAATAAAAAGGTCAACAACCCGGGAAATTAATTTAGCAAACACTCTTTTCAAATTTAACAATGAAAACTTCAAAAATTCAATTATTCTTTTCGAAGAGGATCTTCAAGAATCACAACTGATGAGCATTTCTCCTCCCCTAGTCTTGTTCATAAAAATGCATCTAGGGGCACCTGGGTGGCACAGTCCGTTGAGCGTCCGACTCTTGGTGTCAGCTCAGGTTATGATCTCAGGGTTGTGAGATTGGCTCTGCTCTCAGTGAGGAGTCTGCTCGAGTTTCTCTCTTCTTCTCCCTCTCCCTCTGCCCCCTCCCTCTTCTCTTTCTCTCTCAAATAAATAAATCTTGGGGGGGGGGGAAGTGTATCCAAATACCTTATGTAATGTTGGGTAACACAAGTCAATGCACAGGCTCATCAAAAGTGAAAGGTGAAGTACAAATATTCATTCATTATAAATGAGTTACTTGATTCATGCAGCATGCAGACTACAAGCAAACACAGGCAGGATTATTCTCACCTTTACCTGCTCTATATGTCTTGGCTTGATTCACTGGCATGGGCGTCATAGGTATAGGGTATAAAGGCTTGAGGGAATTAAAAAAAAATGAATATTAGGCTTTTCAGGTAATAAGAATATATTTTACTATTTTCTCTTAGTTGTATATTGCTAGAGAGCTAGCTCTGAAGTTTCCGGATTCTCCAGGAGTCATTAAAAAATAAAATCATACCCACACCTAAAAGGACAAACCCCAAACTGGAATAAATCTAAGCCGTCTTTCTTTCTCACCAGAAAACATTCTCAGATTTAGGTTTTTAAACTAACAACACACCGTGCCACCGCATGCCTCCCCCTTTCAAATATTCTTGTTTTGCCGTTACTGCCTTAAGTCACCACACACCGACAGAGGGCTTGGTGCCAAATACACATAACTAAGGAGGGTAAATGAACATCAAAATCCAGGACTTACTTGCACGCCCGGGCTCACTGGGACCGGATACATCATATTTGGTGCAAAACAGACAGGCTGAGTATACACCGGAGCTGGCTGCTGATGACCCACCATAGACGGGCTAGGTTGTGCCTGAGGACGAGGTGAAGTTGGGGTGGTAGAAGGCTTTGGCTACAAAAATAAAAATCAATTACCGTAAGGTGAAAAGCTAACTATTATTGCAATCTGAGAACTGATCTTTCCCATCTTTCTAAGTTCTACTTGCTTTTAGTGCCTTTTAATGAAAAAAGTTTTAGAAAATAAACCTCCATGTTTCAAATTAAGGGAAAAACACTTGGGTAGAAATTACAATAAATTTCAATTGCAATTAATTACCATAATTGCCAACTTATCGATAAGACTTTAAAAATAGTTGTGATTTTTAAGGAACTGAAGACAGTGTTTTTAAAAAATTAAAAAATAAGTAGCTTATAAATTCAGAAGAATAAAAATAGTTTATCTATAAACCTTAGAGCCCAGCTAGCCAGCCAGTCAGAAAGATTCAAAGATTTACCACAGATCACATCTAACTGATGACAAAATAAGACAAGATCTCTTCAATGACTCAAAAATATTCATGAATGACCATATAAGAAAAAGGAACTTAAACTACAAGTTGTTTCAGCATCCTATAAGTGAGTTTAGATGGCAGGTATGGGGAAAGTACTGTTATTACCAATAATAAATTTATTTTGGGGGACTATGATTACTTCAAAGAGAGAAACAAACTTACCTGAGAAAAGGAGCGAGGGTTGAACTCCTTTGCATTAGGATTCAAAGTTGATTTTCTCACTTGCCTAAACCAGGGGAAAATTAAAAAGGGCCAGTAAAATCTGCATGAAACCTGTGTTTCCCTCAAGTCTTCTATACCTTTTTAAAAAATTGCTAAACATAAATTCTTACTAGATCACTAATTCTCTTCATTAAAATGCATATACATATTTCCCACTCCTTAATCTGATAAAGACAGGCCAAAAAAGGGCATTTTTAAAAAAGTGGGGGCACCTGGGTGGCTCAGTTGGTTAAGCATCTGACTCGATTTTGGCTCAGGTCATGATCTCAGGGTCCTGGGATCAAGCCCGGCCTCAAGCTCTCCTCAACTCAGTGGGGAGTTTGCTTGAGGATTCTCTCCCTCTCCCCCTACTCCTCCCCAAACCATGCACACGCGTGCGTGCGCTCTCTCAAATACTAAAAAAAGTGTTAATATTAATTCTTCTCTCAAAGGCAATTAACGAATCAACTTAAAACTGAGAAGACAAAATATCCCTAAAAGCAATCCCTAATATACCAATTCTCTAGAATGCAGTATTTTCTTTCTCTTTTTTTTAAGATTTTAAGTACTCTGTACACCCAGCATGGGGTGGAACCCACAACGCTGAGATCAAGAGTCACACACTCTGCAGACTGAACCAGCCAGGTGCCCCCTAGCATGCAATATTTTCTAATGTGACAAAATGTTTGCCTACATGACACACCTTGGGAAGAATCATGACTCTAATAAAAATTTTTGCCGTATATGAAGAATAAGCACTGTTTGACAGATCAACAAGCTACATTCCAAAAGTTCAGCTGTAAATGGATTGTATGAACAGATAAATTAATGGTGGTTAGGTTCTGGGACTAGCCCACAAAGATCCATTCAACTGATAATACATCAAATGTGGAGGACTAAGTTTATCTTAACAAATCTAACAATTAACGAAAACATTGTTTCTGACAGAAAACATGCTGCATTCCAAGTAGGGACAACAGATACTTCTTTCTTTTCTTGGCAGTAGCAGTTCTTGGTTCTAGCAGTGGGCTAGGAGGTGGGTACTGACTAGCATCCAGGATATATATTTCCCAAAACTCCCTGTACATTTATAGAAAAGTCTTTCTTAATTTAGTCTAGATTCTGGCCATGGGGAACAAAAATGGGGAAAGAAAAGGAGTACACAGTGCAAAGACCTAATTTACTTAAGATGTCATCTGTTCAGACCAGTTATTTGCAACTTGAGGGCTACGTATAAAGCAGTCCAAAAGTCCAGAGAGATTCTTGAGCTGAAAGCCCCTGTACACTTTAAGAAAAAGTAAGTAACAGGATGTGCTCAATTCAAAGTTTACTCACTCAGCTGCATCTTTCTTCTCCTCTTTATCATCTTTCTCTTGTTTACATCCTGGACTGGACGTCTGAACCCCTTGGGATGTGACCTCAGGTCCCCTCTTGTGCTCCGTGTTACTGAGGATTGAAGGGGAAATGCTGGGACTGTTCGGTTTGCTGCTGCCACTGGTGCAATTGCTGCTGCTATTTTCAATGAAAGAATCCTTAGCATTTGGTTCAATTTTGTCTTTGATCAAATCTCTTGATTTTTCTCCCTCTCTATTTTTGTTTAGCAGTTGATCCATAGATTCAGAAGTAGAACTTGGCTGTAACTAAATAAAGGAAATAATTATACTTAAATATTTTAAATAACTCTATAATCAATTTTCTCCATGAGTATAAGCAAACTAATATTTGTAAGCATGAGATATACCGAATAAGGCTTTTTACATACTTTAAGAATAATGTACTTATTATAAAGCAATAATAACAGAACATATACACAACAATACCCATAGTCACCTAGGCACTCACATGTCCTAACCTCAAAAGTTAAGTATTTATTAACTACCTACCATGTGTCAGAAATTGTACCGCTGGGTATGGAAAATACAGAACAGTTCCTATCCTCACAAAGCTTACCACCTGGGTGAGATCAGATACCTAACAAAATTTGGTAAATGCTATGGGATCCTAAAGGAAAAGCAATTTATAGAAAAAGAAGGTTTCTCAATGAAAGTATCATCTAGACTAAGGTATAAAAGACTGGAGGTGGGGGTAGTTTGGAAAACGGAATTGTCTAAGCTAAAGAAACAACATGTTTAAAAACCCAAGGGAAAGGGAGAAACAGAAAAGCACTAGTGGACTAAGACCTGGGCCTGGACTCAAGAAGTAGTGGGCTGGCAAGTCAGAAGTAGGTGGATTCAGAGGGACACTGGACTAGACACGTTGCTCAATTAGACCTTCTAACCTTACTAAAGAAGGAAAGTACAAAACACAAGTACCATGAAGAAGAGTAGAAGACAAAGATGTTCGTGAAGTAGGTGCTGAGGTTTTTAAGTTTATAGGCTAGAAGAAATCAATGCTACTACTGTCTGAAGATGAATGAAGATGCCATACTCCAAAGAAAGAAAAAACAAGCAACTGAAGGAAATGACAAGAAGAAGAGAAGGAAAAAGGCACCAAGTAGAAGCAGCCGAAGAGGCCATGAGAATACAGCAGCAGCCCCAGGCAGCAAGAACGGACTGCAAGGGTTGGACAGAAACAAACTCCCCAGCCTCAGGATGGGCAAACAAATGTCAGTCTCACTACTCAGGCCCTTGGCATGCTGGCATCTTGGGGGCATCTCAAGCTTCACTGCATCACCAAAATAATTATAGAATCCACAAGCAGCTCATGGCAATAGGTGATAGGATCATTTATTTGGACCCAGTGGCAACTTTAGTCACAATATAGGCATTTAATATTTAAGCCAGCATTTGTTCAGATAAATCTTTAGTAGAAGCTACCTACATAACAGACCAACTGTATACTGCATAAGATTTCTTGAGTATTTACAGTAAGTCTTTGAGTTAGGCAAAAATGAGACTTTTTTTTTTATCTTACTCATATAATGGAATATATGGTTTGGACACTGTTCTAATGATTTACAAACTCATTCATTTGCTACAACAGACCTATGTGATGGAGATACTTTTATCACCACCTTGCAAATGGATAAACTAAGGCACAGTTCATGCTATTCAACATTCAGCTACATTTCCTATCTGCAGTATACTAAGGAAACCTAAGCGGGCCTCGATCCAGGACCCCGGGATCATGAACTGAGCCAAAGGCAGAGGCTTAACGACTGAGCCACCCAGGCGCCCCCTTAGGATCAATTCTTTTAGCAACTTTCAAATATTACAATACAGTATTACTGACTATAGTCACCATGCTGAACATTACACCCTCATGACTTATTTTATAAATAGAAGTTTGTATCTTTTGATGCCATTCACACATTTTACTGCCCGCTGCCTGTGGTAACCAACAATCTGTATCTGAAGGTTTTTTTTTCTTTTTTAAGGTTTCACACATAAGCGAGATTATGCAATTATCTTTGTCTGACTTATTCCACTTAGCATGATGCCCACAAAGTCCAACCATGTTGTCGCAAATGACAGGACCTCCTTTTTATGCCTCAATATTCCCTTATATATGTGTGTGTGAGCACACACATGTGCACATCTGTATCTATGATACATATACGTGTGTGCATTTGTATATACATATATACACACATGCACAATTTTCTTTATCCATTCATCCATCAATGGACACCTAGGTTGCTTCCGTGTCTTGGCTATTGTAAATAATGCTGCAATGAACATGGGGGTTCATTGCAGCTATCTTTTTGAGTTAGTATTTTCATTTCCTTTGTATAAATACCCAGAAATGGAATTGCTAGATCATATGGTAGTTCTATTTTTAATTTTTTTATTTTTGAGGAACCTCTATATTGTTTTCCTTAGCAGCTATGCCAATTTATGTTTCTGTCAAAAGTGCACACCTTGCCCAGCACTTGTTATTTTCTTAATTTTTTGGTAATAGCCATTCTAAAGGCATGGGCGGTATCTCATTGTGGTTTTGATTTGCATTTCCCTGGTGATTAGTGGGGAGCACCTGTTCATGGACCTGTTGGCCATCTGTATATCTTCTTAGAAAAGTGTTTATTTACATCCTTGGCCATTTTTTCTTTTTCCTCTTTTTTTTTTTGCTACTGAGCTGTAGGAGTTCTTTATGTATGTTGGATATTAACTCCTTATCAGTTATGTGATTTGCAAATATTACCTCCATGCAGTAGGTTCCTTTTCATTTTGTTGGTTTCCTTTGCTGTGCATTATTTTTGCTCTTGTTACTTTTGCTTTTGATGTTAAATAAAAAAAAAAAATCACTGCCAATCACTGCCAACGTCAAGGAGCTTACTGCCTATGTTTCCTTCTAGGAGTTTTTGTTCAAGTCTTTATTCCATTTTGAGTTAATTTTTATGTAGAGTGTAAGATGGTCCAGTTTCATTCTTTTTTTTTAATTGATTTTAGAGAGAGAAGGAGAGAGAGGGCACACGTGAGTGGGGGAAGGGGCAGAGGGAGAGGGAGAGAGAGAATCCCAAACAGACTCTGCACTGAGTGTGGAGCTGATGCAGTGCTCTATCTCCTGACCTTGAGATCATGACCTGAGCTGGAATCAAGAGTCAGATGCTTAACCAACTGAGCCACCTAGATGCCCCAGCTTTATTCTTTTAAATGTGGTTTCCAGTTTTCCCAACACCATTTAATGATGAGACTGTCCCTTCCCCCATTCTTTTTTTCTTAAGATTTTATTTGAGAGAGAGCGAGAGAGTGCACAAGTGGGGAGAGGAGCAGAAGGAGAAGCAGACTCCATGCTGAGTGTGGAGCCCAACGTGGGGCTCGATCCCAGGACCCCAAGGATCATGACCTGAGATGAAATCAAGAGTCGGATGCTTAATCGACTGAGCCACTCAGGCGCCCCTCCCTTGCCCATTCTACATTCTTGGCTCCTTTGTTGTAAATTAATTGACTATATGTGCATGGGTTTATTTCTGGGCTCTCTATTTTGTATAATTGACCTATGTGTCTGTTTTTATGCCAAGAACATACTTTATTACTGCAGCTTTATATATAGTTTGAAATCAGGGAGCATGATGCCTCCCAGATTTCCTCTTCTTTCTCAAGATAGCTTTGACTATTTGAAGGCTACTGTAGTTAACACAAACTTTTTAGGATTGTTGGTTCTCTTTCTGTGAAAAAAGCCATTGCAATTTTGATAGGGACTACACTGAATCTCTAGGTTGCTTTGGGTAGTATGGACATTTAATGGGAAAACTGAAATTCTTATGTGACTTACAGAACAAGAAAATACTGATTGTCAGTAAAAAACTGGGGTATGTTGTTTTTTGGTAATAAGAATATTTATTGAATACACACTATATGTGTCGTGTACTATATTAAACACTTTATAGTAGTATCTCACTTAATTCTCATAAGAACACTGAAACTGGTTCTACAATAATCCCATTTCAGCTTGGGAGAAGTACGTAACATACTTCAATGTTATACATATGGTATTTGTAAAGGGAAGATTCAAACCAGGCAGTCTACTTACCTCCAAACCCCATACTGTTAATCTGTAACAGATCAAATTACTAGCAATTCTTATACAAATAAAACTATCAGCAATGTGCACATAGCTGTATTAGATCCTGCAGATGGCTGTCAAGGAAAATAAAAAGATATAACCACAGAGTACTCCTATCTCTGTCTCAATGAAAGACCAGAGATCTCTGTGAATCACCATAGTTTAAGGCCATATGCGTATCATGAGGATGGCTCTGAGGATTCATTCACTCAACAGTGGCAGTATAGCCTATGCATTAGGTACTATCCAAAACAGTACTAAAAACCTAAACACACAGATGGCCAGGCCTTCTACTAGCCATGTGATTCTCGGCAAATTATTTGTCTTTACCTCAGTTTCCTAATATACACACTGGAAATAATAATAGAGCCTGCTTCAGAGGGATGTTAGGACAATAAAAAGATTTATCACATAAGCACTTAGGACAGTATAGGGTACACAGGAAATATTCAGTATATGTAAACTACTAACATTATTTTACCTTCAGTGAAGTATAAAGCTCACCCTCAAACATTTTTTAATACCATTTCCTTGCTTTCCAGTACTCACTTATGGACCAGAAAGTTACTTGTAGGAGATTTAATAATACATTCAATTATTCAGGCTCCCAATAGTAGTAAGATTAGAATTCCTAAAGAGGTAGAGTTCTAATCCTACAAGCACTTGGACTTTAAGAGTCAAGTGTTAAAGAAGATTTACAGAAAGTTGTGAACTGATAATATGAGAACCAAAATGTTTTCTACTAAATGAAGTTATGAGGCTTTTTAAAAATACACTAACTCTATTGGCACCTGGGTGGCTCAGTCAGTTAAGCGCCCGACTTTTGATTTCAGCTCAGGTCATGATTTCAGGGTTGTGAGACTGAGCCCTGTGTTGGGATCCACACTCTGCATGGAACCTGCTTAAGACTCTCTCTCTCTCTCCCCTCCCTCTGCCCCTCCCCCCACCTTAAAAAACAAAACAAAAACACTAATTCTAATTGAGATAGTGTGTTGCTGACGTAAGAAGAGACATACAGATGTATGGAGGAAAATTCAGAGTCCAGTAATGGAGTTTCCACAAGAGTGCAAAGATTATTCAATTCAGTATCTTTTTTTTTTTTAAGATTTTATTTACTTATTTTAGAGAGAAAGAGAGAGAGAGAGAGAGTGCAAGCACAAGCTGGGGGAAGGACAGAGATAGAATCCCAAGTAGACTCCACGCTGAGTGCAGAGCCCGACACAGGGCTCAATCCTATGACGCAGAGATCACAATCCGAACCAAAACCAAGAACCTGACAACCAACCAACTGAGCCACCCAGGCGCCCCCAATTCAGTATCTCTTAAAGAGAAGGTGCTGGGACAGTAAGAGCAACAAGCGAAAGAATAAATCTACCCTCACACTATATAAAACAATTACTCAAAATGGATCATAGCCCTAAATGAAAACTCTTAGAGGAAAATAAGAGTAAATCTTTATGACTATGGATTAAGCAATGGTTTCTGAAATATGACACCAAAAGCACAAGCAACAAAAAAGAGATAAAGTGGACTTTAATAAAATAAAAAATTTTTGTCCTTTAAGGGCCAACATCCAGAAAGTGAAAAGACAACCGACAGAATGGTAGAAAAAAAACTGCAAACCATGTTATCACATGTGACACTTGTACACAGAATAAAGTCAGTAAGACAACTCAGATTTTAAAATGGGCAAAGGATCTGAACAGACATTTCTCTAAAAAAGATTTACAAATGGCTAATGAACACATAAAAAGATGCCCAACATCGTTAGCCAACAGAGAAATGCAAATCAAAACCACAATGAGATACCACAAGGATGCCTATAATAAAAAAAGACAATAACAAGTGTTGGTAAGGATGTGGAGAAACAGAAATCCTTAAATGCTGGTGGTAGAAATATATAATACTGAAGTTGCTTTGGCAAACAGTCTGGAAATTTTCCTCAAAACGTTAAAGACAGAGTTACCACAGGACCCAGAAATTCTACTCTTACATATATACACCCAAGAGAAATGAATATATATGTCCACAACAAAAACTACACTAATATTCATAGCATTATTCATAATAGTCAAAAAGTGTGAGTAACTCAAAGAGACATCAACTGATGGATAAATAAAATGTGGTCTATTCATACAATGGAATATTATTAAAAAGCAATGAAGTACTGGGGCACCTGGGTGGTGCAGTTGGGTTAGGTGACCAACTCTTGGTTTCAGCTCAAGTTCTGATCTCAGGGTTGTGGGATCAAGTCCCACAATGGGCTCCCTGCTCAGCAGGGAGTCTGCCTGAGATTCTCCCTCCCTCTCCCTCTGCCCCTCGCCCCCTGCTCGCACACACACTCTCATGCTCTCAAATAATCTTTAAAAAAAAAAAAAAGTAATGATAGATGCTCCAACATGGATGAACTCTGAAAACATTATGCTAAGTGAAAGAAGCCAGACACAAAAGGCCTCATATGAGGATTCCATTCATATGAAATGTCCAGAATAGGCAACTGTATATAAAGAAAGCAGACTGTTTAAGAACTAGGGAAAGGGGTGAGGGGGAGGTGTTTGAAAGCAAAAGAGGAGTGACTGCTAAGGAGTATGGGGTTTCTTTTGGGGGTGAAGAAAATGTTCTAAAATTGACTGTGATAATGACTGTACAATTCTGTGAATATACTAAAAGCCACTGAATTGTACACTTTGTATGGCTAAAATGTATGACATGTAAATTATATGTCAATAAGACTGTTACAAGAAAACTACTACTCATATGCTTCTAAATAAAAATTTTTCTTTCCTTCATAATAAATTCAATGTAAGTAAGGACTGAATGCTTGACTGTAAAAAGTAATGCTGAGAGAATAAAAGGAAATAGGCAATACCTATAGCATAAGCTCATTTACATCAAATGGAAGATTATGCAAAATAATATCACCTATTCCTTAGGAATCTATTCAGATGCAATGTAAAGAACTGCACAGGAAAAAAGTCCTTCCCTCTGGCAGGTGGATGCAGCTGAGGAGACCAAGTACACAAGAGGGCTTCAACTGTGTTGGAGTGCATGACATGTTAAGCTTGATATCTGGGCATTCAGTCATAATTCTCCGTAATCGGGGCGCCTGGGTGGCTCAGTCGTTAAGCGTCTGCCTTCGGCTCAGTTCATGATCCCAGGGTCCTGGGATTGAGCCCCACGCTGGGCTCCTTGTTTAGCGGGAAGCCTGCTTCTCCCTCTCCCACTCCCCCTGCTTGTGTTCCCTCTCTTGCTGTGTGTCTCTCTCTCTGTCAAATAAATAAAATCTTTAAAAAAAATAAAAATAATTCTCCGTATCATGTCCATGGATTAGCTATGGCTTAAAAAGTTAAAATTTAAATTCACAACCACTAACAGCATTAAAGCTGAATAGATACAACTGTGATAAAATATGATATGTAATATTTTGAATGGTGCTAATAAATATGAAGATATCAGCAAAAAATTATTAATTTTTAGGAAGCTAACACAGACTAGGAAAAGGCTGCCTTTTGCCTTTGACTGATTCATCTCTTAAGTCAGTTGTTTTTTCCAAAGGCTGATAATCCGATCTTTTCCTCTAAGAAACTAAGTTTCAGGATGACTTCTTGAGTGGTCCCAAAATTACTTGATATACAAA
The DNA here is from genome assembly GCF_037043125.1 of Eumetopias jubatus. Lineage (NCBI taxonomy): Eukaryota > Metazoa > Chordata > Mammalia > Carnivora > Otariidae > Eumetopias > Eumetopias jubatus. Next base: position 84,787,618 of record NW_028274822.1, on the reverse strand, counting down.
GTGTATTAAACACTGTGAAAGAATGCAATGTTCATCCAAGAGATCAGAGTACGTTCAGCAAGTCTTACTTAAGGCAGAGAAATGGTATTAAAGACCAATTTCTACCACAATACGTTTGTGAACAAAGGGTAAATCTGCAACTACCTCAGAACACCAGGGTCCATTACATCTTCCACTAGCCCCATCAGGATAATTAATGCCCCGGCTTTGCTCTACTCTTCACTGAATACAGTAATCAAATAAGCATCAAATAATAACATGTTATGATTGGCTTTGAATGTCAAAATTATATTCTCTTTCATTTGTTATCTGTACAGTTCTCAAAGCTCCTGATTTTAGTTACCTACTTAAAAGCACAGGCAGGGGCACCTGGGCGGCTCAGCCGGTACAGCAACTGACTCTCGGTTCGGCTCAGGTCCTGATCTCAGGGTGGTGAGATCGAGCCCTGTGTCAGGTTCTGCGCTCAGCCCAGAGTTGGCTCGAGAGTCTCTCTCTCCTCCCTTTATTCCCTCCACCCCCCAAGCTCTCTCTCTAAAAAAGGGAAATAAAATAAATAAGTAATTTAAAAGCACAGAGACAACTTTAAGAATGCTTAGCTTTCTACAGACGTGGTTCAATGTTTCTGGGTATGCATATAATGCATTTTTGTAAATGAAGGATATAAAAATTCTTAATGTTTAACATTCATTTTTAAAATTCTAATTCAATCAATAACAACACTTACCCTAAAATCATTCTTAAACTTCTTTAAGTCATCAATTTGCTTTCTATGTTCAGAAACAATTGGTGATATACCTATAAAATTACAAACTGTTAAATATCAACTTATTGTAAATCTTTAACTTAAAATTAACTTAAAATGAAAATAAGCTTTTATTCAATATATTAATTACAGATTTTGACATCTGTCAAATTATGCATTTAAAAGTGCACAATCCTAAGAAAAAGTATTGACCAAAAACAATCTGTACTGGGCATGAGTTTAGACATCTCCTTCCTATTTCCACAATTATACTGAAAGACTTTTTAACACTCTAACCTTTATTTTCAGTCTTTGAGAAGCTAGGTGATGTCTCACTGGGCTTCATATTTTCTTTATTTCCTGCAGGAGAGTTCTGCCTCTGATCTTGAAGCCTGGAATCCTTAGCTAAAAAAAAATACATATTTAAAAAAATAATAATAAAGTAAAATGGGAAAGTAGTCAACAATTTTTATTTCCTATGGTTTTTGGAAAAAAAAATTCCATTCAACCAGAAGCTTTCTCCTTTGCAGATAAATGAAACACCAACAACTTTATTTATATTGATATTTACTACCTAGGAATGTTAACCCTCATAACAACAAACATTCAAGAATAGCATATATGAAATTAGTAGTATTAAACAACTTCATTTACATAAAATTTTAAGTATATACTCAAATACATAACTATGAATAAACATAGCATTTGTCATTCAATTTCACAAATGACATGGAGCTGGAAGCCCTCTCTTACATACCCTCAATAGATGGGGTAACAGCTCTGTTGGATGCAGGACTGGCAGGCGTAGGAGATGCAGCTGGAACAGGCATAGCAACAGCTTCAGCTGGAATAATACCGGCCTGAGGAGAAGCAAGAACTGGTCCACCAGGAGTATTTCCAATACTGTTCTGTCTGGGAGACCTGGGTCTGTGAGTTTTAGGGGATAATCTTGGAACTACAAGAAAGAGAAAAATTATCCATTACATTCTCAGCTCAAATGTCACTTCCTCAAAGAGGCTTCTTAGAAAATTTAGGTAAAATAGTCCTAGTCAACCACCATCCCAATTATTCTTTATCCCATCACCCTGTTTTCTTTTCAAAAGTCTTGAATAGTGGTGGTGACTGAAAACACAAATACCTGAAAAATGACAGTAATTACTAATATCTAAGTACAGCTGTAGTTTTTCTTTGTAACTAAACAGATTAATTCTAAAAGGCAGTACCTTTAAATGAAATTAGAAACTGGATTTTAAGACAGGATTAACCCCACTTTTTAAGATGAAGACAGCAACATTCTCCACTAAGAAGTGAGATGTTTCTTTAATAGTGGGGTGGTAGATCCCAAAGAAACAGGCTTATCTGTTCCTCCTTCAAATAATAAACTCAAACACCGTTTGGCAGCTTGCAGCCAATCCTGTATGTTCTTTCTAGCCACCTCAAGAGGCACTTTACAATAACTAAGAAAATCGGAGAACCAATTTAGCCAAAAGCAGAAGATAATCCACCAGGGTTCCTGTTCCACCTGCCCTCAAGTAAACAACTAATAGGTTTCTTAGTCCATTAAACCTATTTGTAGAACTCAGATTCAAAGGTTTAGAGAAAATGGTTCTTTTGCTTCAATTTAGTGGTTCTTTTACTTTTTTAAGTCATAGGATCATGGAAGGAAACTATCCAACAACTGTCATTTTTATAATTAGTATAAAAAAGTAAAACTATAACACCATTCTGTGTGTATTTCTAATAAGTTTTTATTGTTTCACTTCTATAATTATGTTGTTACTCTCAAAATTCACTTCCAGATTCTCTGAGTAATGTCAAATGATGAATGGTACAACTGAAGAAATAAAGATTTTTTAGAAATTCTATTTTCTTGCTAAGTGAATTATTTCCAATACCTAATATCTAATTTCTAATATCTAATTTCCTTTGGTCTTCCTGGAGGACCAAACAGAACATACAAAGGAATTTACCATAAAATTATACATTCATGATGCTAAGCAATGTATATCGACTAAATTTAATAGAGTTGGGTATATTTTTAAGGTTAAATATCTTTTCCCTCTTAAAAATCTATGTGCTGATTAAGACAGATTATGAATAAAAAACCACAATCACTGCATGTTCTAACTCTCCAGTTATCATGGAAGCAAAACATTAAATAGCAAAAGCAGTTTTGGACTAAGCTTACAGTTAGTCTTTTTATGTATTTTATATTTTTATAGCTGCTATCAGCACATTCCTTGGGCTAATCACAGATAAAACTTGGGTCCGTCATGTATGTTTTTTATATTCCTTATAAGGAAAATACAATCAGGAATTAGTGCCATATACAGATGCTACAGAAATACACAGCACTGTAAGCCCCAAATAAACGTTTGTGGAATGAATCCACAAACAAAATTGCTAAGAAGACAGGAAATACAGTCTGTCAAAATGATGTTACATACTGTATTTGTTTTGTATTTGAGTGGTACTTTATAAAACTATGAAGTATATTCCTAACTTATGAACCTCATATGCATCTTATCACAAGTCCATAAAGTAGAACAGCAAAAATTACTCTAATCCATTGAGAAAACTGAAATTCAGAATAATCACATGGTTTGCTCTAACATACGTTGAGTATGTGGTGGAAGCCAGAATAAAAATACAGCTTTCCCAATTCCTGGTTACTCCGCTAATTTTAAGATATACACTTATTATTCTTCAAACAGAGCTTAAGCTCAGCCCTTTTCACATGCAGCAGAGTTACAAAATGAACACTGTCATTATGATCCAAGCCAAATGTTACCTACCCCCGCTGACCACTGATGACCATGTGCCCCCCGCAGGACTAGTTCTTGCTGGAGGAGCAGCTGCTTCACTTGGTGGGGTATGGGACACAAATTCTAGGCCACTGGAAATGGAACCCCTCCCAGCAGAAACTCTGTGATTTCGAGGGTGTCGCTGGGCCTTTGGGGACATCCTTGGAGGCCCTAAGAAAGGAAGAGTGAACATCACATAAATGCTACAACGTCCATCAGTACAACTTTTCTGCTAAATACATAAACCCTATTCACACATACATACATACATACACACACACACTCACTCTCTCTGTTGCTCTCTCTCTAGTTTCTTCTTGGTTATAAAAGAAAGAACAAAACCAAAAAACCGTATTTTGGGCCATATTCTTTCAGAATTATTTTGTGGAATGCCACAAGGTTTTATAAATAAATTTTATATTATTTCCGTTTTTTTAAAGGAGGGATGAAGTTGGTGTTAAGAAATCAAACATATTGTAACTCTCCAAAGATTTTTATTGATTTGTTTAGTCTATATCCATTACTTATGGGCATTTAAACATAATAAAATATTAATAGAAATTACAGTTACATGATAGGATAAGTCTTATTTTACCACATACTTTTAGCTTTTTCCCTCAAACTTTCTAAAATTAGAAAAAAAGATTTTGAAACAAAAAGACTATTAATCCCTATGTACTTTTATACTACTGAAACATGACAATAAATTTTACAACCCATGCCTTAAAACAGTCTTCATGTGTAAGCAGTTTCTCAGACTGAACAGGCTATGAGCTGAAAGGCATGACCTGAAAGACTAAAATAACTGGCATTTGAAGAATAAATTTGCAGTATATGAATGGTCAAAAATTCTAGATCATTAATTCTGTCACCCCATTAGTGACTTCTATTTCTAAAGAAGTCTACTCTGCATTTGAACAAAACAATCAGGTGAAATCAGTGGACAGAATGGCTCTCAGTAGAAAAGCCAGACAGTGCTAATACTCAGCAAAACTCATCCTCACCCTCACCTTCCTGTCAAAATCTTAAGAATGTCAAATAAATTTGTACCATCAGTAGAAATTTAATCATGAACACAATATTAAAAAGAAATATTAACGTTATGTATTATAGTTTTCAACTGGAGAGGTGATTTATATAAAAAAATAATTTAAGAATTAGGTATATGCACATCATATAAATTTTTTATACCTATTTAGAGAAAAAGACCAAGAAAGCTGGTTGGCATAGCTCAATGAAATCAAACTCTAACTTGGAAAAAAAAAAATTCATTCTTTTTGTTAATACATAAAATACAAAGTACGCTCCCATATTAAACACAGAAAACCACTGTATTTAATAGTTCTATGTTTGAAGTTCACACTTGAAAAATGCTTCAGTGTCACCTAACTACATGACTGGAAGACATTTTAATTTAAATTAGTTTAAAAAAAATTGGATAATGTAGCAGCTCTGAATATGTAGAAGGTCTACTTCTACATGAATAGTCCCTCCACAAGCAGTCTACAACTTACTATAGTGAAGACGTTCATACTCACTAATGAGTCCTGCTTTACTCAAACAATGCACCACAACAAATACCACAACAGATTTTAACTTTTCACTTAGTGGCCACCATTACAAGCACTTTCTAGCAAGGAAGTCACCTTGAAAATCAGTGCAACATGCTGTTCAAGCTTAGCCACTTTAGTCAGGATCCTATGACCTCCCTCCTGCCTGGATGGCAACAGTTTATTAAAAAGTAGCCAGCAGGGGCGCCTGGGTGGCTCAGTCGGCTGAGGTCATAATCCCAGGGTCCTGGGATTGAGCCCCACACATCGGGCTCCCTGCCTGCTTCTCCCTCTCCCACTCCCGCCCCCACCTGTGTTCCATCTCTGGCTGTGTCTGTCAAATAAATTAAAAAAAATCTTAAAAAAAAAAAAAAGCCAACATAGTTTTCTCCAGGGAAGCACTTTATGCCAGGAAACTCTTATTAGTCTCAGCGTAAGTTCTGTCAACTACAATTTTAATGAACAAATCAGATTAACACGTTAACACAAATACTCTGAAATAATATCAAAAGTACCTGACATCCAGAAAATAGGTTTTTAACATATGCACTGCATTTATATTTAAATGTAACCTTTCTACAGTATATATTCGATAGGTAGCAACAGTGGATTTAGCACCAAACATTGCATGAAAAATAGAGGATTTTTTTTTTTTTTTGACAAGGGCAAATGGTTTTTATTAAGAATATTTTATCTTAGGGGCTCCTGGGTGGCTCAGTCGTTAGGCGTCTGCCTTCGACTCAGGTCATGATCCCAGGGTCTTGGGATCGAGCCCCACATCTGGCTCCCTGCTCGGCGGGGGACCTGCTTCTCCCTCTCCCACTCCCTCTGCTTGTGTTCCCTTTTCTCACTGTGTCTCTCTCTTGTTGGGTAAATAAATAAAATCTTTAAAAAAAAAAAATTTTATCTTAGATCAAGGACTTCTTACAGATTAGACTTTCACTAGAAAATATTACAAAGCTAATTTTCTTAAATTCCCCAAACATAAAACCAATCTCAGTTTTATAATCTAAGAGCAGGTACAGACACAAAGGCAGCTACATGGAATGTCCCTCTCAAAAAGGACCCCTAAATCACCATTACTGCCTTTGGCCAACAGGCAGGTTCACTAGTACCTTGGCCAAGGAGCTATAAAATGATAGGTTCTACAGTAAGTCCAATACTGGGTGAAGAAAGTTCATTGTTTCTCATTAACCACTGTTTATACGGTATATTGAGAGGGACAAAAACCTGGGGCAGACCTTCTGGGGCTGTAAAGGAGCATCATTATCACCAGGCAGAGATAAACCCCCATCCTTAAAATCCAGGATAGTTCATAGCTTCACACAGCATTTATCAAATTTCTCTCTAATGAACAAAAGGTTAATAGAAATAGTTTTAATAAACTAAAGTTAAAACACGGAAATTATAGGTTATTAAATAATGAAGAGGAAACTATTTTGTAATTATAAACTCACATAGGAGTTAAACAAAGACAAACAAAAACATGAACAAATTGTGGTATTGTACCTTCTGAAGACATGCGTTTAGGCATAGTAGAGACAGGAGCTGGAGAACCATGAGCAGAGGGGTGAGACGGGGGTCTGGATGGCCGCGAGGGGGGCCTGGAGGGCGGCCGTGTAGGGGTGGCTGCCCGAGGTGGAAGAGAGTTGGGACCTGACTGGTAGCGAGAAGGTGGGCGAGAGGAAGGAGATGGGCAAGGCGATGGCCAGGGAACACCTGACAGAACAAATGATATGAAGGAAAGTATAAAAACTAAAGAAAAAAATGAGGGAAAAAAGTAAACAGAAAAAAAAGTAAAATGACAAAAATGATTTCTTGTACATTTTAACCCTTTGAGGACAGTCATTTGATTTGTGATAAGTTTTAGCATAACTTAACTGACATAAATTCACATTTTACTTTAACCTCCTTAAAATTAAGTCTGTTTAAATGAACAAACGTTCCCAAAGGGTTAATTAGGATCTACACATACTATTGAAGAAGACAGTTAAGACTTTGCCTATTAATCCTGCTTCTGTTACTGTTTCTCAATAACCAATTATTAAAAGGAGTATAACATAAACTAGGTAATTTCACACAATAAATCACAAAACTCAGGAATAAGATTACTTACTATATTAGTTTTAGCTTTTGAAACATGAAAATAAGCAGCAGCTATTATATCCCATTAAAAATGCTGGTTTTTATATAACCATCTGTGATTTTCATCTAGTTTGTACTTGAAGGTAAAATTTAGTTTGAAATCTGATTAAGCAAGTCCATTTAGTAGAAATAAAACATTATTTCTATTTTTTAGAGTCACAGGAGTGACAAAGGTTAATATTCATTGCCTTTTCAAAAAACATTTTAATGTTATCAAATTAGAAAAAGAGGGGGGACCTGCTAAATAATTTACACAGTTAAACACTTATTTAAGTGACTGCTTAATAAACAATGCCAACTATAGAGCAGTCATCACCAAATAAATTGACACTGATGGATATGCACAGGTCAAGATATAGCTAATGTGTAACATTACGTATCACTTACCTTAATCTTAGGAAACAGTCCAGGTCTCCTCTCCATAGGGTTCCACACACTTGAGTATCATACATTTCCCAGCCCCCTTCAGGTTTTTTACTTGAAAATTCTGTTCATGAACTAAAATTCTTTACCCAGTGAGCAAAGAAATGTCACCCACAATACTAAGTACAGAAAATACTCAAGAGTGTTCATTTGGAGAGGAATTCTGGAGAAAGACTCAACAGAAACAACTGAAATTGGAAACTTAATGTTCTCTCCTTTTCTAACTTTCTCAACCTAAATATCTTAAACTGAATGTCCACTTTGTTCCCTAGGTTAGGGAACACAGTACGGCTATTTCCATATTGCCTATAGTACTGCTGTCCAGTATTCCTGACTCACATAAAAGATCCGTGACCTATGAGATATACTCAATCTTAGATTTAGAGGTAGAGCAGAAAAGTATCTTCCTACTAAAGATGCAAGTCTCTTTCACTGTACTTACGCTAAACTGCAATATCCACCCTTCAACTAAGAGTTGTTTTTATTGTTTTTTAAGCACATTTCTTTCTTCATCTTCTTCACATGACTCTTGGTCATGTCTAGTATAGCAAGTTACCTCAAATCCTTTCTTGAAGTAAGCAGAATATAAATGTGCACACAGTTAATGAAAATTAATCTATATTAACCGCTGTCTCACACAGACTAGGATTTTCCATATTAACTATGTTTAAATAGTTTTATCATCCAGTGTTTTTAAAATTGGAGAACCTACCCAAAGTTTCCAATTTCTTTATATGTGGAGTATTTTTTGGCCAAGTGAATTCTCTTTGGTTAAATTTAACACTTAATACGCGAGTATTTCATCACACTAAATACCATGTATCAATGACTTATAGTAATTTTACTAATTTGATATCCACAAAGGCAAAATTTTAAATAATTTTGAAGTAAAAACTACTCCACAGAAATCACTGAAGGTGTGCATGCTCTTACCAATTACGTTAAACTTAAATATTCAGAAAACTATATATTTGATTGAGGACATTGACAAATTTGGTCAAAATACTTGCCTCCATTAACTACTCTTTGGTCTGAACCAGAATTCGGGTTGAAATCTGAAGTGTGAGAGGTGGATCTTGATGGCATGGAGCCCGATCCAGGCTGGCCCATACGCGGTGAATTCTGTCTCCCACTTCCCCAGGATATGACTTCTCTATTTCTTTGTCCAGGAGGAATATATTTATTTTCCCTGAAAATGAGAGATCCTCTAAATCATTTTATCCTAACAGATACCAGGCCAATGAAACAAATCCAAAATTGAGGCAGAAGTGAATGCTTGTTATAAAAAGGTTAAACACTAAAACAAAATGTCTCACTCCCAAATACCCCTAATTCTTCCATGTTACCCTGAGGTCTAGCCTCTGGCCTTTCCTCTCTCTCTCAGATTCTCCTCCTAAGCAAAAAGTTTAACAGATTTGTGTTCGTTCTCATCCTACTTCACCTCTAAATGGCTGAGTCTATCAAATATGGTCTGACTTCCTAAAACTTTCTTTGTCCTTGGCTTTCTCTACTTTGTTTTCTCTTGGATTTCTTCTCTTTGTGGCTATTCATTGGTTTTTTTCATTCAACATCAGCAATGCTGACAAATCCTAAATCCACACTGCCAGTCCCACAGTCTCAACAGCTCCCACGGAACAACACTTTAATTCAAATCATCAGACTATAAGCTGCTTCTTTAAGAAAGAATTTATATCTTACCCTACCAGGTATGTAGTAGATGTTTCTCAACATGTTTATGAATAAATGAATGAAAGACCTGCAAGCCCCTCAAATGCAATAAATTTAACAAAGGGCTCACTCTTATCTCGCCTCAAATTTGCTCTATGTTTTCTATCTCCATTACCAGTACAAATAGCAATCAACTTAGTTATCAAATAAACCTCAGGCTCACCCATGGCTTTTCAAACCTTTCTCTCACAAGCCCTGGCCTAGATGGTTACCAAGTTCTCACACTTGAACAATTTCAATACACTAACTGGTCTCCATGTTTCAGCCAATTCTCAAATGTCCCAGAGTTCGTTCACACCATCCCCTGCCTACAGGGTGCTCTTTAACAGGACACAAACCCTTCACTACCTCAATTCCTTTCAGCTACCACCACTGCACCCTCAACATCACCCTGTATTCCAGACATATGAAACAACCAGCCTCACCCCTGGTTGGCCAGGTTCTTTCACATGTGTTTTCATCATGCAAGGAATGCCTCCTTCTTACTTCTCTTCGGGCAGCAGACAGTGCTACTATCCTATCACAAAATGTCACCTCCTCTGTGAGGCTTTCTCTGACCCCACTGGTTACATCCTAGTTCTTTCTCACTCTGGACACACCTCTAATCTAGCAAATCCTAGTGAACTGCTATTATGTTCTGTGCACCATCCCCCCATCTGATCGCTTTTCTTTAAGTAGCTCTTCCACACCTTGGCTTGCTCATCACTGTACTTCCAACGCTTGGCTTCACAGAGCTGATGCTCAAAAAATATTTTCCAAAATTACTATAATCTTTTCTTTAAATGAATCTTAAACCAATTCCACTTGCATTCTCTACCTAAGCTACATTAAAGGAAGATGAAATATAATAATAATAATACACCTTCTCACACAGACCTTGAGTTGTGTATCCAAAATACTGCATCATGATTTCCTTTAAATACCTAGTGTTTATGCTGTGGCCCTCACGTTCACTGGAATTTCTCTGAACGGCTGTGTATTTTTCTTCTTCACTCCTATCATCATTTTCCAGGGCCACCCGGGCTTTGTACTGGGCACTTGATTCAATTTCTTCTGCTAACTGGTTTGCCCTTGCTTCTCGTTTTAAAAATTCTTCTGAGTTATCCCTTTCTAAGGGTACCCTGACATGAGGGGGAAAAAAAAAAAAAGCAAAGTGAGTATTTTTAAAGTCACAGTTTATATATCTGTCCCAATCAACTATTAAGAGAGTTTAGAGTTTGAAAGACTGATAAAAATATAAAAGAGTTACAGTGATCTGCTCATGTATAAATCAAAATTAGAAATTTTTTTGTTTCACTTTTCCGTAGAGGAATGTAACATTTCCAAAACTGGTTAAATTGACTTTCTCCCATAACATCTACACTTGCAAACTTAAGAGCTTTTACAACTTAAAACAAAAACAAAATTTATCTAGAGCATAAAATTAGAATACAGGTAAACTAAACTACATTTATTCCCTGTTTTAATGAGAATCTATCAGCTTAAGTAGTAACAGAATCAATTCTTTCATGTAACTGTTTAACTTAAAATCCGACAGGGAGCACCTGGGTGGCTCAGTCAGTTAAGCTTCCAACTCTTGATTTTAGTTCAGGTCATGATCTTAGGGCTGTGAGATCAAGCACCATGTCATGCTCCACACTGGGCATGGAGCCCGCTTAAGATTCCCTCTCTCCCTCTCAATCTGGCCCCGCCCCCTTCCTCTCTCTTAAAAAAAGTAAAATAAATTTTCAAAAAAATCCAACAGAAAAATTTATTCAACATCCTAATATAAGTTGATGAAAAAGACAAATGTAGTAAAATAAAAGCCAATTTTTTAAACTTACGTATATGAAGATAAACTGCTATCGTATGTAGACACTACACCATAATTTTCTTCATTATATCGAAACATATCATTGGGATCCCATCCATTAGACTAGAAGAAAATAGTTTATTTTTCAAAATGACAAAGTATTTGTCTTCTTTAATTCAAGTACAATCAATATCTTACATTAACAATTTCTATCATCTTGCCACAATAGTTAACCACTATTAACTTCTTGGGCATAATTCCAGATGCGCTCTATGTATTCATTAAGAACATGATCAGTTAGAGCAATCTACTTTTTAATTCAAATAGGATCTTCTTGTTATGTAACTTGCTTGGTCTTTTAATAAGTCTTGAATATCTTTCCATATCAGAATGCCATTCTTTTTAGTGGAAATACAGTGTTTCAATTGAATGGAGGTACAATAAATCTATTTAACCCATGCCCTACTGATGGACAGGATGTTTCCAATTTTTCACCATCAGGGATAATGTTGCAAAAAATATCCTTACACATCATTATTTGCATGTCCTATGGATATACCAGGACAAAAATAAATTCTCAGAGGTGAGACCAACTCTAGGTGTGTTTTAAACTTTTATAAATATTGCCAGAATGCTCTCTGGCAACTTAACGGTTTATCCACCTCACTATCAGTCAAAAAGGAGTACCTGCTTTGTATCCTACATAGGTGATGTGGTGCAGAGACCTGAAAACCTCCCACATTAGATTATATCGGATTCTTTAAAGTCTGAAAATGAATAATGTGTTGCCTATGTATTTTCAGTGTTACAGCTGGACTTAAACATTAAAAACAGATTTGTCATAAAGACTTCTCCACAATATTCAATGGAAGATTCTTCATCCGATTCAAATGTTGCTACCTAAACACTCATTTTTAGCAAGAGATTTTGCTTTCTATCTATCTACCTTACAAACATAATTTATAGAATCCTAATGATAGTCCTTACTACTAAGCATTTGATTAAGAGATGATGTGTTATGGGAAAAGTAAAAATAATATACACTAAAAAGCTTTTAGAAACAGCAGATTTCTGTGGGGAATGATCTTAATTTTAAGACCAAGAAATCTACTTTCTGCTTTATTTCTAATGCAACTTAACTATGTTATCTTAATAGTGAGTACCACTTCCTCAGACAAAAAGCCCAAGAGTGGTACCTCTAGGTAAGGTCAAGACACAAGACGCTAATTTCCTTAGGCTGCCTTATTCTATAAAGCATTTAAAGCAAAACATGCCAGTATTTCCAGTTTCCCATGCTTCCCAACTTAAATTTTAAGTTGCTTATTATGATTTATTTAAAAACATGGAAATCATTCATAAGCATCCGAAACAAACATTTGTCTGTATTTATTGCCTGGGGAGAGGTCTCTACTTAGATAATAAGACTGCTGCTTTAAATATATCCACTACAATGATGACAACATACTTAAATTAAAACCAAATGATGTCACACCATATCACATGACCACAGTGTGATACTAAGCAAAAGACTTTACTTACTACATCATTTTCCAAAGCCTCCAGTTCCTCACTGGTAGTGAGTTCACCTGCATCCCAGGGCTCCAGGTCCTTCTCTTTGTGTTCACCATTCACTTTAGCACTGATAGCAGAATCAGTAAAAGCATCTGCAAAGGATGGACTTAGCTGAAAGATCACACGGTCAGACAATGGGCAACAGTAATACACACAAATTATCAACAGAGATATGCTAAAAATAATTATGATATAGAAAGTATAACATTCACTAATGGTATGCTTTCAGATGTATAATGCTTCTAATACAATAATCTTCAAAAAAAACCTTCAGTTCTTCCCATATAATTTTAAGCCACATGAAATGTTTTAATGCATTCACCAGGTCATTAAATTATATTAAAAATAATTACTTTGTATTTCAGAAGCAATCCAGAAAATCTCTATCAACCCATCTAAAATAGGATGCTTTTGTTTAATGGATCCATTAATTAAATAAAAGCTCAGAACTTCTATATCCAAACATAGGCATTTTAACCTTCCAAATCCATGTCTATATTCAGGGGTCAATAACCTAACAGACTCTTGCCATTAGTAACTGAAGCCATTCTAAGTGAGCAAACCCTTCACAGAATCCATTTTTCCCTATAGCCACTCTGTTACAAAGTTCAGGCGCTACAGTGTCATCGTCCCCAAAAGGTTCAGGAGTCGGGCCTATCTACCAGGACTTCCCACCCACACTTTCTCACTTACTGTGTCCTCTCCTCTCTAATGTTACCTCTCTAATGAAGCTTGTGAGAGCATCACCATGTTCAGCTGACAGGAAATATCTCAGAGCTGCTATCCAGCAAAGAAAATTTTTCTGTAGTTGGGTGTTAGGACCAGGCAAGTAAAGGTCTACTTGGGCAATGACAGTATTAGAAAATGCTTTGGAGATATAGGCTTGCATTTAAATGGCTGGGCCCACAAGGTATCACCTAGCACAGGGCTAGGGAATAATACTTCTGCTGATCTGGTTCTGTCAAAGGATGCTAGCTCCCAGTCACTGTGCCCTCACCCATACTATAAGCTGCCACCAAAGAGCAGGAGTGAAGAAGAATCAACAACTGTGTCTCTTTTAATAGAGACAATTCCAGAGGGATTTTTTATTTGGTACAACTTCTATAACAGTCACTGGCTCCCTAGGGGGTAAGGTGATAACCAAAATAAAAAATCCAAGCCAGCAAATTTAATTTAAGCCAGCCTGGCACTACAAACCTAACTAGCTCTTACCTCCTCTCATCCTAAACTGGGGGTGGATGGGTGTGTATACATGCAATCCAGGAAATAAAAGCATAACTGCACCTGTGGGCTTAGCCACTAGCTCTACCAGGAGCACGGCTCCCACTGCTAGCAATTTTTAAGAGCTAAGAGCATACCAAGGGGGATCCCCAAGAACAGCAGGCCTCAGCTGGAGGTAGGATAGAGCATACACTGGAAGATTACTGTACTCTGAAAAAGCTCTCTAAGAGGTTCTAATAGACTGGTGCTGTCTTCATAATGCCACATTCAGCTGGAAGCCACCAACAGCCCTAAAAACTTGGCTTTATGTGAAATTCACCTAAGTCAAGCAATACTCTCTATCACCTTATAGTTGTACAAATTCTTGGTAAAAATTAGTTTTGCTATGTTTATTTTCAAGAACGTGAAATGCTTCAAGAAAACATCAATAACAACTTACATTAGGATGCTGAAATTCCCTATTTTCTCAGAAAACTAGACTACAGGAAAATTCCAAACCAGTCATGTCACCTTCTACAAAAAGCAGTACGATTATTAATTTATACTGCTGATCCTATTTCGTGTTGTAATCACATTAGTTTTTTGAGAAGCATCTACTACTTCAGTGAATAAAATATTTACTTACATGGAAACCCAGCATTAAAGATGATACTCTTATCTAAGAAATTAAAGCTCAAAGCAAGAGATATTTTCACACAACCACATAGACTTTTTCCCACTATAACGTGTGTGTGTGTACATGTGTGCATGTGTATGTCAAAGTATTTAGGAAAGACAGGGACTGAACCAAGCTGTATTCAAATTGATAAATATATTTTTATCAGTATTATTCTGAATAAAATCAAAAAGGATCCCTGAATGGAAGTCAATGTGGAAAAGCAAGCATCTAACACTTCACTGAACCAAGTTTTACCCTGCTGATCACAATTTAGGCTCTATTAACAGGACATTATTAAGTAACCTATTTTTTTTTCATTACTACATTTTTATCATAAATTTCTGTTTACAATACCAATATTGTAAAAGGAATTAACTACTCACATGTTGTTACTTAGCATGATAGCTTTCTTTCGAGGCAGTAATGGGGGGGGACACAAAAGGTGTGTTTCTCTTAAGAATGATATTCCTTAATTTTAAAACCTCCTCCAAAGAAAGTCCCTTTTTAAAGATGAGTGAAGAGTTTAGAGAAAGATGTTAAAAAAAAAAAAATGAGCAGAAGTAGAGAGTGAGCACAAAAATGAGGAAAAACCCTGGTCATAAACACTGTATTTCAGGTCAACACTGTATTTATTAACTAGAAGGAAGACCTGGATATTTCATTCTACACTATTACCAACACCTAATACTGTAAATTCTGAAAACTCCATGTTTGGATTTTTGGGGAAAAAAAAAAAACAATGCTGGATTTAAATAGTACAACTTGTAGCCAGGATTTCTGTGAACTTTGGAAAATCAACTGGGTATAATCTAATTGCAATCGTGGGAATTTGCATGCAGATTTTTCCAATGCCATGTGAGAGTATATTAATTTTTCATTATCCTCCAAAAGCATAATAAAAGCAAGATGCAATACAAAAAGGCTGTTAGAAAAATGTTACCTGTTTCTGAAGGAGTAACAGGTATAGAAAGAAAAAACAGTAAGAATTATCAAAGATAATAAAGATTTAAATTCTTCACGCTTCATTCCCTGCCTTATGAACATTCAGTTTACCAAAATCTCTAAAGGGGAAAAGAATACACAAGTACCACCCCGCCTACACCTCTGCAAACCCCTATATACCACCCCCACAGCAGCTCTCAAAACCTTCTCTTCTGATTCTAGGCAGAGGTTTAGTCACCCTGTGTCAGTGGTGCTACCTGGTAGTAATCAGAAAGAAGTGTCTCAACCAAAGTACCATCTCTCTCTTGGGTATCCCAATGCCCCACACCCAGCAAACAGGATATATGTTCTGCTCCTCAGCTTTTCCTCTTACCTCTCAATTATGCTCATCTACGACTCTGAAAAATCAACGTTGTCTGAGAACTTTTTAAAGGATCAGAATAGTGGTAAAACAAAATGCTAGTGACATACTATAAATTAATAAATATAAATTTAATCTATTAAAGCCACAAAATGACATACTCGATGAAATGAAAAAATTATCAAAAAACTTTAATTTTAAAATATAAAAAAATCAGTCTCAGACTTAACATCAGAAATCCTCAAATGTGCTTCCAGAAAAGTTTTCACCAGAATCCTCAGCTGCCTGTTTCCTCTCCCAATTAAATTTTTCTCCCACTTTTTAAAAAGATTTTATTTCTTTATTCAAGAGAGAGTGAAAGAGAGAGCAAGCACAAGGGGCAGAGGGAGAGGGAGAAGGAGGCCCCCCCAAAGAACAGGGAGCCCGATGCGGGGCTCGATCTCAGGACCCTGGGACCATGACCTGACCTGGAGGCAGACGCTTAACGACTGAGCCACCCAGGCGCCCCATAAATCTCATTCTTCTCAAACGCTGAAATTCTAGATCAATTTTTTAAAAAATTACTTCACTGTTATCATTCTGTTTTGATGAATTAAGAATACTGTGACTTTTTTTCAAAAACTTTAAAAAATATTTTCTCAAGGCCCCTGGGTGGCGCAGTTGGATGAACATCCGACTCTTGGTTTTAGCTCTGGTCATGATCTCAGGGTCGTGAGATTGAGCCCTGCATGGGGCTCTGCACTCAGCATGGAGTCTGTTTGAGATTCTCTCTCTTTCTTCCCTCTGCCCCTCCAGCTCATGCTCCCTTTCTCTCTAAAATAAAAAAATCTTTTTAAAAAAAGAATATTAAAGAATAGCATAAAGAAACAAAATGGGGAATGAAACTGGACCTCTTTCTTACACCATACATAAAAATAAACTCAAAATGGAGTAAAGACCTAAATATGAGACCTGAAACCTAAAAATCCTAGAAGAGAGCACCGGCAGTAATTCCTGACACTGGCTGCAGGAACACTCTTCTAGATCTGTCTCCTGAGGCAAGAGAAACAAAGGCAAAAATAAGCTATTGGGACTACATCAAAATAAACCTTCCGGGGCGCCTGGATGGCTCAGTCATTAAGCGACTGTCTTTGGCTCAGGTCATGATCCCAGGGTCCTCGGATCCAGCCCCATATCAGGCTCCCTGTTTGGCGGGAAGCCTGCTTTCCCTCTCCCACTCCCCCTGCCTGTGTTCCCTCTTTCGCTCTCTGTCAAATAAATAAAAAAAAAATCTTTAAAAACAAAATAAAGCTTCTGTACAGCAAAGGAAACAATCAACAAAACTAAAAGACAACCTACTGAATGGGAGAAGACATTTGCAAATGACATATCTGATAAAGGGTTAGTATCCAAAATAATAAAGAACTTACACAACACCAAAAAAAACCAATCCAATTATAAGATGGGCAGAAAACATGAACGGACATTTCTCCAAAGATGACATACAGATGACCAACAGACACATGAAAAGATGCTCAACATCACTCATCATCAGGGAAATGCAAATCAAAACAACAAGGTATCATTTCACACCTGTCAGGATGGCTAAAATCAAAACCGTAAGAAACAAGTGTTGGCAAGGATATGGAGAAAGAAGAACCCTTTTTGTGTACTCTTTGGGTTTTGTTTTGTTTGTTTGTTGTTTTTAAGTAATCTCTACACCCAATGTGGGGCTCGAATACACAACCCTGAAATCAAAAGTCGCATGTTCTGTTGTCTGAGCCAGCCAGGGACCCCACCCCATTTTTTAAGTTTTTTCTTTTCTTTTTTTTACCCTCATGCACTGTTGGTGGGAACATAAACCAGGGCAGCCACTGTAGAAAACAGTATGGAGGCTCCCCGAAAAGTTAAAAACAGAGTTATCATACAATCTAGTAATTCCACTACTGGATATTTACCCAAAGAATATGAAAACACTAATTCAAAAAGACATACGCACTTTTATATTTACTCCAGCATTATTTACAATAGCCATATTATGGAAGCAGCCCACATGTCTACTGATTCGTGAATGGATAAAGAAGATGAGATATAGATGTACAACGGAATATTATTCAGCCAAAAAGAGAGTGAAATCTTGCCATTTGCAATGACATGGATGGATCTAGAGAGTATAACGCTAAGTGAAATAAGTCAAATACCATATGGTTTCACTCAAACATGGAATTAAAGAAACAAAACAAATGAACAAAGGGCGGAAAAAAGGAAGACACATACAAACCAAAAAACAGACTCTTAACTCTAGAGAATAGACAGATGCTTACCAGAGGGGAGCGGGGGAGGGGATGGGTGAAAGGTGAAGAGGACTGAGTATACGATCGTGATGAGCACTGAGTAATGTATGGAAGTGCTGAATAACTGTACTGTACACCTGAATCTAATATAACACTGTATGCTAACCATACTGGAATTCAAATTAAAACACACACACACATACACACACAAACAACAATCGAAGTGTTCCCTGAAAATGCTAAATCTTCAAGTAACAGTAATATATTATACAAAAACTGCACATACTACAGTTTAAGGCGTTAGTTATGTTTTATAAGATTAGGTTTTTAAAGGTTTTTTATAAAGTTTTTATCTACATATATTTCTGCAAACTATGGCTAGAAAAGGAAAAAAAAGAAACAAGATGGGGATGATGAACACTGTAAGGGCCAAGGTGTGTGGATAGGAACAATAAAAACAAAGGGATAAGTGGAGGCGTAAAAAGGAGTAAGAGAAATGCGGGGGTTGGGGAGTGCATGAGATTCTTGATTTCGGGGTTGTGAGTTCGTTCAAGCCCTACAGTGGGCGCAGAGCTTACTTAAAAAAAAAAATAATAATAATAATAATAATAGAGAGAGAAATGCAGGGAGATGGGGCACAGGGAGCCTCTATCTAGATTACAGACTCTTAACCTTTCTTCTTTATCCATGGACCCCCTAAGCATAGGGGGGACTTAAATGCATAAAATACACAGGAAATCAAAGGAGACCAATTATAAGGAAATGCAGTTATCAAAATCTCAAAAAGCAGGGCGCCTGGGTGGCCCAGTCGTGAAGCGTCTGCCTTCGGCTCAGGTCATGATCCCAGGGTCCTGGGATCGAGCTCCGCATCGGGCTCCCTGCTCAGCAGGAAGCCTGCTTCTCCCTCTCCCACTCCCCCTGCTTGTGTTCACTCTCTACCTGTCTCTGTCAAATAAATAAATAAAATCTTAAAAAAAAAAAAAAAATCAGTGCAACAGTAATATACATACTTCTTTATAAACGCATTATAGGATCTAACAGCAAATTTAATGACTATTTTTTTTTTTAAGATTTTATTTATTTGAAAGAGAGAGATAGTGAAGGGAGCACGAGCAGGAAGGAGAGGGAGAAGCAGGCTCCTCACAAGCAGGGAGTCACATGCAGGGCTCGATCCCAGGACCGGATCATGACCTGAGCCAAAGACACTTAACTGACTGAGCCACCCACGTGCCCCATTAATGAGTGTAATTTAAAAAAATTTTTTTTAAATACATAACAATTTTATTGATCCACTAGAAAAAATAAAAGCTACAGTGTAAATCGCAACCCCACCTGGACTAAACCCCTTACTTAGCACAGATTATGGTTCTTAAGTACTGGTTCTCCTCAATGTCCGAAGTTAATTTTTAATCAATGATTTCTCCTGGAAATAAGATTTTAAATCATCCTTTTTCATCCACATAGGATAACAATTCAGATCTGTGTCCTGTATCATATGTAAGAAAAGGAACATGGTAGGAGAGCTATGACTCCATTAGTTCATAGTTAATTTGTGCAACAAAAAAATGGTAAAAATGGCAGCAGTGACAAGCCCCAGAGAGATGAGTGTCCAGTCGCCCCTTAATATCTCAAGATATCCATATTATACAAGTGATATGAAATTAATTGAGTTCTAGAGGTGCTAAAGCCACAGATACTGCTAATACTAATGGTTTGTTAATGGAAAGAAATGCTAAATTCCTTTTTTTTTTTTTTAAAGTAATCTCTACACCCAAAGTGGGGCTTCAACTTAGGACCCCGAGATCAAGAGTAGCATGTTCCACTGACTGAGCCAGCCAGGGGCCCCAAAATGCTAAATTTCAATCAAAGGTTAATAAAGATGTGAAATTATTTCCCATCCAAGTTCATCAATGCCCCGAATCCTCTCCATGAACCATCTGGGAATCAATGGATCCAGGTTAAGGACTCTGCCTTATGTTCTAAAAAGCAGGAAGAAAAGAGCATTCTGCTTATCAAACTCAACACCCAAAGAACAAATAATCCAATCAAGAAATGGGCAGAAGACATGAACAGACATTTCTCCAAAGAAGACATCCAAATGGCCAACAGGCACATGAAAAAGTGCTCAACATCGCTCGGCATCAGGGAAATCCAAATCAAAACCTCAATGAGATACCACCTCACACCCGTCAGAATGGCTAAAATTAACAAGTCAGGGAACGACAGATGTTGGCGGGGATGTGGAGAAAGGGGAACCCTCCTACACTGTTGGTGGGAATGCAAGCTGGTGCAACCACTCTGGAAAACAGTATGGAGGTTCCTCAAACAGTTGAAATTAAAGCTACTGTTCGATCCAGCAATTGCACTACGGGGTATTTACCACAAAGATACAAATGTAGGGACCCGAAGGGGTACGTGTACCCCAATGTTTATAGCAGCAATGTCCACAATAGCCAAACTGTGGAAAGAGCCAAGATGCCCATCGACAGATGAATGGATAAAGAAGATGTGGTATATATACACAATGGAATATTATGCAGCCATCAAAAGGAATGAGATCTTGCCATTTGCAACGACGTGGATGGAACTGGAGGGTGTTATGCTGAGTGAAATAAGTCAATCAGAGAAAGACATGTATCACATGACCTCACTGATATGAGGAATTTTTAATCTCAGGAAACAAACTGAGTGTTACTGGAGTGGTTGGGGGTGGGAGGGATGGGGGTGGCTGGGTGATAGACATTGGGGAGGGTATGTGCTACGGTGAGCGCTGTGAATTGTGCAAGACTGTTGAATCACAGATCTGTACTTCTGAAACAAATAACGCAACATATTTTAAGAAAAAAGAAAAAGAAGAAGATAACAGGAGAGGAAGAAAAGGGGAGTATGTCAGAGGGGGAGACGAACCATGAGAGATGATGGACTCTGAAAAACAAACTGAGGGTTCTAGAGGGGAGGGGGGTAGGGGGATGGGTTAGCCTGGTGATGGGTATTGAGGAGGGCACGTTCTGCATGGAGCACTGGGTGTTATGAACAAACAATGAATCATGGAACACTGCACCAAAAACTAATGATGTAATATATGGTGATTAACATAACAATAAAAAATTAAAAAAAAAAAAAAAAGAGCGTTCTGCAGTAGGGGCGCCTGGGTGGCTCAGTCGTTAAGCGTCTGCCTTCAGCTCAGGTCATGATCCCAGGGTCCTGGGATCGAGCCCCACATCAGGCTCCCTGCTCAGCAGGGAGTCTGCTTCTCCCTCTCCCGCTCCCCCTGCTTGTGTTCCTGCTCTCTCTCTGTCAAACAAACAAAATCTTTTAAAAAATTAAAAATATATATATTAAAAAAAAGAAAAGAGCATTCTGTGGCAAATAAAGGAAATGAGGTGATGGAGCAAGGGACCAGAGAGGGTAGTCACAAAGGTTGCAGCAACAGGTAAGGAAGGTCTACTGAACTCTCCTGAAGCTCCAGCAAAAACTAGAGACGAGACTACCCTATATTCCTAACTAAACAGCACCACGGTGGGATTTCCCCAACCACATCTAGTAGACTGGCTACAGGAGTAGACAGAGTTTAAAAATATGGAAGACCAGAGAAGGATCAAATAAATGACCCCATTTTTTTCATTTCAAAAAACAGAAGGCCAGGGGCGCCTGGGTGGCTCAGTCGTTAAGTGTCTGCCTTCGGCTCGGGTCATGATCTCAGGGTCCTGGGATCGAGGCCCGCATCGGGCTCCCTGCTCTGCGGAAAGCCTGCTTCTCCCTTTCCCACTCCCCCTGTGTTCCCTCTCTCGCTATGTCTCTGTCAAATAAATAAATAAAATACTAAAAACAAACAAACAAAAAAACAGAAGGCCAGGGAAAGGTCAGAGAGTCCTGTAAGAGACAGGAGGAAAGTGAGTAGAAGAGTAAAGGTTAAGTTAGCTATGGTGAGACATCTTGGAAGGCATCATGGAAGAGAAGCAGTTACAAATGATGACAAACTCACGAAAGCAGACTGCTAAAATAATATGGAAATGAAGTAGAAGAGTTTAGGAGACTCAAGTTTCCAAAGGAAGAGCGTTCTGTTCAAAATGACCAACCCAAGAATTATAAAATCTACCACTGCAAAAACATTTGAAGGTATCAGCCACAAAACTATGGGAAACTTGAATGCATCCCAAAGGTTAATACCCTTCTGTTCTAAATACCAAGAAGTTACAGTTATAAAATAAACCACACAACAGCACTTGCCTACGAAACAATGCAGCAGTAGATACTGTACATACTGAGTGACTGTAACTTTTAAGATTATTTATTTGAAATAGAGCACTGAGAGAGAGAGAAAGAGACAGAGAG
Source organism: Eumetopias jubatus (assembly GCF_037043125.1). Taxonomy (NCBI): domain Eukaryota; kingdom Metazoa; phylum Chordata; class Mammalia; order Carnivora; family Otariidae; genus Eumetopias; species Eumetopias jubatus. The sequence continues at coordinate 84,765,072 of NW_028274822.1, read as the reverse complement.
GGAGAGGGCACAAGCAGGACGGAGGGGCAGAGGGAGAGGGAGAAGCAGGCTCCCCACCAAGTGGGGAGCCCGATGCCCCGACGCAAGATCATGACCCAAGCCTAAGGCAGACGCTCAACCAACTGAGTCACCCAGGCACCCGGACCGTAACTATTTTCTAATTTTAATTCTGGACATATCAAGCAGAACTACCTAATATTTAAAATGCTATAAATAGTTATTTGATACACCACGGAGATGATATTATACAACCACAAAAATTCAAGTTTTTGAGGTTAGATCCATAAAAGTCAAGTCCCAAAGTTTTCCTTTACTTGGAAAATTTTGGGGAGAGAATGAATTGGGAAGAGCTAGTATAAATTATTAAAAACAAAACACAGCTCCTCCTACTTCAAAGATGGTAGGGTAGGACAGGAAACCAGGATCTATTTCTGCAGTGCCTGTACCCCCCCCAAAACAAGTGACAGAGTCATCCTGCTTGTAATCTCTTCTTGTTCCAGCAGCTAAAATTCTCAACCAAACACCTGTCTTTAGAAGTCTTTTGTGTAGGGGGCGCCTATGTGCTTCAGTTGGTTAAGCCTCCGACTCTTGGTTTCAGCTCAGGTCATGATCTCAGGGTCATGAGACTGAGCCCAACACTGGGCTCCGCAGTCAGCGCAAACTGCTGGAGATTCTCTCTCTCCCCTTCCCTCTGCCCTCCCCCATCTCCCATTCTTCCTCTGAAATGAAAAAAGGAAGAGAAGAGAAGAGAAGAGAGAAGAAGTCTTTTGTGTAAATAAAAGTCAACAGTGGCAAAACTGTGACTTTCCAGTATTTGGAGAGGTTAACATAAAGCAGAACACACTGGTGAGCGGCAGTCACCTGACACCTAACACCACTCTACAAGATAGGACAGACCAACACAACAAAAAGCCAATCACCTGCATTCCTAAATTTCATACAAAATTTTAAGTAATTTAAAAATAATTTCCTGGGGCGCCTGAGTGGCAAAGTTGGTTGGGCGACCGACTCTTGGTTCCAGTTCAGGTTATTCTCTCAGGGTCATGGGACTGAGCCCCGCACTGAGCTGCATTGGGTGCCACACTGGAGTCTGCTTGGGATTCTCTCTCCCTCTACCTCTCCCACTTCTGCTCTCTCTCTCTCTCTCTCTCAGAAATAAATAAATAAATAAATGAATCAATCAATCAATCAATCAATCTTTTAAAACAATTTCCTACCTTAATTGAAAAGGATGTCATTTTTTCAGAGAAGAACCAATTAATCCTACCTTTGCCTCTTGGGCACTGAACAAGGAAAATGAGTTTTGTGACCCACAAGCAGAAAGGAGGTTGTTTTTACCTTGGTTAGCACAAAAATGAAATAAATTAATCTCTAAGGTATGGTATCTTTTAATCTTAGTTTTCAAAGTGAACTCAGGAAAAGCTGATTCGATACTATTCTTCACAGACGAATACATTGTATACATAGATATAAATCCAAAAATGCATGCATTTCCAACATACACAATACCTAAAGCAAATTAATTATTTTAAAAGAATTTCAAACAGCCTGTATGTAGGTATGCTTTTATACTTAACTCCCTTACTTACGCTTCTGACTTTTCTCACTTATATAAGCATCATTTGGGCCTTATTTTTAAAGTTAACACTTGGGATTTTGTTTTTTTATACTTTAAGAGGATATTAAAATGTCTAGTAGAAGCAATCTTCTATAAGAAAAATATACTCTGAATATGTCATGTTGTAGGAAAGCCGTTTTTAGATTTGGCTAGGAATAACTGCTTTCTTGAGTTTCCTGAAAATGAGTGGTAACTACAGTTTTTAATCATCTATGGCAATATGTCTATGTAAGAAAAAAAAGTTTTCTCCTGATTGGAATGTAGTGAATGTAAAAACATAAAATTTTTAAAATATTAACTGAAAAATAAATATATGCTGGGTACCTACTATCTGTGAGACATTATGCTAGACACCACTGGGAGTACACATCCTTAGTTCTATAAACGTTTCTGAACTGCAGAAAATTATAATGCATTAGGAGAAAAAAAGTCACACACTGCTTTGTAATGCTGAGTATTCAGGACATGAGGTAGACAGCTGGCTCTCTGTGTTCCATGTAACCATATGATTTCTTAGGGGTACCTCACAGTAGACAAAAAGAAAGCTAAGTTAAGGTTCTAGCACACCCCCCTCCCAACTTTCCTCCCTCACCACTACCTTGTTGTAACTGGAATTCAGCATGAGCCTTAAATGGGGGCAGGAGGAAACAAACCATTCTGTGATAAAAAGAAAATGTTGTAAATTTTAGTAGCCATTGGTGCAGGTAATAAAAACAGACCACAGTGAGTTGTGAAGGTCAAGGAAAACTCTAAAGAGGAAAGGAGGTTTGACTTGGTTTTAGAAAAGTATTTATTTATTTTAAAGATTTTATTTATTTATTTGACAGAGGGAGACACAGTGAGAGAGGAAACACAAGCAGGGGGAGTGGGAGAGGGAGAAGCAGGCTTTCCACGGAGCAGGGAGCCCAGTGCAGGGCTCGATCCCAGGACCCTGAGATCATGACCTGAGCCAAAGGCAGATGCCTAAGGACTGAGCCACCCAGGCACCCCTAGAAAAGTATTTAAAATTCTAGGAAGGAAGGAAGGTATTTAAGGTAGAGAGGAAATCCAGCAGTAAGATTAGCAAGCTCAAAGATAGAGAAAGAAATGTCTAGCATACAGAAAAAACCACCTTGGGTCAAGAAGTAGATTAATATTGGGGAATAATGAAATTTTAGGTTGAAAAAGAGAAGATCCCTGGGAAGGGCCCTGAATGCCAAGGTATGGCATCCCAACTTTATTTGGTAAGCAACAGAGGCTACTGTAGATTTCTGAACGAGAAATGAGATGATATAATAAAAGCAATGCTTAAGAACTTCTTTGGGCTGGGGTGTCTGGGTGGCTCAGTCAGTGAAGCATGCTACTCTTGATTTAGGCTCAGGTCACGATCTCGGGGTGTTAAGATCAAGTCCCGCATCCGGCCCCTGGGCATGGAGACTGCTTGAGATTCTCTCTCTCCCTCTCCTCTGCCCTCTCACCTCGCTCTTAAAAAAAAAAAAATTCTTTGTGCTAATGAGGGAAGTTAACTAGGAGAGTACAGTAATGTCGGGATACAAACTATCACAGGAACAAGAACAGAGAGGAAGAAAAGCATGCGGATGTAGTGCTCGCGCTCCCTTCGGCAGCACATATACTAAAATTGGAATGATACAGAGATTAGCATGGCCCCTGCGCAAGAATGACACGCAAATTCATGAAGCATTCCACATAAAAATAAAAAAATAAAAAATAAAAAAAGAATGCGGATGTAACATCACCAAGGAAAACTTTAGAAAGCAAGGTAAAAGGAAGAAGACAACTTTCTTCCCAAACAGAAACCAAAATAATCCTTGTGTCTGTTATTTCCCTACAAGCAGATAAAGAACAAGGATGGATGAGAAAGATGTGACTCTTGTCTGGAAGTGTATTATGAGCTAAAAGAATAAATCTAGCTCATGGGGAGCCTGGGTGGCTCAGTCCTTAGGCGTGTGCCTTCAGCTCAGGTCATGATCCCAGGGTCCTGGGATCGAGCCCCGCATCGGGCTCCCTGCTGCAGGAAGCCTGCTTCTCCCTCTCCCGCTCCCCCTGCTTGTGTTCCCTCTCTGTCAAAAAAATAAAATCTTTTAAAAAAATAAATAAAATAATAAATCCAGCTCAGGTTACATAAAGCCTCTAAGACTCAATCTATATAATAGGTATTTCATGTGTCCAATGTTATAGTAGAATGAATTACCATTCTAATTTATCATTTGCTTCAAAGGAAAGAAAGTTTTTGCTTTCATCTCCAGAAGTTGTTTCATAAAATATTGTTACTTTGACACACGATAAAAACCCGACCCCGCCAAAATATTAATTACAAAGTTGTTCTGATTACAGAAAATGAATTTTACAAAGCAGACATGCACAAATGGTACTATCAGTGGAAAATTAATAAATCAGCAACAGATAGCAGAGCAGACAAACTCAAAACATATTCTCACTTCAAGCTCAAAGTTTAGTGCCTGTCCTACTAATAAGAGTCAAAAGAAAGATTTATATTAGATAGAAAGACTATAAAACAATACTGCTCTAATCTGAAAATGAAAAAAAAATTTTTTTAAATACATTTACAACAGGGGTGCCTGGGTGGCTCAGTCGGTTAAGTGTCTGTCTTTGGCTCAGGTCATGATCCTGGGGTCCTGGGACTGAGCCCCACGTCAGGTCCCCACTCAGCGGGGAGTCTACTTCTCCCTCTGATCCTCCTCCCTCTCGTGCTCTCTCTCTCTCTCTCAGATAAATAAACAAAATCTTTTTAAAAATAAATAAATAAATAAATAAAATACATTTACAATAGTAAACTCCATTTTGGATACAGAGATTAGCATGGCCCCTGCACAAGAATGACACGCAAATTCGTGAAGCATTCCATATAAAAATAAAAAAATAAAAAATAAAAAAAGAATGCGGATGTAACATCACCAAGGAAAACTTTAGAAAGCAAGGTAAAAGGAAGAAGACAGCTTTCTTCCCAAACAGAAACCAAAACAAAAAAATTTTGTTATTTATAACAAAAAAAAAGGAATACTGAGGAATAAAGCTATCAACAGAAGTGTAAAACTTATACCCTGATAACTACAAAACATCTGAAAAAAATTAAAGATGACCAAATAAATGGAAAGATATACCATGTGCTTGAACCAGAAGATTTAACATTGTTAAGATGGTAACATTCCCAAAAATGATCTCCAGATTCAATGTAATCCCTATCAAAATCCCAGCTATCATTTTCAAGAAACTGACAAGATGACCCTAAAATTCACATGGAAATGCAAGGGACCCAGAATACACAATCTTAAAAACAAAAACAAACAACACTTTGAGTACTAATACTTGAATTCAAAACTTACTACAAAGGTACAGTAATCAAGGGGCACCTGGCTCAGTCAGTTAGGCATCCAACTCTTGGTTTCAGCTCAGGTCATGATCTCGGGGTCATGAGATTGAGCCCTGCATCAGGCTCCACACTCAGTGCAGAGTCTGCTTGAGATCCTCTCCCTCTTCCTCCCCCATTTGCCCCTCCCCCCCCACGCTCTCTCTAAAATAAATAAAATCTTTAAAAAAAAACACAAAAAAGTATAACAATCAAAAAAGAATAATACAAACAGAAGGATAGACATATAAATCTATAGGCTATAACTTAAGAGTACAGAAATATACCTTTATATTTATGGTCAACTGAACTTCAACAAAGGTGGTAAGACATTTGAATGGAAAAAGAACAGTCTTTTCAACAGACTGTACTTGGACAAGTAGATATCCACATGTAACACCATTAAGTTGGAGCTCTATCTCACACTTTATATACAAAATTTAACTGAAAATGGATTACACACATAAAGATGAGAGCTAAAAAACAAATATGAGAGCTAAAACAATAAAAATCTTAAAAGAAAGCAAAGGAACAAATCTTCATAATCTCAGAGTAAGCAACTTTTTTAGATACAACACAATAAGAAAAAACAACAAAAAAGAAAACATAAACTGGACTTCATCCAAATTGAAATCTTTTGTGCTTTAAAGGACACCAGCAAAAAAAAGTGAAAAGATAAACCCACACAATGGGGAAAATATCTGCAAACCGTGTCTGGTAAGGGAATGACTGGTATCCAGAATATTTAAGAATTCTTACAACTCAGGGGCGCCTGGGTGGCTCAGTCGTTAAGCGTCTGCCTTCGGCTCAGGTCATGGTCCCAGGGTCCTGGGATCGAGCCCCACATTGGGCTCCCTGCTCAGCAGGAAGCCTGCTTCTCCCTCTCCCTCTCCCCCTGCTTGTGTGTTCCTTCTCTTGCTATCTCTGTCAAATAAATAAATAAAATCTTTTAAAAAAAAAAGAAAGGAAGAAAGTTTAAAGTTGGAAATACAAATTCTTTTTTGTCTAACCTTAGCTGAATTGGCACTCATCTTGACAACTTTCAAGTAACAATGGTCATAATACTGGTGACTGCTTCTTCTGTCAGGCATATTGCTCTGCATTCAAATCTATAAATGCATATTTGACTGATATTTTATCAAACCAGTGACATATAAACCAAATCATCTGCTTTATATTAACCTGAAATAAAGCTAAGTAATGTCTTTGCACATTGCCTTGTTTAAAGCTATTAATAAAATATGGAATTTCTTAGACACAGTGCTTATCAATCTCAGAAACTGAATCATACTGATAACTTAAGGCTGTATCTCTTTGGACATGACCACCAAATGGCAAAATCGTAAAAACTGCAAGGCTATGATGCCTCAAATTCCTAAATCCCTTTAAGAGAAAACTGTATTTAATAAGATTTTACTGTGGATGTAAGTAACTTCTAGGATCTGACATCATTTAGTCATTTGGAAATAAAGACTACATTGCTTAAGAACTACCTTGGAAAGACTCAAAAGGGATGTCAATCATTTAGAAGTACAGCAACATACTTTTTATGAAGCCTATACAATTTCAAAATGCAGCCTTTAAGAAGAGGGAAAAAAAAAAAAAAGACCGGGTTGGGGGTGGGGGGAATCTTTTCTCCTTGATAGCTATATGCAACTATAAAAAAAAAAAAAAGGTTATTATTCCCTCTTCTCTGACAACAAAATAATACAGCCTAGAAGAGTGCTTACTTTTTAACTGTGATTTCCATAAAAACTTCTGAGTCCTAGAACTCAAAGTAAATTTATTACCACTCAAGGAAGAAATGACAGAACCTTAGCAGGAAAACTGAGATGGAGGCTGTCAGAACTGCTGCCGTAGGCAAGGATCTAAAGGACATCAGCTTCAAAAGTGCAAATACAGTGGAGGGAAAGCAGCAATAATGGGCTTTTTGAAACACGGTAAGCCATCTGAAAAAACTTTCCTGAGCAAGATGTTGCTCCAAGGAAAAGGACAGTATATCATGTGGGGAGTCTTCAGTTTCAGTCCACACATTACCTGCTGTGTTAAAAATAAATTAAATATTAAAAAACAGACTCTAAAGGGCGCCTGGGTGGCTCAGTTGGTTAAGTGACTGCCTTCGGCTCAGGTCATGATCCTGGAGTCCCGGGATCGAGTCCTGCATCGGGCTCCCTGCTCAGCAGGGAGTCTGCTTCTCCCTCTGACCCTCTTCCTTCTCGTGCTATCTCTCATTCTCTCTCTCAAATAAATAAATAAAATCTTTAAAAAAATAAAAATTAAAAAATAAATAAATAAAAAACAGACTCTATGGTTTTTTACTTAGAATCAAACCAAACACTCAAATCGTTTTCTTTTGTTCTTTTCTGACCATCTGACCTAGGTACCCTTTTGACCAAAGTCTAGAAAGAATCAACAGATGTGGAAAAGCAAACCCCAAATACTGTTCTTGTTAAAAATACAGCATGCAATTCAATTTGTGTCTCTATCCCACTTATGGAGCCCCATAGGTAAGCCTAGAGGATAAGTAGGAAACAGGATAATGTGAATCAATGCACCATTTAGAAAGTGCACAGGATATAGGCCTTTCAGAATAAATGGCCCCATAAATGCTTTTCATGCTACAATATTCGACCAAAAGTTTAAATAAAGTCCTTAGAGTCAGTAGCTCTATTTAGACAGCATCAAATTGTGTCAAAATGCATTAATGATGAAGAAACCTTATACTCTTCTTACATAAAATTATATTTTACAGTACTATGATGAAATAATATTAAAATCCCTCAGAGGAAAATATACCCAACTTAAATATGAAAAAGCAGTTCTTATTTTCCTTACTAATAAACTCTGAAAAATGTACATACTGGATTCTCTAAACTTCAGGCAAAATATTTTTAAGATAAACTATTTCCTCATTTTTACTAACCCAGTATATAACATGAAAACACTGGAAGTAATATAACATTTGAGAAGTAATTTTCTTAAAATCTAAACTAGCAAAATTAAAAGTTGAGCTATAATTTTCAGAAAATTTTTTTTAAGAAATTTTCCCATTTAATATACCACTGTATAAGACTTAAAAATCAACCAAGTATCAGGAGTAAAAGCTTAAACTGACAGGGGCACCTGGGTGGCTCAGTGAGTTGAACATCCAACTCCTGATTTCAGCTCAGGTCATGATTTCAGTGTCATGGAATAAAGTCCCATGTTGGGCTCTGTGCTCAGCATGGAGTCTACTTGTCCTTCTCAACTCACTTTCTCTCTCAAATAAATAAAATCTTAAAAAAACAAAAAACCTTAAACCCACAAACTAGATTTCTGTGAAAAGATCTAAATGAAGATCAACAGTCAAGACTCCAAAGAATCAAGTGCACACCAAATCCTACAGCAAAGCCAGATTAATATAACACAGAACAAGAGAAAAATGGAAACCCACCTTTGAGGCTTGATTTACTTAAACAAGGTGATAGGGGCACCTGGATGGTTTAGTTAAGTGCCTTCAGCTCAGGTCATGATCCCAGGGTCCTGGGATCAAGCCCCATGTAGGGCTCCCTGATCAGCAGGGAACTTGCTTCTCCCTCTCCCTCGTCCCCTCTCCCCTGCTTGTGCTCCCTCTCCTCTCTCTCTTCTCAAATAAATAAAAATCTTAAAAAACAAACAAACAAAAAACCCACCAAGGTGACAGATTCCAGAGAATGTTAGATTTCTATTTCCTATATTATCTCCAAAAGAGATCAAAAGAAATTCTAACAAAGATGCCAACAGAAAGATATTTTGTAGGGTATCAGGAGGTGACATTCTGTTTTCAGCCTTTCCATTAGACTCCTGGTTCAGAACCCATTTTGAGGGGCTAGGGGGAGTCTTTATACCACCAGAAAGAATGAAATGGGTCAATGGGTCTAATCATTACTAGAGCAATTTTTTTAATAAAAGGTAACTGTTTTCATCTCAAAAGTTAGAGAGAAGGGAAAATGGAAAGAAAGTAATTTTGTTGAAAATTTAAGGGGAAAAAAGTAAATTCAGAAATGTTCAGGAAACAAAAAACAGAATTGAGGAACTGAACTGCCAATACCATTAGCATACAGTATTCTTTTTACAACTTATTCTTAATTCTATAGCAAAGTGTTGAGACCTAGGTTAAGAAAAAGCTAGTAAATAAAATTAATTCCAATTCTTACAGCTGTACAAACACTTTTCTGTTTCGTTGGCAAATATGTAAAACACTTTACAAATTAGACTGTTCTTTTCTTATTAAATTAGAAGAACAACTGTTCAAGTGCACATGCTCCCTTAAAACTCTCTGCCAGCACTGATCTGGGTAAAAAAGTAGTCAAATGGAAAAGAAATTAAAATGCAGACAATTTATCCACATTCCTTCACTGCCCTGCTTTATTATTTTTTTTTAAGATTTTATGTATGTATTTGGCAGAGAGAGACACAGTGAGAGAGGGAACACAAGCAGAGGGAGTGGGAGAGGGAGAAGCAGGCTTCCCGCTGAGCAGGGAGCCTGATGCGGGTTTGATCCCAGGACTCCGGGATCATGACCTGAGCCAAAGGCAGACGCTTAACAACTGAGCCACCTAGGCGCCCCTATTACTACTTTTAATATATGTGCTATTCATAGGACTTCATTGAGTCTGTGCAGAGCAAGAGAAAAAACAAAACTAAAACCAGACAGTAAATGAGTAAACTAGCATTATTACACTGCTGCCAAGTAAACAGTCTTCCTGGACTCATCTGAATTACCTACCGGAAGAGCTCAAAAATGCTACTTGTTTTTGCTTCAACTGTCCTGACTAGCAGAGTGTAAGTTGTTTTCTGATTCCCTATCATGGGCTAGTATTTATCTTGCTCACTTTTATCATTCAGCAAGCTGACCAAATAAAAATCATATTCCATTGCTTTGAAACTACATTTCTTTGATTACTAGTGAGGTGGACTACCTTTCCATATGTTCACTGGCCATCTGAAAAACTTTTTTTATTCGATTTTTCCCAGTTTGTACCATGTCTTCTAAAATTTATGGTACTTTTGGACACATCTAAGTCTTTAATTTTTTATACTCAACTATTTCAGTCTTTTATATTATGAATTTTGGCTTTGGTGGTCATGCTTATAAACTCCTTCATAGATTTCCTCTGGAATTTCTATGTAAGCTTTTTTTTTTTATACTTCTCTTTTTAGCCATTTAGGGTTTATTTTGGTGGTGAGTATGAAGTAGGCATCTAATTCCCCCCAAATGTTGTACCAACACCATTTAATAAATAATCCACCTTTACTACAGATTTAAAGAGTTATCTTTATCATATTATTAACAAAATACCCATATGAATTTTATCTGTTTTGGATTCTCTATTCTTTACCACTATGGCAACTATGGTTTAATTCTGATCCATTTTAATGTTTCATAGGGCAAGTCCTCCTTCATGACTCTTGTAGAAAAATTTCCAAAATTCTTCTTTTAATAAGTACTATCTTATAAATTTTAGAATCATTTTATCACTTTCTACAAAAACAGATACTATCTTTAGTGATTATTTTGAGGAAAAAGGACAATTTTACAGTGTTACATATCTCCATTCAAATGGCACGTTTCTCCATTTAGTCAAATCTACTTTTTTTCCTTCAGTAGTGTTTTCATAAAGTCTTCAGCCTATTCATGTAAACTATGCTTATTTCTACGCTCTTCTAAGTCTTGTTCCTTTGTGAAGATGTCTTCTTTTTAAACCATCTAGCTGATTAATGCTGTTCAATAGTTTTCATATATATCTTAAATCAGACCACCTTACTCTTATTATTTTTATTTTGTTTATCTAAGTAAAATTCTATTTTATTCTAGAGGTTTTCATTTGCTTTTTATTTGTTTTTAATAAATGAAAAATTATTGTTTTGACCTTGGCATACACATGAAGAATACAGCAGAGAATTTTTATATGCTCTAAAAACATATAAAGAAATGAAATTTTAACAAATCAAAGATATTTTAATAAACATGCATTACTTCCCTATTGCATACCTCCAACTACACTGTTTAATGTTTCATCACCTGTTCTATACCTGTTTATTTTTTTAAATCTCAATAACCTCTGTGCCACCTCCATACTGGCCTCCGTAAATGTTAGTTTCCATTTAACTACTTGGCCCCAGCATGGACACACACCTTCTCTTACTAGCCCATAGTAAAGCTGAGGCAGTCAACTTTCTGATGGTTCAGGTTTTAACAGAAGAGTATTAGAACACAGAATTACTCAGCTAGCTCACTAGAAAAACTAGTCCAAAGCCCACAGGCCCAGGTCAATCTCTTTACAGGGCTTTCCTGCACTGCTCCCTGGATATCCCCCAGCCAAGACCACCTGCTTATCCATCACCCCATCTGCCTACTCACCACAGGGCCTATCCTCCCTCCTGCCAAAGGGCAGACTGTTGATCATGAGCACTTGTCCAGCTTTATAGCTGCTTGCCTGTCCAACATTAGCACTGCTTGCCCATCTACAGAGCCTACTGCCTGCACTCTTAGCTCCAAGAATGTGCCTCTTCAGCTGCAAGGCTTGTGGCCTGATCACCCTACTACAAGACCACCCATGAATGAATTTAGAAGAATTTAGACTCCTCAGAATTCAAGGTTTTCCAAGTCATAGCCTGCAGAGATTTGTCTCTTCCTTAGATATGATAGATATGGCCTTCCTAATGTCATGCCCTTCAGAAGTGATCACTCTCGGGGTACCTGGCTGGCTCAGTCAGCTAAGCATCTGCCTTCAGCTTGGGTTGTGAGCTTGGGATCCTAGGATTGGCCCCTAGTTGGGCTCTCTGCTCATCAAGGAGTCTGCCTCTCCCTCTGCCCTTGCTCCCGCTCGTGCCCTCTCTTTCAAATAAATAAATAAAACCTTTAAAAAAAAAAAAGAAGAAGAAGAGATCATTCTCTGTTATTCACAGGACTGTGCCCTATCAGAGCTACAGGACAACCACATGAGAACACAACAGTATCACACCAGAATAAAATAATCTATATGACTTTATTTCTCTACCCTCTAATCACACATTCACACCCCAAATTCCTCCAACTACTACAACAATTCTTCATGTCTCTGAACTCTATTTGGAATTCAATGCCACCAATTTTAACATTCCATTTTTCTGGAATTCCTTCACGTGCCTTGGTATTTCCAACTGTGAAAATGCCTGGAGCAGAACTTCTTAACATGGAGTACATGAACTCCCTAGGGAACTGTGAACACTACAGAATTAAATGTAAAAGTCTGTGTGCATGTTTTTCCTAGGGTCAGGGTATACAGTTTCACTAAGTTCTCAAAAGGGACCCAAAATAGATTAAGTCTTGAATTTCTCTGTACTGTCTATAGCAACAAGCACAGCAATGAACACATTCCAGGGCTCAGTAAGTATTTGTTGGCTGGCTGTATACATAAGACTTACCTTCTAGTTTCTCACTCTTTGCATAAAATAGTTTTTAAAAAATATGTGAAGGTCCTAATTTCATTCATTCAAAAGACATTTACACTGTGCCTGTCCAATGTGGGAAAACACTACATTAGGCTCCAAGGATTAAAAAAAAAAAAAAAAAAAAAAAAACAGTATCCATGCACAAGGAGCTCAAAGTTTAATAGGGGAGACAGAAACATCTAATTATATGATACAACATGGTATAAAGGCAATACAAAAGATGCTGGGAGTGGGTTTATATGTGGTTGCTGAAATTAGGAGAGTATAAAACGACTGAGAGGCAGGAAGATCAGTGGGCAAAGAAACAAGCAATGGGAACACACACACATTTAAGAGCACTTTGACAGAAATGAACCCCAAGACTGGGCAGGGAAGGAATGATGAATAAAACACATGAAAAACAGAAGAACAGCTTCTGAGGGAGGATGAAACCAACAGTGTCAAAAGCCACACTAAGTCTGAAAAAGACTACAAAGGACCTAGCAATGAGAAGTTACTTCCAGGTAGTTCCCCAGTAGTGAACATAAAAGTCAGATTATGTTGCAAAGAGGAGTCAATAGAAAATAAGAGTTAAGATGTTTGGATAATGGGGCGCCTGGGAGGCGCAGTCAGTTAAGGGTCTGCCTTCGGCTCGGGTCGTGATCTTGGGGTTCTGGGATCGAGTCCCACGTCAGATTCCCCGCTCAGTGGGAAGTTTGCTTCTCCGTCTGCCCCATCCCCCTCTCAAATAAATAAATAAAATCTTTAAAAAAAAAGATGTTTGGATAAGAAAGGAAGACAGGATAGTAAGTAAGAGTTCAGGATAAAAAGGAATCCTTTTCAGGAGGGGAGGGACTTGAATAGCTTTTCTGGCTAAAGGGAAGGAGTAACTGGAGATGAGGAGGTTGAAGAGTCTGGAAACAGAGGTGTCATAAAAGAGCAAGAATCCAGGAATGCGGACGCCTGGATGGCTCAGTCAAATGGGCATCTGCCTTTGGCTCGGGTCATGAACCCGGAATGCCAGGATCGAGCCCCACGTCAGGCTCCCTGCTCAGAGGGGAGCCTGCTTCTCCTTCTGCCTCTCACCCAGCTCGTGTTCTTGCTCTCTCTCTCTCAAATAAATGGATAAAATCTTTGAAAAGAAAAAAAACAAAGAACCCAGGAATGGTAAAATAAACAGAGTCAAGGGCATGATGGGAGAAGTTGGGATTCAACCGGAAGTGAAACATCCCATCTACTAAAACCAAAGGAAAGAGAGTAATGATGGCAAGGGGAAGATAAAGCTGTAGGTAAGGGAGGGAGCAGATAGTTGATGATGGGAGACCATTCCCAATAATTAATTTTCTCATTTGTCATTTTTCAGTTATTGTGACAAATAGCTGGAAAGAAAAGTGACTCTTCAAACTAAATCCAATTTCAATGGTCACATATAAGGAATAGATGAAATTACACAGTATTAAGAGTCAAAGAACGAGTTAGAGACAAAGTATGTTCTATGTTATTTCACCAAAGACAGTACAGTATGTATTTCTGATCAGCTCCAACAACCCAAACACAGTAGGAAAAAAGATCTAGGACGAGCGTTGGCAATGTTTTTCTATAAACAACCAGAAAATATTGTTTGGCTTTGCAAGCCATATAGTCTCTATTAACAACTACTCAATTCTATCGCTGTAGCATCAAAGTGGCCAGAGACAATACATAAATAAACAGGCATACTGTGTTACAATAAAACTTTATTTACCAATGAGTGGATCTGGCCCACAGGCCTTAAGTTTGCTGACCCCTGTTCTCTAGACTGAGGACATTGCCACGGAAATGAAATGGTAGAAAGAAGCCTAAGTCAGGAGCAGGAGAATGAAATAAGAAAGCAGACACAGGGGGCGCGTGGGTGGTTCAGTTGGTTTAGCGTCTGCCTATGGCTGAGGTCGTGATCCCGGGGTCCTGGGATCGAGTCCCGCATCAGGATCTCTGCTCAGCGGGGAGTCTGCTTCTCTCTCTCCCTCTGCCTGCTGCTCCCCCTGCCTGTGCTCTCTCCCTCTCTCTGTCAAATAAATAAATAAAATCTTTAAAGGAAAAAAAAGAAAGAAAGGAAAGGAAAGGAAGGAGCCACAGAACTAAAATGTAGTTGAGTTGGGGTATTTAATCAAAGAGCAAAATAAGAATAAAGGAACAACAGAAAAAGGAGAGAGAGTAAAGGAGAAAAGCAGACGAAGAAACACTGGAAAGAAAAAGGAAACCAGGTAAAAAGTGAGTAGAGATAATACCTCAACTCCAAGGTAGAAAGATGCAGAGAGAAAAGCAGCTTTATGCCCTAAAGAATAGGTGGCAAAAGGAAGCAGGATGAAAATGAGAGCATCCCAGGTCTGTCTGCAATGGAATTCAGATAAAGGATAAAACACATACTAATTTTCCAGTGATAATCTGATGGTCTAATTATGGGTGTGCAAAAAGAACCCACAGCTTACAAAATGTAGTTATTTTTCATTTTGCCCGTAAATCAATCTGGTAACATACACAGCATCCAAGAGATCAAATGAAACTTATTCACGATATCATAAAAAGAAATCAATTATTTCTAGGCCTCTTATTCACTTGCATACACATATGAATGACTTTAAAAACATATTAAAATGAAAAACTTATTAAAATCAATAAAAGTCAGCATTAAGAAGTTAAAAGCCATAGTAGCCTTTTAAAAGTTTCCCCAAAAATAAAGCCAGATTTAAAAAAGAAAAGAATCTTGAATAATATAATAATTTGTGTATTTATATTATATAGGAATTTTGTTTCCTTTTGGCTTTATTTGTAGGGAAACCCTTTAAAGTAAATGCAGATTTATTCTGACATAGCTAAACAACAAATTAGACCACATAATTTATGTCACAATAGTACAATGTTTAAGAACATGATTTGGGTGGGGGGGTGCCTGGGTGGCTCAGGTCATGATCCCAGGGTCCTGGGACTGAGTCCTGCATCGGGTTCCCTGCTCAGCAGGGAGCCTGCTTCTCCCTCTCCCACTCCCCCTGCTTGTGTTCACTCTCTTGCTGTCTCGCTTTGTCAAATAAATAAAACCTTTAAAAAAAAAAAAAAAAAGAACATGATTTGGGGGTTAGGGGGTGCTGGGTTTGTGTCCTCACTTTACCAAATTACTGGACTGTGTCTTAATTTTTGTAATTAATGAACCATGCCAATTAATTACTCTAAAAATGTTTCCCCTATACTAACATTATCTCCAAAATAATACTTACAGAGGGCAACTTCTGCCAGGATAGTATTAAAAACCTGGCTTAAGAGACCTGAAATCCTAAACACATGATTTAATACTATTTTCAGGATACTATGCACTGGACACAATTGTATAATTCACTAAACCCCTACAGTCTTTAAAATAAAATACCCGGGCACCTGGGTGGCTCAGTCGTTAAGCGTCTGCCTTCGGCTCAGGTCATGATCCCAGAGTCCTGGGATCAAGTCCCGCATTGGGCTCCCTGCTCCTCGGGAGTCTGCTTCTCCCTCTGCTTCTCTCTCTGTCTCTCATGAATAAATAAAATAAAATCTTTAAAATAAATAAATAAAAAATAAAATACCCAAAATTACTCCACTATGGGATATCCTCACCAAGAAAACTGTATTTTTATGTATATAGCAAAATACATCCAGCCCATTATGAGTGTACTGAACACTGTCAAAGCTGTCGCTCTGACCTGTATGTTCTTGGCTTTCTACAACGAACACAAATTACCTGAGAAATAAAGACATATTAAAATAAAAAATTTAAAGACATTATTTTGAAGAGGATCAAAGAATGGGATACCATAGATATTTCCAAGTAATATTTATCTTTCCAAATTTGGGAAATGCCAATTCACTTTAAAAACAAAAAACAAAGTGTACTGTGAATGGCTGTTAGCTAAACGGCCTGGTACCCAACAGAGTAAGGAACATTTTGTTGTTGCGTCCGATACTTTTTCTAGAGTGTTATGTACTAAATTCAACTGAAATTGTATTTTCCCTTTCAGCTTATTATCCAAAATTAATTTTTAAACTTAAATCAGTAAAATACTTCAACAGTATAAGCATAAATAAAATTTTGTGGTCCTAGGCATAAACAAGACCAACTCCTAAGGCAGCAACTAAAAAAAGACTTGTTTCCTTGTATGGGCCATTGAAGGACTCTTAGACAAAGAGTTGTGAATCAGAGACACAGACATTTGAGAAGGTACAAAAACAGAACACAGTGCTTTCTTCAGCACGGCAAAGCGGTTAAAGGTACCTAGCACTGCTAGCTTCTGAAAAAAACAAGCTAACTATAGGTAAGAACCTTGTTAAGGGTCCAAGAGAAAGGCTTTAACTTTCTGGTGGCTTGTATTTCTAAATAAGAGTGTTGAAAAATGAACACAGCAACAAAAACAGCTATTGGTATAGACTGAATAATGAAAATCAAGAATTGTGGTGAGTCAAAATTCGCAAGAGAATGAACTACAGAATTTGACCAGAAAAATCAATTTTAAGAATTTTAGAACCAAGTTCAAAATTGCCCAGAAGAGCCTTTCAACATGTTATGAACACTCAACACTGCAGAATACGCTCTCTGAACAAGTAACAGCAATTCCCGTATTTCCCTCCTCAGTGGACACTTGAAACAGACTAAATTTTAATGTAACTACAACACCCCTTTTATATTTTCAAAACATAGTCCCATACTCTGAATTTTTTAAGAAAATATGCATGTTCTACTTCTTTACCTTTTTCATCTCCATTAGAAGATCGTTTTTCCATCCACAGCTTTCTGCCTTTCTCCCTTAGACCTGTACTTTATTTCCAGGTCACAAAACTAAAATATTTATAGAACTATAAGCATAATAAAACTAGATAAGCATTATTTATAACCATTTTAAAACTAAAAATTTAGGGGCGCCTGGGTGGCTCTAGTTGTTAAGCGTCTGCCTTTGGCTCGGGTCATGATCCCAGGGTCCTAGGATCGAGCCCCCATTGGGCTCCCCGCTCAGCGGAAAGTCTGCTTAGCTTCTCCCTCTCCCACTCCCGCTGCTTGTGTTCCTTCTCTCGCTGTGTCCCTCTCTGTCAAATAAGTAAATAAAATCTAAAAAAAAAAAAACTAAAAATTTATAAAGGACTGTAAGCCAAATAGGACAAGAAATTGCAGTTGAGTATAACCTGTAGCATTCTTGACCATGAACTGTAGAAAATTCTCTACAAACTTTTTTTTTTTAAAGATTTTATTTATTTGACAGAGACACAGCGAGAGAGGGAACACAAGCAGGGGGAGTGGGAGAGGGAGAAGCAGGCTTCCCGCTGAGCAGAAAGCCCGACGCGGGGCTCGATCCCAGCACCCTGGGATCATGACCTGAGCAGAAGGCAGACGCTTAATGACTGAGCCACCCAGGAGGCCCTCTTTACAAACTTTTTTAGTAGAACACAAACTCTCATTATTTATCCTACTAAAAGTACCAAGGACTCTTCCTCTGAAGTTTTAAATATTTTCTAACAAAAATGCATTAAAATTCCCATCTGTCTTAATCAGGTTATTCTAAAAAAAACAAAAAAAACAAAAAAAAACAATTTCTTAAAAAAAAAAAGGTCTGTATAATTGATGTATAGAGTCTTTGTTTAAATAAATCTTATAAACCATGAAGCGTATTTAGGAAATAAAAATTCACCTCTTCTTGCATAACTGGAGTCCATATCTTTAAACTGTACCACAACAAAGTCTGAACACTTGAACAAAATACTCTCCATTATTTCTTCACGTTTTGGCCCCGAACTGGATTCCATAGTTTTCTCATGTGCAGCATCAAGTACCAAATCACACTAAAATGAGAAGCATGAGTAAATATTCAAAATATTTATAAAATAAAATATGACAGGGATTCTTTAGCACATCAAGGTACTATTTCTTACAGGTCTTTGACAAAAATAATCTAGGTCAAAAGCACCTTATAATCACACCTTTTTCTTGGAAATATGACCTATTATCTATTCCATCATTCAAAAATCCTCTTATCTAAAAGTTGATCCTTGCTACTATAGTCTGTTTTAAGTATATTAATGGTGATAAAGAAGAAAATAATGAACCACTCAATCCCTCTTCTAGCCCCCAATGCTTGAAAAGGTCAAGATATTTTAATAAGCACACAGAGCAAGTTTAATTATACAAACCAGTCTATAAAATAATCAGTATTTGAAACTGAAGAGCAAAATCAAAGTGGTTTTAAAAAGTGCTTTAAAGAACATGAAAATGTGACAAGCATGCCCACCTCACAACTATAAATTGCTAAATCAGAAACTAATAGACAGTGTCAGGAAGCCATACAAACATACAGTAGTTGATGATTCATGGGGTTTTAGATGTAACAAAAAGGAAAAGAGTAAAAATTACCTTAGGACTGTATGTTTTAAAAACTCCTTCATATATACCTCCGTTTTTCACTTGTACTTCACATTTGGATCCCTAAAAACATACAATTAATTTATCAAAGAAACAGTGTGCTACCCAGTCAGGAGGGGTAATTGTTTACATTTTACTTTTTATATAGCTCACCATGCTTCATTCAGCATATTAGGTAGTCACTGACAGAACAATAAAAAAATTCTAAAACATTAATACACTGAATTTTCAAAACTCCTCAGGAGGCCCTGCTCAGAGTTTGCAGTATGAATTTAAATACTGAAGTTAAATATTTCTGATTCTGGATTTAATAGGTGACAAAATAATGCACTAAAAACAATCAACTACTACTGTTATTTTACACACAGCAGGGTTAACAAGAATGCTTTTTTATAGTGAGTCACAATAGTTTGGATGGAGTTCTATTTTTTCTAAATAATCCTGATTAAATGTGACCTAACTTTGAGAATCATTCATCTACATTTTAACATCATGAAATTACTTTACTGCACTCCCAAGGCAGTTTCTCCCCAATAATCTGGTAACTTACAACAACTGACGTAAGTATATGAACCATCCTCATATTTGCATAAATTCCATCAAAAGAAATCTGGAATATTAAGAAAAAAACATTATTAGCAATCAGTATTTATCCTTGTCTATATATGAAAGTTAACATTTATTTTGTTACAAAATGCTATGTTTATAATACCTTACACATGCATTAAAGAAAGACTTGATTTACTATGATCTTGTTTCTTTAGAGAACAGAAGCTTAAGTTTTCAACAGTGAAAACAGTCATACCATCTAACAATGTTTTGACTACATGTGATACAAAAAAGCAAGTGAACTTCCATATATGAGGAATGACAAAACCACAGAAACAGAGGACAGATCAAAGGTTGGGGAGCAGAGGGAGGAGGGATCACTACAAAGCAGCATAAGTGATTTGTTTCAAGGTGAGAGAACTGTCCCGTTATCTTGACTGTGGTGGTGGTTACAACTGTATGCATCAAAACTCAAAGACCTGAGGGGCGTGGGAGGAATGGGGTGGCTGGGTGATGGACACTGGGGAGGATATATACTATGGTGAGTGCTGTGAATTGTGTAAGACTGATGAATCACAGACCTGTACCCCTGAAACAAATAATACATTATATGTTAATAAAAAAAATTAAAAACTCAAAAGACCTGTACACTAAATAGAGTTAAGTATACATAAATAAATAAATGGGGTGGAGGAGCGTGCACCTTTGTCAAAAACCCTTGACTATCTATCTTCTCTTAGCATATATGAATCAATGATAGTGCTCTTAGGTCTCAACCACACCACTCCTTACTACATACTACATAAGCATGTGTCCTTCTGATTCAAAATAAGAATATCTGTCCAGTAATGGCAAAGTCTGAAAGATCAATGACAGTTTCACATTTATTTTTTCCATCACAAGAAACTGCCCTTCATGCCGTTTAATTTTCTTGATAAAGTTCTAAAATTTAAAACCAGAAGGCCTTTTTCAAGGGAGAAAAATGGAACGACTTAAAAGAGGGCATTAATTCAAAATCAAAACCCCAAAGAACTTTGCAAATTCTAGTCCTGGTGTTATACTTATCTTTTTTGGGTGTTATTCATTTAGATTTGCTTTTAGCCGTTTATAAAACAACAAATGACTTATTACTTTGCATGAAAAATACTATTTACAGATTATTTGACATTTTATATGTAGAATCATCTCAAAAAATAACACATATAGCTAATAATTTTATACCAAACAGTACTGAGGTATAAAAGTTATAGGAGATATAAAACCCAAGAAAAGGGATTTCTTTTCACCTTGGCTTTGGTCTACGGTTCAGAAATAATATTTTAGTTACCAATTCTTCCAAACAAGTGACATTAAATTACTCACCGTGGATTGAGGCAGTCCTTTGCTGTTTCGACCTCTGAAAAAATGAAACGTTTATTAAGTTCAACAGGCTAAACAAGCTAAGAAAAATATTTTCAAATTTAAAGTATCTTATAATTCCATTCAAATAAAGCATAGGTAATCTGTGGGGAAGGCTCATCTAATATTAAGTATAAAGGCTACCTAAGAATGGTTCCCTCTGTGCTTTGCTGGCTCAGAGACCCAAAACAGGTATGTATCACGGGAGGGAAGAAGGAGGAAAGAATGTGAACATGATCAAAATAAAGTAAGTGAAGTAACAATAAAAATAGCCTACTGGGAAAAAATAACCAATTCTAAACATGATCATCTTTACTCCCAAACCCTCTGTTACAGAAAGCTACTTAGGAATAAAATATAAATTCTACTCCTAATTTAACTGACAAATTATTGAGACTGGCATCAAAGTCACCTCCCATGTTTTTCCCTTGCCTCTAAAAATAGGCACTATGTTTACAACTGCAGAAAAACATTTGAAAATAAGTTAAAAGCATTCAAAGCACTTTCACTTCTAAGTACCTCTGTCAGGATCTATATAACAAGTACCTTTCCCTGCCAATCCCCTACCTCGGATCAATGCAGTACACCAAAGTCAGCTGTCAAGTTATTTCCAGTAAGGTGAACTCAAGTGAATTTAGTTATACAGCATAATACAACCGAAGGCTTATTCCACTGGAAAAGATTAGGCTCCTTATGAAACGATAAAAACATTAGTAACATAAAATGCTATATTCCTCATAAACATTAATTACTCTGGAATAACAGGACTGGAATCTCTTTTTTTTTAGAGAGACAGAGAAAGTGTGAGCAGGGGAGGGGCAGAGAGAGAGAGAGGGGGAGTCCTAAGTGGGGCCCACACTCAGCATGGAGCCGGACTCAGGGTTCAATCTCGTGATCGTGACCCTGAGGTCATGACTTGAGCCGAAATCAAGAGTCGATGCTTCACTGACTGAGCCACCCAGGCACACCTGGAATCTCATTTTAATGAAATAATCAAAATACTCAAGTCACAAATCCAAACAGAAGCACAATTCAGGTCTAAAAAGTCTTAAGAGTATGAATGGTGCCAATTCCCAGTAAAACAGCACTGACCCGAGAACTCCAAGGACAGGGCTGGTTTGCTCTCCAGCTCAGTCAGCCTCTCTCATCTAGAAAATAACATCTTAGACCAAAGCACCTCTGAAAGTCCTTCCATTTCTAACATTCTGATTCCGTAACTCTTTGCCTCACACATAGCACAGAGAAATTACTGAAGTTCACAGAATAGGACTAATAATCCCATTTATAATACTACAAACCAGATACTACAGTAAGCACTATGTCAAATCTCTCACCCCTAACTTTACAGGTGAAGAAACTGAACCTTAGTTAAATATCTTGACCAAAATCATCTGGCTAATGAGCAGTAGAGCTCATATTTTAACCAGGTGATCCAAAGTCTAGGCTTTTCATTTCTAGGTTATATTCTGCCTCCCTAAAATTGCATCACAAGGAATAAACTAACTTCACAATTAAACCTGACCAAATTTTTACATTTTTTTCAAGCATCATTTGAATTTACTGGGTTTTTCTAATTATTTGTAGTCTGTAATCAAAGGCTACCAAACGGCTAAAAATCCTGCTTAAGATTATCTTACCTTAGTGGTTGCTGAGATGCCAGAGTTAAGACTTAAACAAATGCCACCAATTAAGTACCTTTAAATTCATGTGGCATTCCCACAAAGCTATTTAAAAGAATTTACAGACCCTCTATAGAAGTCACAGTATGTTTTTATTGATTATACAATTACATCTTTGACTAATAAAGAACAACTGTTTTGACAATCCATTTTACTTAGAACAAATCATTCAACAAAGAAAATAATAAAAGACAGCAGTATAAAATGGTACAGAGTGTAGAAACAACAGATTTCCACTGACCAAACCAGGAAGCTGAATAACCAAGGGGGAATGTTAGCATATCATAATAGCATTTCCTGAAGCTTATGCTACAAGTTCAAATTCATTCTTTTTTTTTTTCCTTTGGGGATCTACTTAGATTATGCTTTACTTTTAATTTTTTTTCTTTAGTGTTTTGGAACAAAGCATCTTAATGTTTCCTATGTAACAAAAACTGAATTTCAAAGAAGCCAAGATCAGGGTCACCTGGGTGGCTCAGGTCATGATCCCCGGGTCCTGGAATCGAGCCCGCATGGGGCTCCCTGCTAAGCATGGTTCTCCCTCTCCCGCTCCCCCTGCTTGTGCACTCTCTCTCTCCCTCTCTAATAAATAAATAAAATCTTAAAAAAAAAAGCCAAGATCATACTCTAGTCCTAAATATACTTATTAGATGGATCAGATTTAACAGAACAACCATATCCAGGATTCTATGCTTTCAATTGTTACTGAATATGAAGTTAAGGTGTGATTCAAAATGCCAAATTAATATAAAGAAATTTTTTAAATAATTGTTTATATTGCTCCAAAATAATACAGGAGGGAGGAAATAGGTGGGGTTGTAATGAAGACTGGCATGGCATGAGCTGCTAACCGTTGAAACTAGGTGACAGGTGTGTAGGGGTTCAATATATCATTCTGCCTGCTTTTTACAATTTCCTTAAGTTAAAAATAAAAAGTACCTTCTGATATGATGCAATTGGAGCCCGGATTTAAGACCTACTAGTTTACAGGAAACATGGTGTGGGAGAATCTATTAATTGATACCCTGAGGTTATGAATCAGTTAAACCCAGAATGTGGTAAATTTGACATAACAAATGACAGCTTCTTCAACAAATAAGTGGCAGGAGAAGAAAAAAAACATAGCAGAGGGAGGGAAAATTATAAATTTAAAGACACATAAATGAAAAGCAAAGTGTCGCCTCTCAATTTCAAAACTTATTACAAAGCTATAGTGATCAAAATAGTGTGGTACTGACGTAAGGACAGACATAAAATAAAATGGAAGAGAGAGCCCGGAAACAAACCCTTACATATGTGCT
Organism: Eumetopias jubatus; assembly: GCF_037043125.1. Taxonomy (NCBI): domain Eukaryota; kingdom Metazoa; phylum Chordata; class Mammalia; order Carnivora; family Otariidae; genus Eumetopias; species Eumetopias jubatus. Next base: position 84,741,317 of record NW_028274822.1, on the reverse strand, counting down.
GAACCCTTACACCTTATAACATACACAAAAACTAACTCAAAATGGGTCAAAGGTGCAAAGTTAAGAGATAAAACTATGAAACTCTTAGAAAAAAACATAGGGGAAAAGTCTTCATGACTTTGAATTTGGCAACGATTTCTTAACTGTGACACCAAAGTGCACAAACAACATTAAAAAAAAAACAGTAAAAAGAATATCAAAATTAAAAACTTTTGTGCAAAGGATTATCAGAGTTATCAGAGTGAAAAGACAACACTTTTCAGAATGAGAGAAGATATATGCATTTCATGTATGTGATAAGGGGTTCATTCCAGAATACATAAATAACTATAGCTCGATAAAAAAGAACATACAACCCAATTCAAAAATGGGCCAAAGACTTAAACAGCATTCCTCCAAGGAAGTCATACAATTAGCCAATAAACACGTGAAAAGATGTTCAACATCACTAATCAGTAAAAATGCAAATCAAAACTACAATGAGCTACTACCACTTCATCCCCACTACTATAGCTACTATCAAAAGGACAAAAAAGATCACAAGGGTTGGCAAAAAACTGGAAACTTTTTTTCCAATTGGAAAAACTGGAATCCTTGTGCACTACCTGTGGGAATGTAAAATGGTATGGCTACTGTGGAAGATAGTAGAGCAGTTCCTCAAAAATTTAAACAGAATTACCGTATGATCCAGCAATTACCACATCAGAATATATATCCAAAATAACTGAAAGCAGGGATCTGGGGACAACTGGGTGGCTCAGTCGGTTAAGTGTCTGACTTCAGGTTCAGGTCATGATCCCAAGGGGCCTGGGATCGAGCTGTGCGTTGGGCTCCCTGCTTGGCAGGGAGTCTGCTTCTCCCTCTCCCTCTGCCCCTCCCCCCCATTTGTGCTTTCTCTCTCGTTCACTGCTCTCTCAAATAAATAAAATCTTAAAACAAACAAAAAAACCTAAGAACTATGATTTAACTTCTACTTTATTGTCCAAAATGTCTTTAATTTCTTAAAATAAAAAAAAATTATCCTCAAAGCCTTGAAATTCAAATGCCACCTTTTCAAGAAGCCTTCCTTGGATTACACCATCCCAATCAAATACACAGTGCTCTCTTCAACTCTCCAGACTGGAATTTGACAAAACCAGATTTGTATTATAGTTACTGGTGACCTATCATATGCCCACACTACTCAGGGCCATCACCTGACCAAACAGTGCTTTTGTGCAAATCAGAAAATGATGCTTCCTCCAGGGAGTCAAAGCCTCACACTACAGAAAACAGTGTGATAAGCAGGCAGTGCTTTTGTGAAAATTAGAAGAGGTACCAGAAATGGAGGTAGCCCCAAAGGCACATGGTGTGGCCAAAGAAACTCCTGGATTTCAACATCCAATCATGTCCTTGGCCAAAAGCTCCTGGATGAAATAAAACCTAAACCAAGACTGGCAAACAGTATCTTATACATCTTTGTACCATCCACCAAAATCAGCACAGAGGAACCGTAGCTGACATATGACATACACTTAATAAATATCTAATGAATTAATGAGCCCAGTCAAAAAGAAAGAAGATGGAGAAAGATTTCAAAGTAATCATTACGTTAATCAATGGTCAGCAAAATACAGCCCATAACCTGTTTTTGTTGAGATTCTGAGCTAAGTGTGTTTTCAGGTAGGAATGGAGGGAGGAAGGCAGGAAAGGAAGGAGGAGAGAAGGGACAAGCCAAGAAGAATATGCAACGGAGAAGTTATATGGCCCATAACACACCTAAAATACTAACTCTCTGGGTCATTTCAAGAAAAGCTGTTGACCTCTGCGCTGAAAACAAAATGGCTGCGATGTCAACAACTGCAATTTAAAACATAAGGTCTACTGCTGTTTTACATGAACCATTATTCTAAAACAAATTTCTTGATAGCTTATTACTTTTTTCATATGTTTAATGTACACATAATTGAAAAACGTCATCAAAGTGCTCTTGTTCTTATTTTTAAGGTTTACAATGGAATTGAGGTTGATCCAAATTTTGAGAAATCAAGGTATTTTACTAATGTACATCTGATGACAATACAAGTAAATTTCACAAAGTCAGGAACTTTGTATTGATTGTTGAATCAAAAGCACCTAGCATAAAATAATGAAGGGATAAATGGTAGATTATAAAATAGACCTGACATACCACCTTGTGAATCTCATGAGAATCTTGATTAGAATTATAAAAAAATGATGAGACACTTGAACTGGAGGTTCTAGCTTGGGCCATACCAAGGCAAGAAAAAGAAATAAAAGGCACCATGATTGGACAGAAAAAAAGGAAAACTGTCTTTAATAATAAAGACAGCATGATCATTTATGCAGAAAATCCTAAGAGAATCTGCAAAAAGTTACTAGAAATAAGAGCTTAGCAAAGCTAACTCAAAATGGATCAATGACCTAATCACAAAAGGGTTAAATGAAACTTTTAGAAGAAAATAGGGGAGAAAATCTTTATAATCTTTGGTTAGACGAAGATTTCAGATAAGACAAAAAAATGCAAACCATAAAAGCAAAAAACTGACAAATTAGACTTCATCGAAGTTTTAAGTATTCTGGCCTTTGAAAGACTGTTAAGAAAAATTAAGTCAACCCACAGACAACGAAATATTTGAGAATGTATGTCTGATTATAGACTTATACCCAGAATATACAAAGAACTCCTACAACTTATTAAGAAGATAAATAGCCACACAGTCATTTAACCAGATAAGACTTAGTCGGTAAAATTAAAGCCTGATAATACTAATCACTAGGAAGGATGCCAAGCAACTAAAACCCTCACACACCACTGGTGGGAAAAGGAAATCTAGATTCCTCTTCCTGGATAAGAGTTTGGCATTTTCTTATAAACATACTAGGGTGCCCGGGTGGCTCAGTCGGTGAAGCATCTGCCTTCGGCCCAGGTCATGATCCAAGAGTCCTGGGATGGAGTCCAGGACTCCACTGGCTCCCTGCTCACCGGGGAGTCTGCTTCTCTCTCCGTCCCTCCCCCCACACCCCCTCCCCCCACACCCCGGTTCGTTTCACTCTCTCTCAAAAATAAAAACACTTTAAAAAATAAAGTTAAACATACTAATACAACCTAGCAATCCCACTCCCAGGTAATTATTCAAGACCAATGAATGTGAATGTTCAGAGCTGATTTATTCACATAGCCAAATACTGAAAACAGTTCAAATGTCTATTACCTGATGAATGAATAAACATATTGTAGTAGTACATCCTTAACAGAGGAATACTACTCAGTAATAAAGTTACAAATTACTGATACATGCTACACACAACATGGATGAATTTCAAAAGCACTGTGCTAAAGAAGCTAGACACAAATGATCCCATTTATATGACATTCTAGAAAGGCAAATCTATAGATAGAGAATCAGATCAATGAATGACCGCCATGGGCTAAGGAAGAAAGGATATTTATTATAAAAGTACAGAGGGAACTTTATAGGGTGGTATCTTGTGATAGTGATTGCGTGACTATACACATTTGTTAAAACTCAAAGAACTTTACACTGAACAGGATGAGTTTACTGCATGTAAACTATACCTCAAAAAACCTGCCACTCCCCAAACTAAAGGCAAATCCAAAGAAAAAAGAAACCCCTAACACATATACCTAAAAAAGGTTGAATTTTGTAACAAAATTAATCTGATGTTAAAAATTCATTATATTGGGGCACCTGGGTGGCTCAAGATGGTTAAGTGTCTGCCTTCGACTCAGGTCATGATCCCAGGGCCTGGGACTGAGCCCCATGTGGGACTCCCAGCTCAGTGGGGAGTCTGCTTCTCCCTCTGCCCCTCTCCCTGCTTGCGCTCTCTACGCCTCCCTCTCAAATGAATAAAACCTTTAAAAAAAATTCATTATACTGCACACTTAAAATTGGTAAATTTTACTGTATGTAAGTTATACTTCAGTAGTAAAGCTGATTATTTAAGAGACACACACAATTGGGAAAATTTGAATTGACTAGACATTAAATATTACTTGAGAATTTTAATTTTTTACATGTGATAATGCTTTCATTTTTTGTTTTTGGTAATCTCTACCCCCAATGTGGGGCTTGAACTCATGACCCTGAGATCAAGAGTCACACGCTCTACTAAGCCAGCCAGGTGTCACTACATGTGATGTTTTTAAAACTTCCATTCTCTTAGATATATATTGAAATATTTACAGAAGAAATGACATGTCAGGAATTGCTTTAAAATACTATGGGAACCTACAGTAACCAAGATAGTATACTGCCAACATAAGGACAGAAAAAAAAGCAATGAAATAGCATTCACAGTCCAGAAATAAATTCTTATAGTTATGGTCCAATGATTTTTAAGAAGAGCCAAGACAACTTATTGGGGAAATAATAGTCTTTTCAACAAACAGCGCTGGCACAACGAGATATCCATATGCAAAAGAATGTAGTTGGACCTCTACCTTATACCATATATAAAAATTCCAAATGGATCAAATACCTAAATGTAAAGGCAAAAAAACTATAAAAACTCTTAGGAGAAAAAAAATAGGGGTAAATCTTCAAGACCTTGGACTGGCAATGGATTCTTTGTTTTTGTTTGTTTGGTTTTTTTTAATTTTTAATTTATTTATTTTTAAAGATTTATTTATTTGAGCGAGAATGAGAGAGAGAGAGTATACGAGAGGGGGGAGGGTTAGAGGGAGAAGCAGGCTCCTCGCTGAGCAGGGAGGCCAATACCAGACTCGAACCCGGGACTCCAGGATCATGACCTGAGCCGAAGGCAGTCGCCCAACCAACTGAGCCACCCAGGCACCCCTTTAATTTTTTATTTTTTTAAAGATTTTATTTATTTGACAAATCGAGACACAGCGAGAGAGCACAAGCCGGGGGAGCAGGAGAGGGAGTAGCAGGATCCCCGCTGAGCAGGGAGCCCGATGTGGGGCTCGATCCCAGGACCCTGGGATCATGACCTGAGCAGAAGGCAGCCCCTTAACCAACTGAGCCACCCAGGTGCCCGTTTGGGTTTTTTTTTTTAAAGATTTTATTTGAAAGACAGAGACAGAGAGAGCACACGCATAAGCTGAGGGAGGGGAAGAAGCAGACTCCCCTGCTGAGCAGGAAGCATGACACGGGGCTCACAACAGGGCTCGATCCCAGGACCCTGGGATTATGACCTGAGCGGAAGGCAGTCACTTAACCACTTGAGCCACCCAGGCGCCCTTGGCAATGGATTCTTAGATAGGACTCTAAAAGCACAAACAATGGATGAAATATAAATGGAACTTGGTCAAAATCAGAAATTTGGGGCTCCTGGCTGGCTCAGTCAGTAGAGCACGCAACTCTTGATCTCAGGGTCTGAGTTCAAGCCCCACACTGGGCCTAGAGTTTACTTATTGAAGAAAAAAAAAATCAAAAATTTTTTGTTGCGAAATACATCAATAAAACAATAGCAAAAAAAAACCCCAAAAACAAAAACCCCCAGAAATATGAAGGGACTACAGACAAGTTATAGAAGAGATCTCAGGATCTCTTCCTAACCCAGGAAACCAAAAGCACTAGGACTCCAGAGTGCAGTGTTTAAAAAACAGGGCATACCATACCAAAACCCAAAGGTCTACTCTATTGCCTTTCAGACAGCTCAGTTTCAAATCCTAGGCCAGCCACTTACAGTAACCCCAGAATGATTATTTAACCACTCTGGTCCCCAATTTTCTTATCTGTAAAATGTTAAGAAAAGTCACAGGGTTGGGGGTGCCTGGGTGGCTCAGTTTGTTGAGCATCTGACTCTTGGTATCAGGTCAGGTCATGATCTCAGGGTGGGGAGATCGAGCCCTGCATCAGGTTCCATGCTCGGTGGGGAGCCTGGTTCATCCTCTCCTGCTGCCCCTGCTTATGCTTGCTCTGTCCAATAAATAAATAAAATTCTTAAAAAAAAAAAAATTCTCTTTTCCTCTGACCATCCCACCACTCACTCTCAAATCTTTAAAAAAAAGTCACAGGGTCATTGAGGATCAAATAATACTCAAAATGTACATATACATACATACATGTGCAAGCACACACACTCTCATTTGGACAAAAGTTATACTGTACAGGGGCGCCTGGGTGGCTCAGTTGTTAAGCGTCTGCCTTCGGCTCAGGTCATGATCCCAGGATCCTGGAACTGAGCCCCACGTCGGGCTCCCTGCTCCGCGGGAAGCCTGCTTCTCCCTCTCCCGCTCCCCCTGCTTGAGTTCCCTCTCTCGCTATGTCTCTCTGTGTCAAATAAATAAAATCTTTAAAAAAAAAAAAGTTATATTGTACACTTACAAAGTGGGGCTTTATTTTTTTTTTAAAAGATTTTGTTTATTTGACAGAGCGGCAGAGAGAGAGCACAAGTAGGCAGAGCGGCAGGCAGAGGGAGAGGGAGAAGGAGGCTCCCCGTTGAGCAGGGAGCCCGACGCGGGGCTCAATCCCAGGACCCTGGGATCAAGACCTGAGCTGAAGGCAGACGCTTAGCCACCTGAGCCATCCAGGCGCCCCCAAAGTGGGGCTTATTTTATGTCAAACTTCATTAAAAGTGTAAAATAAAGTCTGGCACAGAAGCAGCACTCAATAACTTTATATTTAACAAATATTTATTAAATCAGCAAGATGAATACAGCCTTGCCTTCAGGCAGCTTACACTTCAGAGGTTGTATCTAGGACAGAAAGTTTAGAATGTATATTTTCATATGTATATTTTATCTATTTCCTTCATGACTTGAATAAGTAAAAACACAGAAAAGACCCAAGAGCTTTTTTTTTTAAGTAGGCTCCATGCCCAGTGTGGGGCTCAAACTCATGACCCTGAGATCAAGAGTTGCATGTTCTGACTGAGCCAGCCAGGCACCCCCCAAGAACACCTGATAACTGAAACACATTTAAAAATCTAGCTAAGAATAAAATTCCTTCCCTTATCATTTCAAAATTCTGGGGAGAAATATGCAATTTCTACTGGTATTGCCATCCACAATATAATCATAGAACTTTTTATTTCTTCACTTTTCACCATTCTGCTCATTCATTACCACCTTTATTAAGATTTTATTTATTTATTTGAGAGAGAGAGAGAGAGAAACAGCAGGAGAGGGGAGAGGGTCAGAGGGAGAAGCAGGCTCCCTGCTGAGCCAGGAGCCCGATGGGGGGCTCGATCCCAGGACTCCGGGATCATGACCTGAGCCAAAGGCAGTCACTTAACTAACTGAGTCACCCAGGCGCCCCATTACCATCTTTCAACACTGTATCTATACATGTAATTTGCTAGTTTCTACAACTATTTCAACAGGCCTGAGTAACACTTATGCAATCAAAGCATTTCACACTGCCCCAGATTTCTAGAACCAGAAACTGTTGTCTGGATGTAACTAATACTCTTTGGCACAGTAAGAAAGAATTCTACATACCTCCAACCCCTTTCCAGTAAGCTGTAATAATGCTCTTCTCAGGTATTCACATGGCCACCTGCTTGTTATTTAGATCTCAACTTAAATGTCCCCTCCTCAGAAAGGCCTGCCCTGATCATATTATCAAAAGTAGTTCCCCAACATTGTAACATCCTGTTTTAGTAATTATTAGTAACTAATATTTAGTGCATCACAGAACTTAATATCTGAAATTCTATTACATGTTCATCTATTTACTTTTTTTTTTAAAGATTTTATTTATTTATTTGACAGAGAGAGCGAGAGAGCATAAGCAGGGGGAACAGTCAGTCAAGGGAGAGGGAGAAGCAGGTTCCCCGCCAAGCAGGGAGCCCGATGTGGGGCTCGATCCCAGGACCCTGGGATCATGACCTGAGCCGAAGGCAAACGCTTAACCATCTGAGCCACCCAGGCGCCCCCATTTATTTACTTTCTGTCTCTGTCCACCTCCCACTCCCAGAATATAAACTCCATGAGGGCAAACACTTCTGCCTCCTTCACCCATTGTGTGCCCACGGCTTAACAGAGCCTGGTACAGAGTAAATATTCTAAATTGCTGAATAAATTAAGTACACAGTACAGTTTATGTGAATTATGACAAGTATTGACTAGTTTCTTTTTATAGTACAGAAAAACTATAGTTGTCAAGAGAAAGGACAACTGGGCGCCTGGGTGACTCAGATGGTTAAGCGTCTGCCTTTGGCTCAGGTCATGATCCCAGGGTCCTGGGATCGAGTCCCGCATCGGGCTCCCTGCTCTTTGGGAGCCTGCTTCTCCCTCTGCCTCTCTCTCTCTGTCTCTCATGAATAAATAAATAAAATCTTAAAAAAAAAAAAGAGAGAAAGGACAACTAAAACCTAGAAATCTAATTCCAGCTCGAATTAATCACTTAGGTGAGTCATTTTGTTCTTCCCATTTCAGTTTTTTTATTAGAAAGGGAAAAAATTCTATAACTAGTACTTATTGAATAACTATTTCCTCACTGAAAAGATGAGTAAAGCTAGGTTTTTTTTTTCTTTTTAGCAAACTAAGGTGGACTGGCAACTCTAAATTCACACAAGACCACTGTCAGATTAATCCATTTAATCATCTAGAATCAATGTTTCAAAACAACTACCAACCCTGTAAGAACTAATTTAACTTCTCTGCAAACTGCTGGGATTCAAATTCTGACCCTATTATCATTTCTAGCTCTGTGACCTTAACCTCATAACTTCAGCTCTGTGTCTCAATCTCAAATCTATAAAATGGTGGGGCGCCTGGGTGGCTCAGTCGTTAGGCGTCTGCCTTCAGCTCAGGTCGTGGTCCCAGGGTCCTGGGATTGAGCCCCACATCAGGCTCCTTGCTCAGCGGGAAGCCTGTTTCTCCCTCTCCCACTCCCCCTGTGTTCCCTCTCTCGCTGTGTCTCTGTCAAATAAATAAATAAAATCTTAAAAAAAAATCTATAAAATGGTGATAAAAATAGTACCTTCTCAAAAAGAAAATTAAAAAAAAACAAAAACAAAAACCAGTATCTTCACGTAAGGTTATAAAAAATTAAATGATACTCATATAGACAGCCTGGCTTAAGAACACTACTTGGCACATTAAATAAATGCTTAATAATTGTTGGCTTAATACAATTATTTTCCTCATATTACAGCACAAACTAAAGCTGTAAAAAAATATCTCTTTGGGGGGCATCTGGGTGGCTCAGTCGTTAAGCGTCTGCCTTCGGCTCAGGTCATGATCCTAGGGTCCTGGGATCGAGCCCCGCATCAGGCTCCCTGCTCAGCAGAGAGCCTGCTTCTCCCTCTCCCACTCTCCCTGCTTGTGTTCCCTCTCCCGCTGTCTCTCTGTCAAATAAATAAAATCTTAAAAAAAAAAAAAAATCTCTTTGGGGTGCCCGGGTGGCTCAGCCGGTTAAACATCTGCCTTCAGCTCAGGTCATGATCCCAGGGTCCTGGGATCGAGCCCCACATTGGGCTCCCTGCTCAGCAGGGAGCCTGCTTCGCCCTCTCGCTCTGCTGCTCGCGTGCCCGTTCTCTCTCTCAAATAAATAAAATCTTTAAAAAGAAGTATCTCTTCAAATGAAGTTTTAATAAGAGGAAGGGATAAGGGGCTTAACCATAACATGAAGCCATGCATAATTAGATACAACCTAGACACACCAAAAGCTCCACAGGACTCAGATAAAAAGGAATTTTAGGGCTTAAGTTCAGTGCTATCCAACAGAACTTTCTATAATGATTTAAAAAAAAAAAAAAGGTTTATATCTGTGCTGCCCAATATGGTAGCCCGAGGTCAACATGATGGCTGAGCAATTGAAATACGCCTAGTGTGACTGAAGGCTGAATTTTAACTTTAATTAACTTACTTGTAATTTAAATAGCCATATGCGGATAGTAGCCACCATACTGGATAGTACAGTTGCAGTCCTCTCCTTGAGCTTCTTCAGCAACAGGCCCTATCAACCTTCCAAAGCATTCATCATCCCCTCTGACTAATGCACCAAAAGTGCTTCCATATAGTAAACTCAAGTCTCTGCCCCAATGGTTTTACCCATTCGTCATTAATCTCTCCTGGGGTCTCAAAACAACTTTAATCCCCTTCAAAAGACAACAAATGATAATGAGGAAAAGGGGAGTACAGGTGAACAAAGATGAGCCATTACTCTTAAAGCTCAGTGACAGCTAAACAGGGCCCATTAAACTGTTCTATTTTTATATATGTTGAAATTTTCTATTAAAAAAATTCTCGGGCACCTGGGTGGCTCAGTTGGTTAAGGGACTGCCTTTGGCTCGGGTCATGATGCTGGGGTCCTGGGATCAAGTCCCACATCAGGCTTCCCGCGGGGGGGGGGGGGGGGGGGGAGACTGCTTCTTTCTCTGCCTCTGCCTGCCACTCCCCCTGCTTGTGCTCTGTCAGATAAAGGAACGAGATCTTTAAAAAAATAAATAAGAAATTAATTTAAAAAAATTTTTTTAAATTCTCATTAAGGCGCCTGGGTGGCTCAGTTGGTTAAGCGACTGCCTTCGGCTCAGGTCATGATCCTGGAGTCCCAGGATCAAGTCCCACATCAGGCTCCCTGCTCAGCGGGGAGTCTGCTTCTCCCTCTGACCTTCCCCCCTCTCCTGCTATCTCTCATTCTCTCTCTCAAATAAATAAAATCTTTAAAAAAAAATTCTCGGGGCGCCTGGGTGGCTCAGTTCGTTAAGCGACTGCCTTCGGCTCAGGTCATGATCCTGGAGTCCCAGGATCGAGTCCCGCATCAGGCTCCCTGCTCAGCAGGGAGTCTGCTTCTCCCTCGGACTCTCCTCCCCCTCATGCTCTCTCTCATTCTCTCTCTCTCAAATAAATAAATAAAATCTTTAAAAAAAAAAAATTCTCATTAGTATTTGTTTCAAACTCACTTCATTCCTTCTCTAACTTAGGGCTTCCAAATCTGTCTCCGTGCTTTCATTAAGTGCCTCCCCTCCATTTCTTCTGCCACACTGTGAACCACATCTTTCTACACATACCATGTTGATAGCATCTTCTGCTTCAGCACAAACTTCCTTGCCTGGAACTTTCTCTTCTCTTCCATGGCCTCACTGAAAACTGCTCATCATTCCTCAAGATCCTCTCAACCCTCCTCCTTTTTTCAAGTTTTTTTTCCTCACCGCCCACCCACAGCAGTCATTCACTCCCTCCTTAGTGCTACCAGTTTACACTATCTGCATGCCTGCCTTCCCTACTACACTGAGTAACCTGGAAGCAGAGACGTTTCATTCATCTTTTAAGTTTTTAATTTGATTCCAGTTAGCTAACATACAGAGTTAGTTTCAGGTAAACAATATAGTGATTCAAGAATCATTCATCTTTTTAACTGTCCTAGTCTCACAGCTTCAAACTTTTACCAAATTAATGAACAGTATACAGACAAGCTCAATAAAATGCTAAACTGCATACACTCATCCAGCACTACCTGAAACCTACCAACAAGCACTGTTCAGCCTTAACTTAACTTGCTCATGTAGTTTCTACCAATTTCCAAAAATGTGAATAACAGCTAAAAGTTACTGAGCACTTACTACATGCCAGGCATTGATTTAAGCACTTTACACCACAATTCATTTAATACTCATCATCCCCATTTCACAGAGGAAGAAACTCAAGCACAAATGAAATAGCTGGCCTTACATCACAAAGTAAGAAAGGAGCTGGGGTGCTAAATAAACTTGTATGACTTTGGACAAGTCATTTAAAGTGCCTGCTCCTGTGTAAAATAGGATGAGTCATAATGATCTGAAACACAAGCTTCCAATTTTAAAATTCAGATCTGTGGGAAGGGAATAGGATGCCAAATAGAAGGAACACCAATCTGTGAAAAGAAAAAGTAATTTTAGGCATTCTCCATAAAATAGTTTGAGGGAAAATGTCAATCTTTATTCTTGTATTTCATAGCAAGCTACTATAGAAAAACATGGAAAATGTGCCCAATTAAGAAAACTAAGATGAGGGGGGGGCACCTGGGTGGCTCAGTCGTTAAGCGTCTGCCTTCGGCTCAGGTCATGGTCCCAGGGTCCTGGGATGGAGCCCCACACCAGGCTCCCTGCTCCGTGGGAAGCCTACTTCTCCCTCACACGCCCCCTGCTTGTGTTCCCTCTTTGGCTGTGTCTCTCTGCCAAATAAATAAATAAAATCTTAAAAAAAAAATTAATGTGTTACAATAATTTAGAATAAAATGTATGATCACCGAAAGTGATTGTATGGCCCTCACACATAACTGCAGCACTAATGTCCCTAAAGTCACACAGGGCAGCAATCATTTCCTCAACTATTAATCCTTTCTCTCCAGAAGACTAATGTGTGCTGCTAAGTCTTACTCAGTGTGTCCTAGCCCCAGGGCTATGGAGCCTCTAACATGACTAAGACAAGTAGAGTGGAGAAGTGGGTTCTATACTAATTTTCCTATAGAAACATCCTAAGTGGTGTCTGGGTTCTTAGTTCAAACCACAAACGCCTTCTCAACCCATGATATATACAATACTTAGTTTAAATTAATTATGGGTTACAACTGACAATCTGATAAAACAGGCAGGTGCAGAAAACTCACCGCCATTTATAACAGTTTCCAAGTTTTAAAAATAAAATCATGAACTTTTAGATCCAGACTCATTTATAAATAAACAGAACGGCCAGGACTGAGGCATGGATAACTGAAGCCATTTTATGGCTAACAAGAATGACTGAACTGTTGTCATTGGTTTTTATCAGTTTTGTCACAGAGCTATACCAGAAGCAGTAGAGCACAGTTATTAAAAGCGAAAGCTCTGGAGTCTCACAGGGTTAGAATCTCAGCTTCATCACTTCCTAGCTCTATGACCTTGGGCAAGTTCCTTAATTTCCCTGAACCACCACTTCCTCATCTGTAAAATGGATATGGCACTACCAACCTGACAGGCTGGGCTGCTGCTAAGGATTAAAGGATATGTAAGTAATACACTTGGCACAGTTCCTGAAACCTAACAGGCACATGGTAAACTGTAACTATCATTGTATAAATAGAGAGTTCTCCATAAACTGTTTTCACATCACAGACACTAAACTTTTTTCAGACAATAGCTACTACTACCACTTGACTCAGAAATGGTAGCTTTTTCCTAACATGTTTTATACAGGAAAAAAGGTTTTATCAATAGGGGCTTCTTATTCTCTAACCTTTTAGGCTGGGTTAAAAATATGCAGACTTCCTATAACATTTACAGACTATAAGTAACTAAATTCTGTATCTGTCACAAATGCAAATTCCTCATTTTCTTCTCCATTATTCATCCTAAGGAGCCTCTGAAGTACATTCCTTCACCGAGTAAAGCTCGTGACGCAAATTCCTGGTCAATTAAAATAAGAAACTAATTGTAATTTTCCTTAAATCCATCACCAGGGGCTCCTGGGTGGCTCATCCGGTTAAGCGTCTGCCTTCGGCTCAGGTCATGATCTCAGGGTCCTGGGATCAAGCCCCGCATCGCATCAGGCTCCCTGCTCAGCGGGAGCCTGCTTCTCTCTCTCCCTCTGCTGCTCCCCCTGCTTAGGCTCACTCTCTAAGAAATAAAATCTTTAAAAAAAAAAAATTCATCACCAGTTTTCTTCTGTTTCACTTGCATACTTTTTCAGAGATCCTAATACAACAATATTGTCATTCCATTTTGCCACTTTCTAGCTGAGGAAATTTAAACAGGTACTTAGCTTCTCTGGGCCTTAGCTTCCTCACAGATAAAATGGGACAGGGCAACAGATTAATAGGATTGCATGATAACCAAATAAAAAATATATGTATGTATACATGTATATATTTATATTAAACGTATATGCCCAAACAGAAAAGGAAGCTCAAGGTGGGTTCCACTCAGTAACTTTTTCCCCTCTATTTCAAGGACAACCCCACTCAGCTTTCACAAGCTTAGACCGCAAGGATTCTCAAACCTACTCATTTCTGTGACTAGCCAGTGGCTGCCCCTAAAGCATTAGAAGGAGTAAACCATTAGCAACATACTAGCCTATGGGGCCCTGGCTGGCTCAGTCCATAGAGCCTGGATTTTTTATCTCAAGGTTATGAGTTCAAGACCCACGATGGACACAGAGCTTACTTAATTTTAAAAAATACTAGCGGCACCTGGGGAGTCTGCTTCTCTCTCCCTCTGCCCCTCACCCAAGTCGTGCTCTCGCTCTCTCTCAAATAATATATGAATAATATACCAAGTAAGTATATATATAAATATATCAAATAAATATATCAAATAAATGAAATCTTTAAAAAATAAAATTTAAATTTAAAAATATTAAGACTACTAAGGGCGCCTGGGTGGCTCAGATGGTTAAGCATCTGCCTTCGGCTCAGGTCATGATCCCGAGGTCCTGGGATCGAGTCCCGCATCGGGCTCCCTGCTCCTTGGGAGCCTGCTTCTCCCTCTGCTTCTCTCTCTCTGCCCCCCTCTGTCTCTCATGAATAAATAAAATCTTTAAAAAAAAATAAAAAAAATAAAAATATTAAGACTACTAAAAAAAAAAATACTAGACTACTCATAAAAGGGCCTATCTTCTGATGAAAGCAGTAGGTTTTCTTCCCCTTATCTAAAAGACTTCCTTCCAATATTTTATAAGAGGCAAGCATTAGCAACTCAAACATATCATGAGGAGGCAGTTTGAAATTTCTGCCTTGTCTCCCCCACTAGGAGGTAAGCTCTAGGAAGGAAGAGACCTCATCTGACATGATTACTACAGTATCCCCGGGGCTTGGCAAACAAGAGAATAGTTTAACTAAGGTATGCCTATAAAATAAATGCCATGTTCCTTTTTGAGATGACAGCTTTTCCTTGACAGAGTAAACTCATCCGCTTAACAATGAAACCCAGGCTCATACAGTCAATAAGGAATTTACCACTTATTAAGTATGCTAAGTTGTACAAGGCACTTGTCCCTGTCCTCAAGATGCTCTAAACCTAGAAGGCAATACAAATACAGAGGCTCTTTTACTTCCAAACAAGTTAGAGCCCAAATAGTTCCTTTTCACCAAAGATGATTATAAATGGCAAACAAGCACGTGAAAAGAAGTTCAGTATCATTAGGCATTAAGAAAATGTAAATTCAAACCACAATGAAATACCACTAGACTGGCTGAAATTAAAGATTAACATACCAAGTGTTGCCAAGGAATTAGAACAATTACAATATCTCAATACACTGCTGAGGGGAATACAAAACAGGACAGGACTTTAACAAATAAGTTTGGCAATTACTTTTAAAACTAAATAAACACTTGTCATACAACTCAGCAATCCCATTTCTATGTACTTAACCAAGAGAAATGAAATCGTCATGACCACACAAAACCTGTACATAAATATTCACAGCAGCTTTATTCATAATAGCCAAAACTGCAAACTGTCCAACACTTATGAACAAACTGTGGGGAAGAAACTATTACATGCAGTAACACAAATGAATCTCAACCCATTATTCTACATAAGAGAAGCCAATCACAAAAGGCTGTATACTGTGTGATTCCATTTATAGAACATTCCAGAAAAGACAAAACTATGATGACAAGAAAAAGATCAGTAACTGCCAGGGTTAGAGGAAGGGGACTGACTGATAAAAGGCACAAGGAAACTTTCGAGTGACACTGTAATGGTGGTAGTGGCTCCAAGGCTCTATGTTTGTGAAAACTCAAGAGCTATACACTAAAAAGTGTGAACTTTATGTAAATCATATTTTAATATATCTAATTAAAATGCAATCTACCACAATAAGGAATAACTGTCTAGCAATCTGAGCTAAATCACAGTACACTGAGCAACACATTTTTTAAAAGTCTCTTGTGTATCATCCACGTGTTCGGAGAGGAGATTTTGAAGGTTACAGACCCAATATATGAACATTCTACTAGGCATCTTTTCCCAAAAGACAACCTTCTCTAAGAAATCTCCCTGCTCAGCGAAGAGCCTGCTTCTCCCTCTGCCTCTGCACCTCCCCCCTGCTCATGCTCTATCTCTCTGTCTCAAATGAATAAATTTAAAAAATCTTTTAAAAAAGAAACCTTCTCTAGTGTCCTGGGAGCCACCTGAGACCCTGTGCTCAATGACCGTGAACCTGGAGCACTCTCTTCAAGTCCTGACACAAGTTTCAGCAGCAGCACTTTAACTACTTTAGCCTTCTCCCAAATCAGCAAGATTAGCTGCAAACTTCCAAGTTTTTCCATTTCATCCATTAATTATCTTTATTTTTGGCTGATTATTACTGACTAAACATGGTCCTTTTGGTTCTCTGTCCTTCAGAATAATTCGTCCTGTCCCCAGCCATTTTCCTACTAATTTTTTTAAATCTCTCATTTCCTTAAGTTTATTTAAGTAATCTCTACACCCAATGTGGGGTTTGAACTCACGACCCTGACATCAAGAGTCACATGCTCTGCTGACTGAGCCAGCCAGGTGCCCCAATCTCTCATTTCTACCATAATTAAATGTTTTCTTCTGACTGGCACTGTCAATACTGCTGCTGCACTTGTTGAAAATGACAGCTTTAAGAATAAACTAAGTTTAAATACAGAGAATTTAAAAACAACAGGGATGGTTGACTATGAAATGACACAAATAAAAAAAAACCCACAAAAACAAAAACCCCACCCACCCATCTGTTGGTAGAGTTAACCTCCTTTTGTTCTGGGGAGTAGTTATGTTCCTATCTGAGTTCATTCTAAAGAGAAAGTCTGTAAGGGGAGAAGCTGCTGCACTTAAATATAAGGCACTATGCATTCAATACCACGGAAATGATACTGCCGAAATCTACAGCAGCACAGGAGAAACCAAGGTAAATATGGAGAGATATGCAAGAGAAGATCTGGGCTGCGCCATTAAAGACCTATGTTTAAGAGGATGAGAGGACTACATTGGCATAATTTGATTTATGCTGGAGAATAAATACAGTGTGCACAATCTGCAGAGGGACTTGGCGATCAGGCCAAATAGTCTGGATTCAATCCAGCTAGTAATGAGAGCCTCTAAAAGTTTCTCAGTTTTAGAAAGAGGGACAAATGAAAGATGTTTGGGGGAGATTCTTATGGCAATGGAGTATGGAAGAAGTTACCTGGACATGGAGAGACCAACTGGGAAGCTTACTAGGCTCCAGTCAGCAGATAACCTCTGGTGCCCATGATATAAAGACTCACCTCACCTCCTCTATCCATATTTCCTCCCTAAGGCCAAATGAAATCTCAGAATCCTCCACATAGGGCGCCTGGGTGGCCCAGTCCCGTTAAGCGTCTGCCTTCGGCTCAGGTCATAATCGCAGGGTCTTGGGATAGAGTCCCATGTTGGGCTCCCTGCTCCACAGGGAGTCTGCTCCCTCCACCTCTCCTCCCACTCGTTGTCTCAATCTCTCTCTCAAATAAATCATAAAAAAAAAAAAAAAAATCCTCTATGTAACACTCCAATCAATCAGAACTGGCACAGAAGGTAAAACCTACTTGCCATGTAGGATGAGTATCAGAAATGGATAGTCAACAGAAAAAAGAAAAAGAATCCCTGGCAGAAACAGTACGGGAACTTCATTTAAAAGAACTAAAGAGTGCACCTGGGTGGCTCAGTTAAGTGTCCAACTCTTGGTTTCGGCTCAGGTCATGCTTTTGGGGTCCTGGGATCAAGCCCTGAGTCAGGTCAGGCTCTGCACAGTCTGCTTGGGATTCTCTCTCTCTGCTCCTCCCCCCTCCACACACACACTCTCAAATAAATATATCTGAAAAAAAAAAAAAGGGGGACTGAAGACACACTTTCACTTGAAACGTGATGAAACAAAAGAGAGCAAAAGTAGGGTAGAGCCTTTGCTAACTCAGAACACCTTAGAAATGATTTTTTCTGGATAGGTGAATCTCCTCAAGATTACTGAATCAACACCAAATTTTCAAAATGAGTCTTAAGAAATGTATTAGGGATGCCTGGGTGGCCCAGTCGGTTAAGTTCTGTCTTCAGCTCGAGTTGTGATCCTGGGGCCCTAGGATGGAGCCCCGCCATCAGACTCCCTGATCGGCGGAGAGCCTCCTTCTCCCTCTTCCTCTACTCCCCCACTCCATGTGCACGTGCTCTCTCTCAAATAAAATCTTTTAAAAAACTATATTATATTAGTATCACTATATTGTACACCTGAAACTAATATTACACTGTAGGTTAACTAACTGGACTTTAAATTTTTAAAAATGCTATCCTAGAAAGAAAAGGGAACAAGATTCTAAAGCCAGCTATGCAGCCAATGATGAGAGGACTGTGGCAAATAAGCTCTGTGGCCTTGGTTTCCTCACCTGTAAAGAAAAATGAGAACTAAAAATCCACCACAGCCACTTTCCAACTCCGAATCTGCATGACTCTAAAACAGTAAGTGCTTACTATGTACCAAGAATGGAATATAATAAAAATTCAGTATCTCACTTTTTAAGGAAGTTATTTTTTTTTTTTAAAGATATTATTTATTTGATAGAAAGAGCACAAGTAGGCAGAGCGGCAGGTAGAGGGAGAAGCAGGCTGTCCGCTGAGCAGGGAGCCTGACGTGGGGCTCAATCCCAGGACGCCGGGATCATGACCCGAGCCGAAGGCAGCTGCTTAACTGACTGAGCCACCCAGGCGCCCCTATTTTCTCCTTTTTTAAAAAGACTTAATTGGGGCACCTGGGTGGCTCAGTCAGTTAAGCAGCTGCCTTCGGCTCGGGTCATGATCCCAGGACGCTGGGATCGAGCCCTGCATCAGGCTCTCTGCTGAGCGGGGAAGCCTGCTTCTCCCCCTACATGCTGCTCCCCCTGCTTGTTCTTTCTGTCAAATAAATAAAATCTTTTTTATTTAAAAAATAGGGGCACCTGGGTGGCTCAGTCGGTTAAGGGTCTGCCTTCGGCTCAGGTCATGATCCCAGGGTCCTGGGATCGAGCGCCATGTCGGGCTCCCTGCTCAGCGGAGAGCCTGCTTCTCCCTCTCCCTGCTGCTCTGCCTACTTGCGTGCGCTGTCAAATAAATAAATAAATAAATAAATAAATCTTTAAATTTTTTTTTAAATAAAAAGATTTTTGGAGAATGAGAGAGAACACGTGCACAGGCACACGTAAACCTGAGTCGAGCAGGGCAGAGGGAGAGAGAATCTCAAGTCGGCTCCCCGCTAAGCATGGAGCCCGAGGGCAGGGGGAACACAGACATGGGACTCGAGACTCGATCCCAGAACCCTAAGATCATGACCTGAGCTGAAACCAAGAGTTGAACACTCAACCAACCGAGGCACCCAAGTGCTCCTCTCCTTTTAACAGATAAAGAAACTGAGCCTAAGAGTGAGTGGCCTGCCACAATTATTCAAACAGCTCACCACTTCCTGAGTGCCAAAGACTATTTGAACAGATTGGGACATAGCAGTAAACAAAATCAAGTTTCTGCCCTCACAGAGCTTAAATTTTAGTTACCAAGGGGTGAACCCTGATTCTAGACTAGACTGGGGTTACCAGATAAAATAAAGGATGTCCCATTAAACCTGAATTTCAAATAAATGAATAATTTTGTTCCATGCAATTTGGGGCATATATATACTTTAGTATTAGTCACTGCCAATCAGAAATTCAAGTTCAGCTGGGCATCCTGTATTCTTATTTACTAATCTGGCAACCCTAGCAGACACTTAACTGGAAAACCCTTCCTCAATCCTTTTACTGCAGCTCAGTGCCTCTAAATCAGTGACTTTCACTACATCAACAAAATATTAGTTTGCTTCACAACACAGTAGATATACGTTGACTGAAACAGTTCTTTAAAACAATTCTTACTTCTACCAATGCAATGCATTCCAGTATCTTCTATCCTTTTTCATTTTGATTTTTACAATTAAGGGGTCATGACCTATAGTTTGAAAAATACTTCTTTGAAAAATATGAAAACCAATTTACCTCTGTGTTGAGTCACTATTATGAGCACATCAACTAACTATATTGTGCTATAAAACAGTAATGCCTCAGGTCTACTAAGGCACACAGCTACAACCTTAGAGTCAAATGGTATACTTTGAGTTCTTACATAATTATTTTTTTCGTAATTTTGTAATTTTTGTAATTCTCCATTCTCTTAACTTTCTGTCACGCTATTAGTATTTCTAATTGCTGTCAGTATGTTTGCCTCTAAATGTTTTACCTTTCTGGGGCACCTGGGTGGCTTAGTCGGTTAAGCATCTGATTCTTGATTCCGGCTCAGGTCACGATCTTAGGGTCGTGAGATCCAGCCGTGTCAGGTTCCGCACTCAGCACAGAGTTGGCTTGTCCTTCTCCCTCTCTCTCACACTCTCTCTCAAATAAACTCTTTAAAAAATAAGTAAATAAAAGTTTTACTTTTCTATTGCTGGCAATATGTAAATCAAAAATGCAAGCTACAGGTGCCTGGGTGGCTCAGTCGGTTGGGCGACTGCCTTCGGCTCGGGCCGTGGTCCTGGAGTCCCGGGATGGAGTCCCGCATCAGGCTCCCTGCTCGGCGGGGAGTCTGCTTCTCCCTCTGACCCTCTTCCCTCTCGTGCTCTCATTCTCTCTCTCTCAAATAAATAAATAAAATCTTTAAACAACAAAAAAAATGCAAGCTATGTAAAATCATGTGTAAAGTAAAAAGGGGCGCCTGGGTGGCTCAGTCGTCAGGTGTCTGCCTTCGGCTTGGGTCATGGTCCCAGGGTCCTGGGACCGAGCCCCACATCGGGTTCCCTGCTCCATAGGAAGCCTGCTTCTCCCTCTCCCACTCCCCCTGCTTGTGTTCCCTCTCTTTCTGTCAAATAAATAAATAAAATCTTTAAAAAAAAAAAGTAAAAAGCGAAGATTCTGAAAGAGGCCCTGAAGAGCTCCCCCTTTCTGTAATCTACGCAAACTTCAATGTAAAAACCATAGGTCTTTACCTAATTTTCAAGTGTGTCTCAGGAATGAAACCAGGTAATTACTGCACAAAAATGATTTTTGAGCCCCAAAGGAAAAATGCACAATCTGGTTCAAAACTAGCCTTTTCCTTCTTTTTAAACTAAAACTATAATCAAGATTAATTTTGACTATTTACAAGATTATCCCTAAGAATACTGTTTAATAATTCATAAAACCAGTAAGAACATAAAGTGGCAATCAAAAATATTTAACCACTGACAAAACTGTTAGATAAAGCCTCTCGAAGTAATACTTTCAAGTATAACATTCTAAAGTTCTTATATACTTATAAAAATCAGCCACATTCATTTGTAATTACATCACAGACAAGTTTCATACCACAAACTGATGAGATTTACAAAGAAGCCATTATAGAATGCCATTTTATCCAGTTCCCAAAATGCAGTTAGCTATTAATCATGGCATGAAAATGCTATTTTATAGCCACTTCAAGGCTCATAATATAAGCAATCTACATTAAAATATTTTTAAATTAAAAGGAATTTCTGATTTTCACATGACAACAACTGCAAATAATTTTCAGCAAATAAAATCTAAGGTTAGTAGTTGCGGCAAATTTTCATAAGCAACCCCAGATTCTTAACAACACTAAACTTTTTAAAAATAATAAAACCAAGGACTTAACATTTAAGTAGCTTTCATACCACATATGTAAAAAATTACATGTATCTTCCAAAAAGATAAAGAACTGGAGCTCCTATTTGAGCCAAACTTCAACGTTACAAAAACGATGTCCTGAAGGTCAAGGACTGTCTGTGGTTGTTCTATTCTTTAAAATACACAGCATAATCTTGTTTACGTCTATGTCTGTGTTTATTTAAAAAGAGGAATATAATAAAATTCTACAAATAAGTTGCTTTGGACAAGTCCCCTAACTTCTCAAAGCTTAGGGTTTTTTCCCTTCTATTTTAAGATAAGATTTTCTGTTATTTCTTCCTGCTCTAAAATTCTACAGTGTTAGGGGGAAAATTTTAAAAGACAATATATACTTTTGAAGCCGAAACCGTATATACCATATGATTTCATTTTGTTTATTCTATGTATGTTCACAAAGAGTCTGAAAAGATGAGCTCTAAACTTCCAACAGTAGTTATGTCAAAGGAAAGATTGTGGGTGGTTTTATTAAAGGAGTCTTGGCTTTGTTTTTTTGATTCTCTGTACTCTTTTCTCCAGTTATTTAAAACTTACTGTTTTTCAAATTATGAGACAGAACTTTCATATATAAATGAGGCAGTACCTGTACAAAGACTGTTTCTCTAATTTTATTTTATTTTTTTTTAAGATTTTATTTATTTATTTGAGAGAGAGAGAATGAGAGATAGAGAGCACGAGAGGGAAGAGGGTCAGAGGGAGAAGCAGACTCCCCGCTGAGCAGGGAGCCCGATGCGGGACTCGATCCCGGGACTCCAGGATCATGACCTGAGCCAAAGGCAGTCGCTTAACCAACTGAGCCACCCAGGCACCCTAATTTTTTTTTTTTAAAGATTTTATTTATTTATTCATGAGAGACAGAGAGAGAGAGAGGCAGAGGGAGAAGCAGGCTCCCAAGGAGCAGGGAGCCCGATGCGGGACTCGATCCCAGGACCCTGGGATCACGACCTGAGCCGAAAGCAGACGCTTAACCATCTGAGCCACCCAGGCGCCCTAATTTTTTTATTTTTAAAAAAGATTTATTTTTGCATGAGAGAGGGAGAGCACACACAAGCAGGGGGAGGGGCAGAGGGAGGAGCAGGCTCCCCGCGGGAGGAAAGAGCCGGATGCAGGGCTCAATCCCAGGACCCTGGGATCATGACCTTAGCCAAAGGCAGACACTTAACCAACTGAGTCACCCAGGCACCCTCTCTATTAATTTCAAGAATAAATCTGTTGAGTCAACATGGATGGACTTAGAGGGTATTATGCTAAAGTGAAAAAAAGTCAGACTGAGAAAGACAAATACCGTAAGATTCCACTCTTACATGAAATCTTTAAAAAAATGAATAAACAAAAAGCAGAATCAGAACTATAAATACAGAGAACTGATAGTTGCGGAGGGTGGGGGAGCAAGACAGGTGAAGGGGAGAGGTAGATAAAGTCAGTCACTGGAATACAAAGTAGAGCATAAGGAATACAATCAATATTTTAATAGTGATGTAATGGGACAGATGACAGGTGTACGTGTGGTAAACACAGCATAATGCATAAACTTGTTCAATCACTACGTTCTACACCGCAAACTAATGTAGTATTATGTGTCAACTATACTCAACTATAATCAAAAAAATAAAGTTCAAAAAAAAAAAGAAGAAATCTGTTCTGGACACTGGTTCAAATACATCTCTTATCTCCATTATACTACAGGCAGCTTCAGATCCGCTGAAGATCCACAACCACATTCTATACATATCTTCGTGTCACAAAGCCCGAAATCTTTTACATACGTATATATGTACGTATATATATATGAGACATAAAAATCTCTTGAATTAATTGGTGTTTTAAATAACAGGAAAGTGGTTTATGACACCACTGCCTACAAAACTGCGTATCTGCTTTGTCTGGCAAGGACCTCAATGGAGACTACTACTATTCTACATACAACATTTATCTTCAAAAGCAGAAGAAATGCTTTTTGAGTAGAAAAATATACTTTAAGGATATCAAAAAACACATTAAGATACAGCTCAACCTATCCTAAGTAATGCTAGTAAAGGTTACACGTTCAAAAGTGCCTACATTACAGATTCTAGGTTTAGATGCTACAAACTTTCAAAAGCTTGATACCAGCTTCACATTCACTGATGAGTAAATTTTCTGATAAAAACATCTCTATTTTTGAAGTCTAACATCTAAGCAGGCAAAAAGACCTCAAGAGGAAAGAGCATCCTACTTTTATTTTAGACATTCTTGCTAAAATATGAAAAGACCACTATACTGACCTCTTAAAATCGCGGTATGGTTAACAGTCATAAACGACCCAGATGTGCTTCAAAAACAAAACAAAAACAAGTGCTTTCACTTGAAAAGATATAGTAGCAGGTAGGCCTGTTAATAAACTATTTATATTACAGCTGAAGTTATCATAATCATTTGAAATAGCTACAAAAACAGGGTTTTGTTCAGGCTCAAGTCTTTATATATCAAAACACTATAACTATCCAAAACTAAAAACTTAAAATCCATTTCAAGGTATAAAAACACACTATGCTGGGGTGAAAGTAAATTCTAACACAGCTGTAGCTACACAGAACAACAAAAAATTAGATCCTCTTTTAAGTCCAAACATATGGCTATTAAATAGCTATGAGTTAACATCCCCTGTGTAAAATCTGTAAAATTATAACTGTCTAATTAGACATGGAAAATACAAACTTACATTTAACCAAAAAAGGAACACCATGACTGACACCATTAATGTTTTGACTTTTCAAAATGCAAAATCTTTAAGCAACTACAGGATTACTTTTTTGACAAAGATTTGACGTAGGTTTTTGCCCAATCCAAAAAAGCCTATTTTCTCTAGGTATTGAGGATAAAAATTAAGTCAATTAGGTTAAAATATATAAGCCCATTAGAAAAACAAAAATGTACAGCTTTTAATAGCTATCTACAGCTTACCTCTGATGACCTCAATGTCAATTAACTTTTTTGGTCCAACTACAAATGTGGTTATTATCAATACCCACATAAAAGAATAAATTAACAAAGGATGATACAGTTTAAACCTTCTAAATTACAAATGGGACCATATGATTTATCTAGAGAAAAGCAAATGGCCAACTACCTCACCATCAAAACTTTGCTCAAATGTTACCTCCTCAAAGAAGCCTCCCCAACCCATTTAAAATTACAACCCACTCCCTTCCCCCACATCCCCATATTATACCCTTAATCCGCTTTCCTCTAATCCCATAGCTCTTATCTAATATTATATACAGTTTGCTAATTTTTCAAAAGATTTTATTCATTTGACAGAGAGAGTGACAACGAGAGAGGGAACACAAGCAGGAGAAGTGGGAGAGGGAGAAGCAAGCTTCCCGCCGATGAGGGGCTCGATCCCAGGAGATCCCAGCACCCTGGGATCATGACCCGAGCCGAAGGCAGACGCTTAACGACTGAGCCACCCAGGCGCCCCTACAGTTTGCTAATTTAATGTCTCATTTACTGTGTGGTTCATCATGTTAGAATGGAAACACCAGGAGAGCAGCTATCTCTGTTTTATTCATTGGTGTATCCCAAGCACTTGTAACTGCCTGTACACAGATTCTCAATAAATTTATATGCTCAATGGTGTCAATGTTTTAAGCTCTTCTAGACGATTTAATTTGAAGAAATGTCTCACAGATATTTAAATGAAAACTTACACTAAATTGCAGCATAATTTCCAAGTTGCAATGCCTTAAAAGAAACAAGAAGTACTAAGCTGAAAATAACTAAAATAAGAAGTTTTTGCTCACATTTAATCCAGTATCCAAAGAAATCCTAATGTATTATTTAGGATTAGGAATGGGTAACAGAATGGGTAAATTCGTTATTTTTTTTTAAGTAGGAAAGGGAATGTGGAAAGGGAAGAGATATGGGTTAACCAGTGATAATTCCTAACAGTGCCATGAAATTACATAAAAGTTAAAAAAATGACTTGGTCACAGGCTAACAGCTAATAAAAAATACTTTTAGATGAATGAGGGAGATTAACAACAACAACAAAAGTTTCGGAACAAGTTTCTCAGGACTTTCATTCCTCTACTTAGCAGAAGTATGAGCACAATAATTAAACCATGTATCCTCATTAGTGTTAACAGTTACTGTTTTCAAAGCATCTTCCCTTATATTATTTCATTAAGTCCTCAGAGAAACCAAATTCAAACTCAAGTATAAATAATCAGGTAGCTAACAAAAGCACTTAATAATGTATTCACTTGACAGTAAGTGCAACTTTTCCCTTGAAAATCCCCCACAGTGTCTGACAAAGAAACCATGGTATAGAAGAGCCACCTTCTTGGCAATGGAAACTAATACAAGTCTTCTGAAGAGTAATATGGCACAGCTAGCAAGAGCCATAAAAACCTTGGAAGCCCTTTGACCCAGTAAAACCACTCCTGAGAACTTTCTCTAGGGCAATAATTAGACTAAAGCCAAAAGCTATTAGTATAAAGATGTTTACTGCACCACTATCTGTAACAGTAAAGATGTGGAAACCCAAATCCCAACAATAATTGAATGGTTAACCAAAAACCGGAGACACATTTATAATACAATGCTAAAGAGCAAAAAAAACACAAAATTACACAATCATTAAAGCTACATAAAAATGAAAACGTAAAAGGCAAAAATAAGATTTTAAGAGACTAATATTATGGGTATGTTGTTCTAAGAGAAAACAATCACCTTCTAAAATACATACGATAATTTAAGGCAGAATAAATTTTTGAAAGCCATGAAAAACCACTATTAAAAAAAATCAAACATGATGAAATGTTATTTAAAAAAGACGTGAATTTCTAGACTTTCAAGAATATTTTACTATCTCTAAACAATGCATTTTCTTTCTCTACCCTTGGCCTCAGGGACTTATTTTAACTGCTGATACACACAAACATATGTGAGGCGACTCTAGAAATTATAACCAGTTTACAAAGAACCCAGTAGCAGTGGTTCAAAATCCAAAGGAACTCTACAAGTACATTAAAGATCTTTATAAGAATAAAAGCACACATTACATGAATCCAATGAACAGAACTTCACATATCTATCAAAAAGAAAAAGGGCCAGAATTTATGTCTCAAATGAAAGAACTTAAAGCAAGGAAGAATTTAAATTAACCTTAAATGTAAATCCTCAAAGAACAGAAAAAGACCTTTGGTACTAAAACATTCCAAATATTTTTGATCATTCAAGCCACTCTGGAACAAAATAATTTTTAAGCCTAAGGAAAGCCACTGCAACTTAAAAGCCTAAGTTTTAATTTTTAATTATTTGAACAAGTTGAATGAATATATCTGCCAAACTTCTATAATACCTAAGAAGAAAAATACCGTGGATTCTTTTCTATAAAACATTATGTACAAAATTTGACCATTTTTCACTGTGGATGCCACTGAAAAAGGGAAACTGAAGTTACAGAATCTTAAGTGGAAAGAGCTGGGAAAATAAGCACTTTATCTGAACTAGTGGGGATAAGGTTAACGTTTGTGGGTGGTTCAGAGAAGGGGCAAGAGGGGAGGTAGGGTAGAAGTAAAAAAAAAAAAAAGCAAAACAAAACAATGTTCGCCCTTCTTCCCTTGAAAGCAACAGAATTCCTTTAAAATCAGCTCTGATTCATCTCGACGGGTAACTTCTCCTGCCATAAATGAAAATTCTTTGGAAATGAATCGCTGAAAACCTGTTTTCAAAAAGAAAACTCAGTGCGCGGAAAAAAAAAATCCCCTATCCCACCTTCTAAAGCCCAGGATGTCTATTTCAGGAGGACCCTCGTCATCGACTCTGCCAACCCCACCTAGGCCTAAGGGAGGCAAGGCAGTGGCGAACACGGATGGGCACGGGGCACAGGGGAAATGGACTTGCGTGCCCTTGGTGAGCTCTGGCGGCACTCCCCAAGTTAAGGACACTGGCCACAATGGAATGGAGTCTATTGACATTTGCTGCCCCGTTTGAACACTAAGCATTTTCTTAGTTCGTGAAATACGAACTGACAACCACCACCCCACACACACACCCCCAACAGGCCTTCCCGCACAAACACACCCTCCAAAGTCAGACCCGGTTAGAGGGACAACACAGGGCCCCCAGTCCCTACCACAAACCTAGGTTTATGGGGGAAGAGGAGGAGACGACGCAAGTAAACACCCGCATTTCTGCCTTCAGGAACCCCACCATGTCTCCTGCTGCAATCCCTCTCCCCTCGAAATTTTAAAGATTGGGGCGGGGGTTGGAAAAAATGCGCAGGGTGCCCGCTCCCTGCCACCACCATCCCCCTACGTCCCCAATCTAGCCTGGACTTCTGACGCACGCCTGGGTCCGGCCCTCGCCCACCACTATTCAAAGGCGCCTTCTCCTCGGCGGCCTCGGAACAGCATTGCGGATCGGCCACCACCCGCGGCTGAGAGGCCTTGCGGGGGAAGGAGGGAGGCCGGGAGGGGGCCGGGCACTCCCCAGCCCTTCCTCAGGTGGGGGAGGGCGGAACGCTGCGGGAGACTCTGCACAGAGCCCGACGACGATTCCAGGAGTTCTGGAGCCCCCGACACCGCCTCAGATTTAAATGGGGAGGGAAGCGGGGGGCCACTGCCCACCCACCTCAATCCGGTTCTTCGACCTTTCCCAGGGTAGGGGAGTGGGGGTGGTTACGCACACTAGACAGACCCTAACGATTCCAGATGAGCCCCGTGGCTGCCCCTTTAACGGACAAGGGGGACGCTGCCCTAACTTTCCCCCTCCCTCGTTATTCCCCAAAGGGGGAGTTGGCAAGTTTCGGGAGACTGACCAAAACCTAAAGACCATTCCACGTTAATATTTAAACGGGGAGGGGGGGGAACGCTGTCCAAGCATCCCCTCCATGTTGGAGTTAAAGGAGGAACAGGGGCTGACAATTGGTAAAACCTGTGAATCCCTCCCGAACACTTAAATGGAGAGGGGGAGGCTGCCCAGTCCTTCCATCTTGACCGTTTGGGGGAGGGGGTGGGGATGTTGCAGGAGGCTGGACACGACCTGACATTCCCGGAGGGATTCCCCCAAGGCCCCCCACCCAAACCCCCGGGCTCTAGAGGGAAACGGGAGCCCCACCCCCACTGCGGGCCCCCCAGCCCACCCCACCAAGCCAGGCCGGTCACAGGGCGGGGACGACGGTGTGGGCCGCGGGGGAGGGGACGCGAGGCCTGAGCTCGTCCAGGCCTGGAGCGGAGGGGGCTGGGGCGAGACACCCACCTGCCCAGGCCGGGTCGCCCGCCGCCTGCGCTCGCCGCCGCCGCCGAGGAGGAGGAAGCCACGGCCGAGGACGATGAGACGGAGGACGGCGACGGCGCGGCGGCAGGCGACGTGAGAAGGCCGCCGCTGCCGCCGGGTTTACGGGCACTGGCGGCCGCGGGCGGCTGCTGCTGCTGCTGCTGCTGCTGCTGCTGGGGCTTCAGCGACATGGTGAGGGGCCCATACACCGGCCCGCACGCCGGGCGGGGACAGCCGGGAGCCGGGCGCGCCGAGGAGACGCCGGAGCGCGGCGGGGACGCACGGGCGCCGAGCGGGGAGGCGCGGGATGGCGCGGCCGGGGGGGTGCCCGGGCCGGCGAGGGGGAGAAGGAGGACGACGAAGGGGCGGGGAGGCCCGCCGAAACCGTGGAGCCGCCGGGAGCCGGGCAGGGACGCGCCGCCGCCGTTGCCGTTGCTACCAAAACAGTCTGAGGCGGAGGGAGGCGAGCGCTGCCCGGAGGGAGGGGGGCCGGGGCCGGGCGGGGGAGGGGCGGCGGAGGGATACGGGCCCGGAGCCGCGCCGCCGCCGCCGCCCCGCCCGCCCCGCCGCGCCGGCCGCGGGAGCGAGCGCCGCCCGGGCCACCTGGCCGCGACGAAGCGGCGTGGCTCGATGGCCGCTGCGGGGCTCCGAGGATCTGCGACCGCCGAGCGCATCGGGGGTCGGGCACACAGAGGCGCCGCGTGGCGATGCCGGGTGGGCGCGGTGGTTCGGCACGGGGACTCTTTACCGGAAGTCGGAAGGGTCAGACGGAAGCAGAACGTGAGACGACCCCGGGGCCGCGAGGGACACGTGAGGAGCGGGTGCCGCGCTGGGCTGCGTTCGCGGGGGTCGGGTGAGGGCCCGGCCGGCGGCCCTGCCCGGATCCGCCCTCCTCGAGGCGGGTCTGCCCTTCGGGAGGGCGTGTCTGTCTTCGCCCTCAGGGCCGGCCTAGTCTAGAGGACGGGAGGGAAGTGTTTCTTCCCCGCCCCCCAGTAATCCTTAGGCGTCCTCAGACTACTGGGAGAGTGCGTGTTTACCCCCACCTGATGCAACCTCGAACGTGGACTGCGAGGCCCTTCAGGGCGGAGACTCTGTCTTGCTACGTAAGAAGCATCTAGAACACAAGCATCCCATAGTTGTCTTTGTATCCGCAGCACCTGGCACACAGTAGGCTCCCACCGCGTCACTGGATGTCTAAAATAAAGGCAGTCCTTTTTTTTCCCCTGCCAAGACTAACAAGGTTGAAGTCGAGCAACCTCCCAGAGCCACCTACATCTGGTTACCTTTTCCCCACTTTTTCCACCTCAGCAGCACACAGTAGCCAGAAAACTCTTTTGGGTATCTGACCTTCATTTGAACCCATTTTCCCTCACTTGAACTTCTTTTTTCCTCATTCATGAGACTCAAAAGGAAATGTACGTGATTGGTAGAGCTATGGATAATGGGGTCTCCCTTAGTGGAGACAGAACAGACCTCACAAGAATGTGTGAACTTTAGACCTTGGCCCCTTTAGAAGTTTTACTTTAACTTAGATTGCTAGCCAGCACAGTAGTCCTTTTTTTAAATGTGTTGCAATTAAACTGGAAGCAAGTAGATTTTTTTTTTGAGTGAAGAATCGAGTGTTTTGGTTTTTGGTTTTGCTTTTTAAGTAAAATTACTTAAGGAAATGATTGGGGGGGACAATAAAATTCCCTCAATCTAACCAGAATTGTCAGATAAAGACATAAAAAAAAAACTTGGAGAATGATTAAACCACTAGTCTCCAGAGCTAAACTGAAATTAATCTCCTAGATAGTCCAGGCAAAAATTATCATTACATTCTGCAAATACGTGAAAAGTAGGAAATCAGCTTTATCTCCCCATCTGAGGTAAAAAGGTTGAGAAGAAAAAAGTATTATTTTTAAACCAACAGTTGCAAAATCCTTTAAAAATTAACCCAAAGGAAATTGAGATTAAAAAACCAGTTGAGAGGGGCGCCTGGGTATCTCAGTCTATTTTAAGCCTCAGCCTTCAGCTCAGGTCATGATCACACGGTGGTGGGATGGAGCCCCGCATGGGGCTTCCTGCTCAGCCAGGAGTGAGAACCCTTTCCCTCTCCCTCTGCCCCGCCCCACCTCGTTCTCTCCCTGTATCTCAAATAAAATCTTAAAAAAAAAAAAAAAAAAAAAGGGCGCCTGGGTGGCTCAGTCGCTAAGCGTCTGCCTTCGGCTCAGGTCATGATCCCAGGGTCCTGGGATCCAGCCCCACATCGGGCTCCCTGCTCAGCCCCACATCGAGTCTGCTTCTCTCTCTCCCACTCCTCCTGCTTGTGTTCCTGCTCTCGCTATCTCTGTTTCTGTCAAATAAATAAAATCTTTAATAAAAAAAAAAGATGGACCATAATAGAAATACAACCAACTTTCTCTGGTTTAATGATTTGGTAGTTAACCATATCTGGACCCATGATCCCATCAATCTTAGCACCAAACTGTAGACAGGTGGGAGAAGAGGAATAAGAAAACCTGAAGCTGACAGCCAAACTTGATTTCATTTAGGCTGAGAAAGTTTTTACCCACTATCATTTAAAATATATTTAATAATTTATCGAGGTATAATTTACATATTATAAAATTTACCCATTTTTGTATACAATTCAATGATTCTCAGTGAAATCACAGCTATGCAACCATCACCATTAATTTCAGAACATTTCCATCACCCTAAAAGGATCCTTATACCCATTTGTAGTTATTCCTGGTTCCCATTCTCAGCCCCAGCAACCACTAATCTATTTTCAATGGATTTACCTATTGTAGATATTTCATATACATGGAATCTAACAATAGGTGGTCTCTGCCTTCTTTCACTTGACATATGTTAATGTTTTGGAGGTTTATCTATGTCATAGCATGTATCAATGTTTCATTACTTATTATCACTGAGTAGTATTCCACTGTATGGATATATCACATTTTGTGTATCTACTCACCAGTTGGTGGGCCTTTAGATTGTTTCAAGTTTGGAGCTATTATGAATAATGCTGCTATGAACATTTCTGTAAACTATGTCTTCATGTGGATATATGTTTTCATTTCTCTTGAGCGGATGCCTAGTAATGGAATGTTGGGCTGCTATGGTAAATTTATATTTAACTTTTTAAAGATACTATCAGGGCGCCTGGGTGGCTCAGATGGTTAAGTGTCTGTCTTCGGCTCAGGTCATGATCTTCAGATCCTGGGATTGAGCCCCATGTTGGGCTCCCAGCTCAGTGGGGAGTCTGCTTCTCCCTCTCCCTTGCCCTCTGCCTCTCCCCCTGCTTGTGCTCTCTCTGTCTCTCTTTCTCAAATGAATAAATAAAATTTTTTTTTAAGATTTTTATTTATTCGTCAGAGAGAGAAAGAGCACAAGCAGGGGGAGTGGCAGGCAGGGTGAGAGGGAGAAGCAGGCTTCCCGCTGAGCAAGGAGCCCAATGTGGGACTCAATCCCAGGACCCTGGGATCATGACCCAAGCCGAGGACAGATGCTTAATCGACTGAGCCAGCCAGGCATCCCTGAATAAATAAGATCTTAAAAAAAAAAAAGATACCATCAAACTCTTTTCTAACATGACTGCCATTTTATATCCATACCTGGAATGTTTGAGGGTTTATCATTAAAATTTATGCTTTTTTGGGCGCCTGGGTGGCTCAGTTGGTTAGGCGACTGCCTTCGGCTCAGGTCATGATCCTGGAGTCCCGGGATCGAGTCCCACATCGGGCTCCCCACTCAGCAGGGAGTCTGCTTCTCCCTCTGACCCTCTTCCCTCTCGGGCTCTCTCTCTCTCTCAAATAAATAAATAAAATCTTAAAAAAAATTTCTGCTTTTATATTAGAATGGAAACCAAGAGAACCTCTACCGTGGAGTCTAGTCTGTATACACACCCTTTTTTCCTTTGTCCAAGGAAGATCACCACCCAAAACCAAGAAATATGTTTTATTGCAAACACTTCGCTTCCATTCTAGACATCTAAAGATGTGACTGTTTAACAGCAACTGTGACATCAGAGTGCTCTAGCTTTAAATGTAAATGTCAGGATAATGCCCCTTAAGACAAAGTGGTGGGTGGAGTGCCTGGGTGGCTCAGTTGGTTAAGCGTCCAGTTTTTGATTTCACCTCGGGTCATGATCTGAGGATCCTGGGATCGAGCCCTGCATCAGGTTCTGGACTCAGCAGGGAGTCTGCTTGAGATTCTCTCCCTCTGCCCCTCTCCCCACTCACATACACGTTTCGAGCTCGCTCACACTCTCTCTCTCTCTCTCTTTAAACTAAATAAATAAACCTTTTTTTTTTTTAGTGGTATGGTAGGCAGCCTGTAAGGCCACCCCATGTGGGGGCACCTGGGTGTCTCAGTTAAGCATCTGCCATCGGCTTGGGTCATGATCTCAGGGTCCTGGGATCCAGCCCCGCATTGGGCTCCCTGCTCAGCAGGAAGTCTGCTTTTCCCTCTCCCTCTGCCTTCCCTACCCCACCCCTGCTTGTGCTCTTTCAAATAAATAAATAAAATCTTAAAAGAAAAAAAAAAAAGACCACCCCATGTGATCCTGCTCTCCTGGTGGTCAGACCCAGTGAAATTCCCACCAATTGAATATGAGCTGGACCTAGTGGCTTCCAACAAAAAGTTTGAAAAAATTATGGGTTTTCACTTCCAAGATTAAGTTATAAAAAGACTGTGGCTTTTATTTTGGACTGCCTTTTCTCACTCGTTTGAAGGAAGCTAGCTGCCATGGCAAGGAATTGTTGTCCACAGCACAGCAGTGAGGACCTGATGGCTGTCAACAGCCATGTGGGTGAGCTTGGAAATGACTCATCCCCCAGTCAAGGCTTGAAGTGGCTGCAGCCTCCATCAAAGGACCTTAATAGGCTTTGTTAGA
The DNA here is from genome assembly GCF_037043125.1 of Eumetopias jubatus. Lineage (NCBI taxonomy): Eukaryota > Metazoa > Chordata > Mammalia > Carnivora > Otariidae > Eumetopias > Eumetopias jubatus. Next base: position 84,707,618 of record NW_028274822.1, on the reverse strand, counting down.
GCCCCTGAACTAGAGATGCTGGGCTTAACCACACCAGATTCCCAGCCCTTTCAATCAGTTTCAGATTGTTTCAGTCAGTAAGTTCTGGGTTAATTTGTCATGCAGCAAAAGACAACCAATACAGATGAACCAAAAAGTGCAGTTCCTATGATTTCCACATGCATTCAGAATTCTTTAAAGAGGCACCCGGCTGGCTTGATTGGTGGAGCATGTGACTCCTATCTTGGGGTTGAGTTCAAGCTCCACGTTTGGTGTAGAGATTACTTAAAGATAAAATCTTTAAGGGACGCCTGGGTGGCTCAGTGGGTTAAGTGTCTGCCTTGAGCTCAGGTCGTGATCCCGGGTGTCCTGCTCAGTGGGGAGTGTGCTTTTCCCACTTCTCTGCCTCTCCCCCCACTTGTGCTCTCTCATTCTCTCTCTCTCAAATAAATAAAATATATTTTTTTAAAAAGATAAAATTGGGCGTCTGGGTGGCTCAGATGGTTAAGCGTCTGCCTTCAGCTCAGGTCATGATCCCAGGGTCCTGGGATCGAGTCCCACATCGGGCTCCCTGCTCCTTGGGAGCCTGCTTCTCCCTCTGCCTCTCTCTCTCTCTGTCTCTCATGAATAAATAAATAAAATCTTTAAAAAATAAAAAATAAAAATAAATAAAATCCTTAAAATTAAAAAAAAGAATGCTTTAAAGACAAATGCTGAAATCAGAAATATTATGTCCAATAGAATTTAATTTTTTGAATGCCTCCTAAATGATTTTCAGGCAGCCATTTAAACCAAATCAACAAGTGTCACTAGCGAGTTGTCATCAAAGGCAATGAAGAACATTGTTCTGAAAGAGTTCTGACATTGAGAAATATTGCTAAAATTTAAATTTCAAAAATAGTTGTGGCCATTTCAAACACGATTTCAGAAATGAAGAAAGTGTCAAATGAGGAAGCATATAGAGAAAGACTTTCAAACTTGGGAGCCTCGTCCTGTGAATTTCACACTTGCTTTCTGATTTTCAGTGACCCTTCAGCGAGCCGCATGACCCTATAATTTTTATCCCTTCAATGATTCATCAAGTCTGAGGATCTGGGGCTGAAAAACGGATGCAGCCGCGCAAAGCCAAAATGCAAAGGGTGATTTGCTATCTCTCAGTACCGCAGCACACATCAGATGATCCAGTATTTCCAGCAATTCATTTTTCTCCAATCATTTCTTTTCAACCGTCTTCATTTGATCATGTTTAATGTATGATGACACATTATTCACTCAATACTCTTGATTTCACTTTCAAAAGCACGAAAATTAATTCAAATCAAAACTCACATGCACCCCCCCAAACCCAACCTCTTCAAGTTTTTGCATAGATCGATCCTCATTTAAAAAAAAAAAAAGAGCAGATGTAATTTCAAAAATAGGACCATGGCTAATTAAACCAGTGTTTTTTTCTAACCATGGTTACTCAGAATTCTTAGAGGCTAATCTATTTGTAGACACTCCAGGAATCCCAAAAGACTACAAGCAATAAAAAAAGAAACCGTGTATCGTGTGGAGCCCTTCCAGGAGGGCATTATTTATACACCTTGTGTGCAAAGTAACAACTTTCCCATAGGTTTGAAAAAACTTGGGGGGGAGGGGGTCGTGGCAAAATAATAGGAAACAACAGCCACATTATCTGAAAAGCTTTTAAATGAGCCTTCCCTCCACACAAGCACGCTTCTGGTTGTTAAGTTGCTCATTTTGTTTTACCTTGTGGGACAGAATAATGATGCGGTGACATTATTCACGAAGCAAAAGCTGATGCCCGCTGAAATAGACACAGAAGAAAGAATTCTTTATTTTTCATTGGAAATGCTTGTGCTGTGCAGAGCCAGAAATTTAAAGAAACGTGGCCTTTTGTCTTTCCTCATTCTCTCTTTTTGTTTTCACTCGCCCCCCATTTTGGGTGAATTTTGTGGGCAGCCTGTTTCAGGGGCCACGGATTTATGGAAAGCCAGAGATTTGAAGCAGGCACCATGTGGAGAATGCAGGAGGGGATTTAAAATGGATGTGCGCATCGCTAGTGATGGCTCAAGTGGCCATTAGCATGGGATGGTGTTGCGTTTGCTACAAGATACTGGGAACCCTACGATGGAGCCCCCAGAGGGATCAGACTATAATTAATACTGGCATTGCTGACCTATCATCTTAGAAGAAGGACTTGGAATCTTGTTCCAGAGTGGAATCAGATATGGGCTTAACAATACTCACTGTCTTGCTTAAGCCCCTATATTATCCAAACTATTCCTTTTCCATAGGGTAGGCCAGGACTAGAGAATGAGAATGAAAATAATTGCAGGCCCTTACTACACAGCATTCAGTATGGACCAGCTCTGTTCTAAGTGCTTTCTACATAATAACTCACTCATTTAATCCTCACAATACCCGCTGATTCGCAATGGAAGGGGAGAATTTTGTGCTCCCGCCCCCCAGGGGACATTTGGAAATGTCTAGAGATATTGTTGGTTGTCACAATTGAAGAGGAAATTGTCACAATTGAAGATGCTACCGGCATCTTGTGAGTGAGGCCAGGGATGCTGCTAAACACCCACAAGGCACGGGACTGCCCCCACCCCAACCACAAAGAATTATCCAGCCCCAAATGTCAATAGTGTCACGGGTGGTTGAGAAAACCCGTATAACCCTATAAGTAGATAGGATTATTATTCCCATGTGACAGGTGGGGAGACTGAGGCACAAAAAGGTTACATCACTTTGCCTAAGGTCGTGCTCATTAACTGTTAGAGCTAGCAAGTCCTGATTGCGGGGTCCTGGGATCAAGTCCTGCTCCAGGCTCCTTGCTCAGCGAGGAGCCTGCTTCTCCCTCTGCCTGCCGCTCCCCCTGCTTGTGCTCGCTCTCTGTCTCTCTCTCCCTCTCTAGCAAATAAATAAATTCTTAAAAAAAAAAAGAAAATTTATTTTACCATGTGCATATATTACCTTTTATAAAAAAAATAATAGAGTGTTAGGGCATCGGTAAAAGTAACTACTGTTTATATAACGCTTCATGGTTTACAAAGCACTTTTATTTGTAGGATTTCCTTTGGTGCTCACACCATTGTAGAGACGATAACACTGGAATAGAGAAGTGGCCTGAGCCACCCAAGGTCACTCGCCACTAACTCCCTCACCTACTTCCCTTCCCTGTTTCCCAAAGGAAGATGAATTACTGTCTCTACCACTTTAATTTTGTTTTTGTTTTTTTCACTACAAACTGTCATTCTCTAGCGGTAAATCCTGATTCCCATAGAAAGAGAAAGGCCAGTTTCAGGAGCTTTTCTTACACACACACACACACACACACACACACACACACACACACACTTACACACACACACACACACACACACTTCCCTTTCTGCCACCTTTGTATGGTTTTTTGCGGAAATGCTAGATCAGCCAAATGGAGGAGCCAGGGAAACAGGTAGACCCCTTCACCCCACCACCTACAGAGTCAGTCTGTAGTAGGCACTTAATAAACCCGAGCCCGCTTGATTTGATAGACTAGTTCTCAGTTCATACATGTTTGCTTATTTGGGCCTGAAATGGCATATGTTTCCTATTTAGACCTGCTAATGACTACTAGCCACAGGCCAGAATGGTGGGGCCAACATCCAAGGTCACCCCCTAATGACCCAAGCACTTCCAGGCAGTGAGAGGGACAAGGGGACAACTAACCTGCTTTACCCATGTGTTTCCATCGCCCGTGATTGGGGCGGAGTTCACATTTACCCATGGATAAAGCTTACTTCTCTTCCAGTTAATAGCTTGTGATACAGGCATTCGGGAAAGTGTTGGTCTGGTTCATCAGAGACGCTGAAGCCAGGAAACCACAAGGGGCCTCCTGGGGAACTACTCTTAGTCACCAGACTTCAGAAGGTTTGCGGAGGTGATTGCTGAGGCCCCGGGAGAGCTGGATTCGCTCTCCCGTGATCGGGACGCCTGTTCTCTTCCATTGCACACGTGGCTCATTTCTTTCCTCAGCGTGTCAACACCGGACAAGTGTTCACGCGTCAAATAAGCAACGGATAGGCTTCTGGTATCCTGAAAATGACTCAGGAATCCTGTTACTGCAATTTCTTTCATCTTTTTCTTTCTTTCTTTCTTTCTTTTTTTTTTTTTTACAATTTATTTATTTGAGAGTGTGTGTGCTCATGTGCCTGTGAGTTGGGGGCGGGGTGCGGAGGGAGAGAAACCCAAGCCAACTCGCCACTGAGCATGGAACCCGACCCAGGGCTTGATCCCACGACCCTGAGACTATGACCTGTGCAGAATCCAAGAGCCCGCTGCCTAACTGATTGAGCCACCCAGGCTCCCGTGACTGCAATTTCTAATAATCTCAACATGTCATTTTTTTTAAAGTTGTTGTAAGTTTTTTTAAGAACATCCTAAATATTCGTGTATTGGTTAGCATTTGCTGGGTAACAAACTCCCCCCCAACATAGCAGCTTAAAACAACAAACTTTTTTTTTTTCTTTAAAATTCTATAGGTTGACTGAAAATTCTTTTCTGGGCTGGCTTGATTGGAGGTGGATGGTCTAGAATCGCCTCAGTGACATGTCTGGCAGTTGGCTCTGGGTCAGCTGGGGATGATCAACACATCTTGGCCACCTCTAATCATCCTGCAGGCTGGCCTGGGCTCATTCACATGGCGGTGGTCACAAGGGTCCCAAGAGTAGCAAGAGAAGGCAAGCCCTAATACACACACGGGCACTTTTCATGTCTCTTCTTGTGTCACATTTTCCAATGTCACATTAGTCAAAGCCAAGCCCAGATTTGAGGGGTGGGGACATAGACTCCATCTCTTGATGCAACAAGCTGCAAAATTACTTTGCAAAGGATAGGCATACAGGGAGGAAAGATTTTGTGGCCCTTTTTTAGAATCTATCACACTCAGGAATGGGGTAATTAGAAAAATCTATTTAAACTTTTTTTTCTTTAACAAAAGGACTCCCAGTATTCCAAAGAAAGCTGAGAAGCCTACCTTTAACAATATGATGACTTTCAAGCCTCCAGATTCTTGATCATCTCACTCAGGACTGCTAGAACCATCCTGATGAAAATAGCACCACATGTATTTTCTGCAAAGCTGGTTGTGATGGTTAATGTTATGTGTCAACTTGACTGGGCCATGGGATGCCCAGATATATCTGTTGAAACATTATTTCTGGGTGTGTCTGTGAGGGGGTTTCCAGAAAAGATTACCACTTGAGTTGGTAGATTGTGTAAAGCAGATTGCCCTTCCCAGTGTGTGTGGGTACCATCCAATTCATTGAGGCCCTGACTAGAACAAAAATGCAGAAGAAGGGAGAGTTCTCTGCCTGACCACTTGAGTTGGGTTATCAGTCTTCTGCCCTCAGACTGGAATCTAACACCATCAATGCTCCTTGTTCTCAGGCATTTGGATTTGGAATTGAACTACCCCATCAGCTTTCCTGGGTCTTGCCAATGGCAGATTGTGGGATCTCTGAGCCTCTATAAATACACGAGCCAATTCCTTATAATAAATCTATTTATGGATATATATATCTCCTACTGGTAATGTTTCTCTGGAGGACCCTGAGTAACACACATACATATGACCTTGGGAAAGTCACCCTCATTGTCCCTCATGCACCATGAGGGCTGCACTAGATGTTCTCAAGTTGCAAGAGAACTTTTTTTTAAGATTTTTATTTTTAAGGAATCTCTACATGCAACGTGGGACTCGAACCCATAACCCGGAGATCAAGAGTCACATGCTCCACTGACTAAGCCAGCCAGGCACTGGGAAGGGAACTTTCAGAGGTTATGTTGCAGGAAAATGAAAGGAGAACAGGCCACATGCTGAACGGCCCAACCCCTGCTTGTAGAGATAAGATGGTTAGGCTCGGGGCTGGAACTTTAGCTTTCATCCAGATTTTTGGTATGATCTGTGAGACTATGATTTTCAACTTTTCCTCCTCATAGGCCTGGTTAAACCCTTTGATCTCTTTTTTTAATTAAAGATTTTATTTATTTATTTGACAGACAGAGACAGCAAGAGAGGGCACATGATCAGGGGAGTAGGAGAGGGAGAAGCAGGCTTCTCATGGAGGAGGGAGCCTGATGCAGGGCTTGATCCCAGGACCCTGGGATCATGACCTGAGCCAAACGCAGATGCTTAACCAACTGAGCCACCCAGTGCCCCCTTTGATCTCATTTTTGTTGGGCAGTATTATTATACCACTTTACAAACACACCATTTATTCCAGCCTGACCTTAATAACCTTTCCTTTCCCCCAGGCCTTAAAGGGCATTAAAGGTCAGCAGAATACTCAACAATGCTAGATGTAAAAAGGGGAAAAGCAGACAGTAGGTTCTTGATAATGTCCAAACACATGAAGGCCAAGAAAGGAGGAAAGAGAGGGAGAATGAAAGCAAATGAAGGAAAAGAATCCGTTAATTTAGCAGTTTTCCTTGGACTATTCTTTTAACAGCTTTGTTGAGATCTAATTCCCATTCTCTGTAATTCACCTATTTCAAATGTGTGCAATTCAGTGGTTTTTAGTATATTTGCAGAGTTGTGCAACCGTCACCACAGTATAATTTTAGAACATTCCATCATCCCAGAAGGAAATCCCATAACCATTGGCACTCAATCCCCATTCCCCCTTCCTCAGCCCCTGACAACCACTAATCTACTTTCTGCCACTTGGGCTATTTCTTTTTCTTGTGGCAAAATATACACAACATAAAATTTACCATTGTAACCATTTTTAAGTGTGCAGTTCAGTGGCATCAAGTACACTCACATTGTTGGGCAGCCAACACCACCATCCAGCTTCAGAACTTCTTCATCTTCCAGAATGAAACTCAGTCCCCATTAAACACTAATTACCCATTTCCTCCCTCCCCCTCTTCACCCCCCAGCCCCTAGTAAGGACCCTTCTACTTTCTGTCTCTGTGAATTTGACTACTTGAAGTACCTTATAGAAGTGGAATCATACAATATTTGTCCTTTTGTGTCTGGCTACCTTCATTCACCAAAATGTCTTCAAGATTCATCCATTCATAGCATATTGCAGCATTTCCTTCCCTTTTAAGGCTGAATAAGTTTCCACTGAATGGACGGACTACATTTATTTTTTTTTTTAAAGATTTTATTTATTTATTTGAGAGAGAGAGAATGAGAGATAGTACGAGAGGGAAGAGGGTCAGAGGGAGAAGCAGACTCCCCGCCGAGCAGGGAGCCCGACGTGGGACTCGATCCCGGGACTCCAGGATCATGACCCGAGCCGAAGGCAGTCGCCCAACCAACTGAGCCACCCAGGCGCCCATGGACGGACTACATTTAAACATAGGCTATTTCATGCCAGGCTTTGGAAGTTGTTTTCTGTAGACTGACCCCTAGTAATTGAGTCATGGACCCATTCCCACTCATCTGCATCCCCCTTCCAAATGCAAAGTACGAGTAGGTTGAGCTTACCCTTCCACATTGGCCCAGAGGGAAAGAAAGGCAAGAGGTTGTGGGGAAGGGAGTCATGATGGGTATGTGTGGGAGCTCGCGCCCATGTGTCTCCTGCAGACCCTTCCCCTTCTGGCCTTTGTCACCTCCCACCTAAAAGAGGCCGTGATGTCCTGGTGTTTGGAGCCCTGAGTGCTTTGTGCTACTTTCTGCAGGTAGAAGTGGCAGAGATGAGAGGCCCCACCTACAATGACAAAAATGAGGCTGGGCTGATGCCAACTTGGCCTCTTGAGAAAACCTAGGTAGCCGGGACTGAGGAGGTAGATTCATAACTTCTCAACTCCTAGGCAAAGCCCAGTGTTTATGAGTTGCTACAGCTCAGGGAACAGCCCCTGTGTACGGGCTAGCCTGAGAATCATGCAAGGAATATTCATCTTTCAATTATTCTCTGGAAGACGGACATCCTAGTGCATTTCTGCCGGGCATTCCCTACTCCCTCCTCTACCCCCTTTATCTACTTTGCACTAATATGGGAGCAGAGTGACCAGAAACATACAGTTGTCATAACCTGCCTTTTCCGTGGCAGTGAGAGCACCAACCAACAGAACCATAGTGTACTAGGAATTCACCCAACAAATAACAAGAGTTGATATTTACTGGGGTGATGAAAAAGTGTTAGAAATAGTTGTGATGGTTGCAGAACACTATGCATGTAATTAATGCCAATGACCTGTACACTTAAGAATGGTTAAGATGGGGGCACCTGGGGGGGCTCAGTCGGTGAAGTGTCTGCCTTCAGCTCAGGTCATGATCCCGGGGTCCTGGGATCGAACCCCGCATTGGGCTGCCTGCTCAGCGGGGAGACTGCTTCTCCCTTTCCCTCTGCTGTTCCCCCAGTTTGTGCTCTCTCTCTCAAAAAAAAAAAAAAAATAGGGACACCTGAGTGGCTCAGTCAGTTAGGCGCCTGACTCTTGATTTTGGCTCAGGTCATGATCTCAGGGTCCTGGGATTGAGCCCCACGTCGAGCTCCACGCTCAGTAGGGAATCTGCTTGAGGTTCCCTCTCCCTCTGGCCCTCCCCTCTGCTCACGAGCTCTCTCTCTCTCAAATAAATAAATCTTTAAAAAAAAAAAAGGATGGGGGTGCCTGGGTGGCTCAATTGGTTGGGCGACTGCCTTTGGCTCAGGTCGTGGTCTCGGGGTCCTGGGATCAAGCCCCGCGTCGGGCTCCCTGCTCAGCGGGAAGCCTGCTTCTCCCTCTCCCGCTCCCCCTGCTTATGTTCCCTCTCTCGCTGTCTCTCTCTCTCTCTCTGTCAAATAAATAAAATAAAATAAAATAATAAATTAATTAATTAAAAATTTAAAAAAGGATGGTTAAAATGGTAAATTTTATGTATATTTTACCATAATAAAAAAAGTAGTAATGAATAACAAACTACTGCCAGATGGCTTTGGAGCTAAGAGAACATGGAGATGTTCTTAGATCATTAGATAAACCCTAAGGAGTTCAAATTCAAAGTTCAGTAGCAGGCTCATACAGAGAAACTTTTGAGCTTGTAGAAGGGTCCACCGTTCTATCTAGATCCTCCCTTCTCTCTCCTACTGAGGGACATCCCCAGTGCTCTGCTCTCTTCTGGCTCATTCTCTTCAGCAAACCAACATGCCGTAACACCTCTCATCTTTTTAAAACTTTTAATTATTTTTTATTTTTTTAAAAATAAACTTTAGGGTGGCTCAGTCGTTAAGCGTCTGCCTTTGGCTCAGGTCATAACCCCAGGGTCCTGAGATCGAGCCCCACATCGGGCTCCCTGCTCAGTGGGGAGTCTGCTTCTCCCTCTCCCACTCCTCCTGCTTGTGTTCCCTCTTCTCTGTGTGTCTCTCTCTCTGTCAAATAAATAAATAAATAAATCTTTAAAAAAATAAAATAAAAATAAACTTTATACCCAACATGGGGTTTGAACTCACCACCTGGAGATCAAGAGTTGCATGCTATAGCAACTGAGCCAGCCAGGGGCCCCTAAATATGTCTTTTTCTTTTTTTTAATTTAATCTTTAATGTTTAAAAAAAATTTTTTTTAAGTAAACTCTACAATTACCTCTCATCTTTACAAAAGTAATCCTCTACTGATGCTCACGCACCTCGGGCTACCTCTGCCTTCCTGCACTGTCCTCCACTGAGCAGAGTGTTGCCTGCCCCCACCTCCCCTTCCTCCACTCCCCTTGTCTCCTGAGCCCCACTGCTTCAGAGAAATACTTTCCTCAATATCTGCCATGGCAGCACCACTGCAGAAGCCCACCTTTCTGGCCTTAGCAGCAGACTTCCTCAATTCCTCCTTCCGGAGACACTCCTGACACCTGGCTTTCTGCCCTGAATGCTCTCACGGTCCCCGCTCACCTTCCTAACCTTGCTTTTCTCCCACGTAGGGACTCACACTCTCATGAGCCCAGCCACATTCTGTCTGCCATGCCTGCCTGGCGCCCCTCCTGTGTCTCCATGCTTACACTCTTACCGCATTGGGTCTATTTTCCAAACAACATCGAGCTTAAAAAAAAAGCACAGGTCATAGCCTGTGGCTCCCCTTCTAAAAAATACTCCCATAGCTCTCACGTCTTAATAATAAGCACCGCATGCTTACCTTGACTTATAAGGTCTTAAACATCTGGACCTTCACTACCTCATCAGTCTTCTCCTTCTTCCACTCTTGTGCTTGTTTATCCCAGCCCCCACACACTGGCCTCCTTGATAGTCTTCCAACATGCCAAGCACACCCCCACCTCAGGGCCTTTGCACTTGCTGCTCCCTCTGCCTGGGATGCCCTTCCCCCAGGCAGACACATGGCTCAGTCCTTCACCTTATTTGGATCTTTGGGCTCATTTTGGATGATCCTTCTTAGTGGAGAAGGCTTCCCTGAGCACCCTGTTGTGTACAACAGCACCCTACCTCATCACTTTGTACCACCATAATCTGCTTTATTTTTCTTCATACCACGTATCACTACTTAGATATACATTTGGTGGTTTCTTTATCACTTGTTTCCTTACACCAGAAGTCTAGAAGTAAGCCCAACAAAGGCAGGGGCTTTACTGTTTATAGTTATAAAGCCTAGAACACTGCCTGACACTTAATAGATGCTTATGTTTTTGTTTGTTTGTTTTTTGTTTTTAAGTAGGCTCCATGCCCAGCACAGAGCCCAGTGTGGGGCTTTGAACCCACAACCCTGACATCAAGGCCTGAGCTGAGATCATGAGTCAGTTGCTTAACCAGCTGAGCCACCTATGCACCCTCCTTAATATTTTAAGTGAATTAATAAATATTTAACAGATTCTAAATGGAGTTACGTGTGTGGTGTCTGTATGTATTGTGTTTTTTAAAAAAGATTTTGTTTATGTATTTGAGAGAGAGCACATGTGTGTGTGAGGGGGTGCGGGCTGGCAGAGTGGGTAGCAGAGGGAGAGGGAGAGGAAGAGAGAATCTTGAGCGGACTCCACACTGGGCGTGGAGCACTATGTGGGGTTTGATCTCAAGACCCTGAGATCATGACCCCAGCCAAAACCAAGAGTGGATGCTTAACCGACTGAGCCACCAGGTGCCCCTATGTGTTGTGTTTTTTAAATCCACTCCTGGGGGCTTCTGGCTGGCTCCGTCAGAAGAGCATGTGACTCTTGATCTTGGGGTCACGAGTTCGAGCCCCATGTTGGGCATAGAGATTACTAAAAAAAAAAAAAAAAAATTTTTTTTTTTAATGCACTCCTGGAGAACCAGGGAAATGAATGACAAGGTAAAAGAGATATACAGTTGACCCTTGAACAACCTGGGGGGCGGGGGGCGGCGCCAATCCCTGCAATAGCCTATTGTCGACTGGAAGCCTACGGGAAACATAAAGAGTTAACACATATTTCATAGGTTATATGTATCATATACTGTATTCTTACAACAGAGTAGACTAGGGGCACTTGGGTGGCTCGGTCATTAAGCGTCTGCCTTCGGCTCAGGTCATGATCCTGGGGTCCTGGGATCCAGCCCCTGCACTGGGCTCCCTGCTCAGTAGGGAGCCTGCTTCTCCCTCTCCCTCTTCTGCTCCCCTGCTTGTGCTCTCTCTCCAACAAGTAAATGAATAAAATCTTTTAAAGAAAAGAAAGAAAACAGCCGGTTCATCAGGAGTTAAACACAGAAGTACCATATGACCCAGCAATTTCATTCCTAGGTGTACACCCTCCCAAAAAATTGAAAACAGGCACTCAAAATAATATATGTACATACATGTTCAAGAACAGCACTCCTCGCAGTAGCCAAAAGGTGGAAACATCCCAAATGTCCATAATTGGGTGAATGGGTACGTATATCCATACAGTGGAATATCATTCAGCCATAAAAAAAGAATGAGGTTCTGATACTTACTTACCATCATGAATGAACCTCGAAACATGATACTAAGTGAAAGAAGCCAGACACAAAAGGCCACATATTATATGACTCCATTTATATGAAACACCCAGAACAGGCAAATCCATAGAGACAGAAAGCCGACTGGCGGTTGCCAGGGGCTGGGGGAAGGGAGAATGGGGAGTGACTGCTAATAGGTCTGGGGTTGTTCTGGGGGTGGAGGAGTGTGTGAACGTTTTGGAACTCGACAGAGGTGGTGTCTGCACAGCACTGTGAATGCACTAAATGCCACTGAAGGTTCATTTTAAAATGGTTAATTTTATGGTATGTGAATTTCACTTCAATTAAAAAAACTGTTTGGGCTTCATGTTTAGGTCCTTTAATTAGCACAACCTTGACTTTCATTATGAAATAGTTAGCATTTTTGCAAAGACTCAGTGATAAAAAAGATTATTGTGTCTCTGTAGAGAACACAAATTACAAAATTTCTAGGGCAGAGGGGACAAAACAGGGTTCCAACTCAGAAAGGAAACACCACTCATCTGATTCTCCTTCTTCTGGTAAATGTATACCACTAAAGAATCTGGGACTTAATTATTAAATTTAGCTCCTCTTGCCTTGAAACCTCCCCCCTGCCTTCCCAGTTACCCCAGCATACTGCCTATGGCGCACTTACCACCAGCCCCACACTGGCACCTATTCCTTCCTTTCTCCCAGAATACTGATTGTGTTCAGGCATTTCCCTTCCCCCAAGCAGCCCTGAGCCCCAAGGAAACTGAGCCCAGCCCCGAGAAGTGACTAATCTTAGGAGAATCTATTCCCCTTACCAGTGACTGACTCAGGTATAACCACGTGACCCAAATCTCATGAATGAGATATCAGGGGGGACGTTTGGTGGTCTGATGGTTTAAAAACGATGCCCCACCAAATCCTCTGATATGCCTCCCTTTGAGAAGCTGAAGCTGGGGGCGCCTGGCTGGCTCAGTAGGTAGAGCATGCCACTCTTGATCTCTGGGTTGTGAGTTCAAGCCCCATGTGTGGCACAGAGTTTACTTAAAATTTAAAAAAAAAGTGAAGCTTAACTCTAGTCCCCTTGTGACTGGGTTGGGCTTCGTGACGAGCTTCAAACATATCAAATATGGCAGAGATGATGGTCTGTCACTTCCAAGATTTGGTTACTAAAAAGCCTCAGCTTTCATCGTGGGCTGGCACTCTTGCTTTCTCTCCCTCAGACAGCTCACTCTGGCAGAAGCCAGCTGCCATGTCATGAGGACACTCCAGCAATTTATGGAGACGCCCACGTAGCAAAAACCAAAGTCTCCTGCCACAGCCAGGGAGGAACTGACACCAGCCAATGTGAGCCTGTGAGTGAGCTTGAGAAGAACAGGTGTCATCCCTGTCCAATAAAAATCATACCCACTCAGGGCACCTGGCTGCCTCTGTCAGAAGAGCATGTGACTCTTGATCTCAGGATCCTGAGTTCAAGCCCCACGTTGGGTGTGAAGCCTACTTTAAAAAAAAAAAAAAAAAATCGGGCGCCTGGGTGGCTCAGTTGGTTAAGCGACTGCCTTCGGCTCAGGTCATGATCCTGGAGTCCCGGGATCGAGTCCCACATCGGGCTCCCTGCTCAGCAGGGAGTCTGCTTCTCCCTCTGACCCTCTTCCCTCTTGTGCTCTCTATCTCTCATTCTCCCTCAAATAAATAAATAAAACCTTTAAAAAAATAAAAAATAAATAACAAAATAAAAAAAATCATCCCCACTCCTCCCCATGAGTCTCCGTTTCAAGTGGCACAAAAGGCTTGTTATACAAATTGGCTGAAGAATGTATTAGACTTGGGGACCCAGTCCCTCTCCATCTCTTAGCTCTGCTATCCTCTGTGTTGACTACATCACCAGGCAAGTCCTCCTTATGTGGTAGCAAAGATGGCCCCCTACAGCTCCAGGCTTCCATTCTGACCAGCTTGGCAATCCCCGAAGACAGAATCAAGCAAAATTCCCAGGGCCAATGCTCACTGGGCAGAATGGGGTCACGTGTTCTTTTATTAACCTATTACTGTGGCCAGGGGGTTAGAACCTGCAGACTGGCCAGGCCAACTCTCTTGGAGTGATAGACAAGGACCTCATAACCTGATCCTCTTCTCTTTCCATCAGCCACCCTGCCTGTATTAGCTTCCTATTTCTTCTGTAACAAGTTGCCACAAATTAGGCGGATTAAAACTGCGCCGATTAATCATCTTACAGTTATGGAGGTCAGAAGTCCACAGTGAGTCTTATGGGGCTAACTCCCAAGGTGTTAACGTGCCAGTTCCTTCTGGAGGCTCTAGGGGAGAATCTGTTCCTTATCTTTTCTTCTTCTGCATGCCATTCACATTCCTTGGCTTTTGGCCCTACATTGCATTTGCTCCCTCAGCTTTGCCACACCACCTCCTATTGCTCCGGTCTCCTGCCTCCCTCTGACAAGGGCCTTTGTGACTGCATTTAGGTCTCACCTGGATAACTCAGGATAACCTCCCCATCCTAAGATCATCAACTTAATCACATCTGCAGAGTCCCTTTTGCCATATGAGGTAATATGCACAGGTTCAGGCGATGAGGATGTGGCCATCTTTGGCCCCCACTGTACCCAAACACATGACACCCCCGCTGGGACTCCCCTGAAGCTCTCGGGATCCACCAGGCACTTCCACCCCTCCGTTCCTTGGCTCCTGCTGTTTCCTCTGCTGAAGGACTGGCCCACCCGCTTCCACCTGCCAATCTCCATACTTGAATTTTATGGCTTAGCTCAAATGGCACTTCTCTTTTCTAGCTTTCCTAATCCCCACAACCGGGGAGAATGAGGTGCACCCTTTCTCGCGTTCCCGGAGCACAACAGTTTATGACGGTGAACCACGGTATATCGGTTTACGTATCTGGTCACTTACTCGATTGTGAAGTCTGTAGGAGTAGGGAGTTTTGATCACCTTTATGGCCCCAGCTCCTAACACATAGCTCATGGCCCTTAACAGGTGCAAAAAAAGTATTTAGTGAGTCCAAAAGCAGTTCGTGAAATCTAGTAAGATTTTTTAAGTCCCAGTTTGTAGTGGGATGGCTTTATGATCCATGTCAGTAGTTCTATCCACCAGGCCCTGCCTTCCGGACCCCCCTCATTTGCATAACAGCTCCCTTCCTTTCTCTGGGGAGCTTTCTCTTCCCTACGCAAGGTGGTCATGGTCACATTGGCCTAAAGGCCACAGCGCTGTGGCCCATGGCCCATTATGGTCAGTCAGAGTCAAAGTGGTTATCCCACATAGGGGCACGTGGCCCACACTGGCCAAAGAAAATGAAGTCATGGGATTGTACATGGAGGCTGGAGAGAGAAGGTGCTAGGGAGCAAGTATGAGCAGCACCCAGAGCCATGTGGAGTCCTGCCCTCCTCATCAGCCTCCACCTGGAGGAAGCCTGCGTGTGGACAGGAACGTGAGGCCAATCTGAAGGAAAACTGAGCTCTGGGTGGTTAGTGAGCTGGCCAGGTGTGGGACAACAGTCCCCAAGGCCAACCCCACCCCTGAACTTCCCTTAATGAGAGCTAGGCAATTCCTCTTTTTTGCTTCTATCAGTCGGGGTTGGATTTCTGAGTTGTGCCTGAATGATCTTGACTAATACAGGCCTTAACTTTGTAAGAATTTGTGGCCTAACATGCTGTGCACTGTAGACAACCAGCAATATGACTGTAGTTGGGGTGCATAGCTTCCCAAAGTCTGGGATGCAGGAAAGAGAAGGTAAAGTAGTGGATTCATTTCCTTGACAAACACTTTGTGACGTGGGGGAAGACCCTGAAATGGCACTTTGGGACAACACAGTATATTAGTCAAGACTCTTTCAATGACAAAAAATCAAAAGAACCTGGATTAAGGGGGGGGGGAAGGTGGGGGAGAGGGAGGATGGAATTTATTGGCTTATGTAACTGCAAAGTCCAGGAATAGGGCTCATTTCTGGGATAGTTGGATCCAGTGCCTCTCCATTTTCTCCCCCTTTTTTTTTCTGTATTGATTTTATTCTCAAGTGATCTCTTTCCATACAGCAGAAAAGATGGCCAGCAGCTTCAAATTTATTGCCAGCAAAGAAAATGTGAAATGTATAGAGGGAAGTAAGGTTAGACAGAGTTAGGGACTCTATCAATTAGGAATGCTTCAGTCTGTAAGTATTAGAATACCCTACTAATGGGACTTAAGTGATAAAGGTTTATTTATTGCATGAATTAGCTGTCTGGAGGTAAGCAATTTCAGTGCTGGTTCGGTGATTCAACTACAGCATCAAGAACCCAGTTCTTTTTTTTTTTTTTTAAGATTTTATTTATTTGACAGAGAGAGACACAGCGAGAGAGGGAACACAAGCAGGGGGAGTGGGAGAGGGAGAAGCAGGCTTCCCGCGGAGCAGGGAGCCTGATGCGGGGCTTGATCCGAGGACCCTGGGATCATGACCCGAGCCGAAGGCAGGCGCTTAACGACTGAGCCACCCAGGTGCCCCAAGAACCCAGTTCTTTCTCACTTTCTGCTCATGCCATCCCATTCATGTCTGCAACAGTGTCCCTCTAGGTCACAAAATGGCTGCTGTGACGCCAAGCATCACAGCCTCACCCAGGGGCATTCTGAGAAGGAAGGAGAAAAGGAAGGTAGGAGCCAGGAACAAAAGGAACGTTCTCACGTTCACCTTTTTTATTTCAGGGGGTAAAATCATTTCCAGAAATGCCCAGCAGACTTCCCTCTCTATCTCAGTGGCCATAATCTCATCATATGACCATCCCTGTCCATACCAATCCTATGACTGGCTACAACCAATCAGGATTTCACCTGTTTGCTAAGAGAACAGTGCAACTGTCTGGATATTCACCTTCTTTGAGTTTCTGGGGTGGTGAGGTCAATCCCCAGTCTTGGGAGATGAACCATGGTTGGCCTCATGGAAAGTGAGGGAAAGTCTCTTGGAGGGCTTCTGGACCAGGCCTTTGGTGAGGTTGTTGAGCCGCTCATTTCACCAATCCAGAACTGGACCTACCTCCATTCTCGCTGCATGAGATAAGCCCCTCATCGTGTTCAGTTGGGATTCTGTTACTTGTACCCGAAGGTATCTCACAGATACATTCCTCTATGACAGATTTTGCTCAAGGCAGTTTTCTCCAGACGTGCTTTAGTGCTCCCAAGACAGAGGCCCCAGGGCAGGCCAGCCCACTCTGTCCTTCCAAGGTCCATCTCGACTGCCACCTTGTCCCTAAAGCCATTCCTGGCACGCTCAGGCACAATCACCCTGCCCTCTCCCGAACGCCTCAGACACTGTGAGCATTCTTCCTGTTGCCCATCCCCGTTCAGCTAGTGTTGATTAAAGCCCCGCACATTCTAGGGGAGGTGCCAGGTGCTGGTATCACACACCTGAGGTCGCCCCTTGCCCGCCTTCAGTCATGCACAGCGTGCTTGGCCTTTGTCCTTTCCCTCCTTCCTTCACTCCTTCCAACAGTCCAGTGCTAAGGGGCTTCTCTGGGCCAGGCCTTGTGAAGATGAAGGAAAATGGGCCCCACCTTCAAAATGCAGATCATCTAGCCAGAAGACAGTGACAGAGATAAGCACAGGGGCCACTAACACAGGTTGGGGGCAAGCAGGGGTGGTGAAAACACTGACATGGACACCACAATCTGTGCCCACTGAGCTAAGCTAAGCACCAGTTCCTTTAATCCTCCCACAAATCTTCTGAGGGGCAGCTCTTACTACTATCTCCATTTTGGAGATGAAATCACTGCTCAGAAATGTCACGTAACTTCCCCGAGATCACTCAGCCAGGGAGTAGCAGAGCCAGGGTTTGAACCCCGGGCCCCGGGCACACACCTCTGCACCGCACTGCCTGTCCAGGCCCGGAGGCAGACTTACCAGATCTCAGTTGGCAAGGAGAGACCTTGAGCACATCCTTCCTGCACGGCCTCAGACGGAACCACCCCTGTAGCGCTTGGATCTCAGACTTTCAACCTCCAGAGCGCAAGACGACTCGTTTCTGTTGTTTGAGCCATTCGGTTTGTGGCACTTTGTTATGGCTGTGCTAAAGCAGACGAATGCACCGTGTAGGTCTCAAGGGGGCTGGGAGGTAGCGAGAGGGAGGGAGAGAGCTGTGAGATGAGCCTGGAAAGGTAGGTGGGCCAGATCACGCAAGACCTTGTAGGCCGAGGCAAGACTTTGGGTTTTACTCTAAGATCCGGGAAAATCACAGATGGGCTTTATTACTGCCGTTAAGTGGGGGTGTCGAGAATGATTTGGAAGGGGGCAGGAGTAACGGTGGAAAGACCAGCAAGGAAGCCACTGCAACTATCCAGGGGAGTGAAGATGGTGGCTTGGACAGACTGGGTTCTGCAGAGATCAGGGGGGTGGTGGGGGGGCTGGGGGCTGCCGAAGCGGGGGAGGGGAAAGAGGGCGGAGTCAAGGGTGATGCCCAGCTTCTGGCTTGAGTTTACTGGATGGATGAGGTTGGTTCTTATTCTGAAACAAAAGACCAGAGCTGGGGGTAGAGACAGATTTGTGGGGGGGGAGAACGAAAGTGTTCCTTTCAAACGGGTGAAGGTACATGTGTGCGCAACATCCCAACAGAGACGTTGAGCAAGCAGACGGATCTGTGAATCTGGAGCTCAGAGCAGGGTCTAGGCCACAGCTAGAAATCTGGGGACGGGATGTCACGGCATCGAGATGGTCTTTCTCACCTAGAGAGAGAGGAGAAGGAAGACAGAGGCCAGGACTCATCCCTGAGAAGCCCTCTCCTGAGGGCTGGTGGAGATGACCGGGAATGACTCATGGCTGCTGGTGTGCAGACAAACCACAGCCTGGGGAGGCCAGGCTCGTCCTGGAGACGGGGAGGGCCCTCAGGAGGACACGACACTTAGTCAGGTGGACTGCAGGAGTAGGAAACGGCCGGGGAAGGTAACAGCCGTCAAGCTGTCAGAGGGAACGGAAGCAAAGACCCGTGGGTCAGTGTCCTAGGGTAACAAAGTACCACAAACCGGGGGCTTAGAACAAAGAGAAGTTGACTCTCTTATAGTTCTGGAGGCTGAAGTCCGAAGCAAGCCCTTTTTGTACACAATCAACCAAGGGGGCATCTGTGACTACCCTCCTTAAAGCAGCCCTTCCCTCCTGCCCCCCGACACTGTTTCTTCCTAGCACTTATGTTTTCTGAAATTTCATACAATTTCGTTTGTTTGTTTGTAAGGCAGAAATGCCGGGGACTGTTGTATCCGCTGCTATATCCCCAGAATCCTGACAGGGTCTGGCACTTAGTAGGCCCTCAAGTAATTACTGAGTGAACAAATAAACCATATAGAAACAATAAGCCTAGAAAACACTAGAAGAAACACCCCAAAGTGTTAATGGTTTCCTCTGTTGAGATAAGACTTTTACTTTTCCTCTATTTTCCTGCTTAAAAAATAAAACATCCTATTTTCTGGGGAGGGGGGAAGGAAATGCTCTACATCTTGATTTGGGTGGTGATTACACAGACGTGGACAACTGTTAAAACTCATCCAACTGAACGCTTGAGACCTGCATTCTGTTATATGCTAATTATATTTAAAAAATAAACATATAAATAATATATGTATATCTCAAAATACAATGCTCTTACAATTATAGCATTTAAAATATATAATTGTAAATAGGATAATAGGTATTGCATCTGTATTCTAAATTAAATTTGACTTGTTATAATACTAAAAAGAAAGAAGAAGGTTTTGGATGACCTTTACCTGCGGACACACACCGACCAGTCTATACCTGCCAAGTTAACACTGCTTTGTAACATCCCCCGGTAGTTTATAAAAATTTTGTTCTAGGCTTTCTCTCTCCATTTATTCTGTAATAAACTGAAGCCACAAGCTAAGCTGTTCCCTCTAGAATCTAGTTTCCAGTTAGCCCGTTTATTCCTGTTTGTGCCTCTGGGGGCAGTAACTGAGTCTATACTCTCAAAGAAAGGACTCCTTAGAGTCTAGACAGTTTTGTTCCAGAAGCAACTTTTCCAGCTGGGGAAAGCACCCCGGCTTCCATGAGGCTCTATATAAAAGAACTGAGATGTCAGCTTAAATGGTTAGTGTGGACTGGGCCCCAAGCCTCCCCAGGGTGAAGGGGCCACAACAGGCCATCAGAATGATTTTCCAAAGCCAGCCCTTGGGTTGGGGCGGGGGGGGGGTGGGAACAGTGGAGTGGTTTTCTTCCTCCTTCTTTATCTGGCTCAGGCCCCGCTGAAGTGGGAGAGGAGACAGAAGTCAGAAAGTTCCATGAGGAGAAGGGGGGGCTTGCAGAAGGTGGGTGTACGGGACTGTTTTACTCACACCAAAGTGGTCTCACCTCCGTACTCTGCTCCTTTCCCAAAGCAACCACAAAACGGGGACTTGGGAGCTGTGTCCTTTCTGTTCCCATGTCCCAGGGTTGGGGGGGCCAGTTGAGCGGCGTGGCCGGGAGCCCAGATTTTGGACTCAGGCAATGCTGGTATGGAGCACTGCCCTTATCAGGGATCCGCGATGCGACCTCGGCCAGTCCTGACTTAACTCCTGCTGGGCCTCGGTTTCTCAGTTTGTACGGCGGGGTGGCTCTACCTACCTCAGAGGCTGGCATGGAGGACTGAACGGAACAACACATGGAAAGTACTCAGCACAGGAACTGTGGTCCGGTCAGCAGGAATCCAACAAATGTGAACTAGCCCTTGGAATCAGATGCATCAAAACAGGGCAGAACTTGCTCCCGTCTCTAACGCTCAGCCAGTGGAGGAGAATTCTCTAATTCTGCGCTTCTAATTCTCTTGGCTTTGGGTCCTACCAAAGAAAACAGAGGTTCTGGGTCTGCCCCTCTGGATTGCCTACTTGGGGGTAACTGGTGCTGGAAAAAAGTTCTCTCCTGGGGATGTTCTTCTACGTTGTTCCAAGTCAATTTAGGTTCACACAGGCTAACAGTAACTCAATCGGGGTTCTTAGCGTCCATTACCTCCCTTCTCACAAAAATGTTATCTCGGCAGGTGAAAAGAAAACTGTTTTTCTTAAGAGTTCACCAAAAAGCCCTCTCCCAAGGAGGGCTCGGAGAGGAGAGAGGCGGGGCTAGGTGGAGGCTCTCCTTCTGGGGATTATTCTGGTTCTGAAAAGCCTCAGAACATTCTTATTTATAAGAGTGAGGGGAAAGGGGGCCGCGGGGAGAGGGGAACCAAGCACATAGGAAGAAAGTGAGAAGGGAGAGCTTTAGCATTGCTCTGGCCAAACAGAGCTAGGAATCTCGCCAAAGGGAGAGTGCACGATTGGCGGCAGCCGAGAAAGCCTGTATGGACTTTGAGGAAAGCTTCTGGGCCTCAGCACGGGGCCTCCTCCTTCGGGGCCAGGAGAGTTCTGGCAGCAGCCCCCCGGCCCAGCATGTTCCCACATAATTGAAGTCGAATGTGCTTGGGGGGAGGGTGGATAGAGGAGGCCTCCGAGTTCCTGGCTGCAGAACCTCAGCGTTCTGCAGTTGGCCCTGTTTGGGATCAAAGCCAGTTAGTGTTGATTTTCCGCAGCATGGAAACACATGCAACGAAGCTGTTTTCCTGAGGCATGCATTTTGAAAAGAGGATTTTAATTTTTTTCCCCAAGGACAGGTGGGGCCGGGAGGTGGGGGAGGGGGGTTGTGACGTGGCTCTTCTATTGCTGTCTCTTCTGCAAACGGTTTTGGGCTCATAGTTTCCGTGTGAGCACAAACGAATCAGTTAGGATGTGTGAATGGGTATGGCCATGATTTAAGGCGAAGTCTTTCACAAAAGAGAATTCCTGGAAAATGCTGCTGGAGGACCCTCTGGCTGTGTGTGATAAGTCACAATTTGTTTGCTCTCCGCTGGAGTGTTTCCAGGAGAGCGGCTCTCTTGTTCCTCCTAAAATTTTCCATGGACTCTCCTTCACTTCTCGGTCTTTCTCTGTGATCTTGTTCTTCTGCCCCTGAAATTAGTTTGTGTTCCTTCTTTTCAGTTAGCACCAGTCTTTTGGGGCTATTATGTTAGTGATGCAAAGTGACACCGTCTAGTTTCTCAAGTGGTGGGGACACATCATTCTTTTAATGGCACTCGACTGTGCCCAGCCCTCTAGGGAAAGTCTGGACTCTTGGCCCATTGGGCCATACCCAAGGGATTGAGACCTATAATCACAAATCAATTCGGCTGGAGGGGTCTCAGGGCACCCTTCCCTTTTATTTATTTTTTTTTTAAAGATTTTATTTATTTATTTGAGAGAGACTGAGAGATAGAGAGCACGAGAGGGAAGAGGGTCAGAGGGAGAAGCAGACTCCCCGCCGAGCAGGGAGCCCGATGCGGGACTCGATCCCGGGACTCCAGGATCATGACCTGAGCCGAAGGCAGTCGCCCAACTAACTGAGCCACCCAGGCGCCCCACCCTTCCCTTTTAAATAAGGAAATGGACATACAGGCAGATTTGGTCTGGGACCTTCTGCTCCTTCCAGACAAAAGATGGCGAAAGACATCTCCACAGAGGCCAGGTCAGTACTGCTTCTCCTATTCAGCATTTACGACCGGTGCTATATAGCTCTGCTTTTATCTTTTGAGAAGGATTTCACCATCAGTCGTATTATACTAGGATACCAACCTCTTTGCATTTATATCGAGGCTGGATCTGAAAGGAGTTTTGGGTCAGGGGATTTAGAACACGGTCTGAAAAAAGGCAAAGCAGCTTTAGTTCACTTAGAGCACTTGGTAATTAGCCTTGGAGTAACAAACGTTATCTGCACCAGCACTGCTCCGTGCCAAGTACCAAAACCACATTTTCCAGATGATTCCAGTGAGAAGTTTCTGACCCGAAGCAATTCAACATTGGGCCCCAAAGACCACAATCATCTTGTATAAAACAACAGATTGTTCATCTCTCCCTGGCCTTCTTTAGTGAGCAAGAATGCAAAATCCAGATTAAGAACCAACTGCAGAGCCCCCTTCGCACTCGCCTAAGCTTCCAGAATTACAGTAAGAGATTGCTCCATGTTCGTGAAAAGTATACTAGCTAAAATGATGCTGAGATAGTTTTGGCTTCTGGGAGTGCAGCTTTCAAAAATGAATGTCTAGCAGAACCTAATATTGTTAAGTGCCTGAGCATTCTGGGGAGGGCATGAGTCCCAGGGAGACAGGGTAAAAAGGGTTACCAGGAAGTGGTAAATGGTTACCATTACCTTTAAATGACGAAAAGAAGGCATAAAGGAGTTGATTATAACATTAATCAGGATAAAGAGGCCACAAGCCCTCCCCACACCCCCACCAAAGAGGGTAAAAAATGAAATAAGTTTTATATATAAACTTCCTTGAGGTCTCCCAATGCACCAGTGCAAAAATACTTGTTTGCTCTGGGGTGAGGGCAGTGCAGTGTTTGTGGGGGTGGGAGTGGGGAATGAATTTCGGGCTGCACAGGATGAGACGCTGGGCTTTGGCTCTGGGGCAAAACGGGGCGGGGAGGTCCCTGAAGGGAAAGGCTTTTCCTCCCATTACTACTTTACTCTTTCCTGGCATTTAAAATTTTTAACTTTAAAAGCTACATCTGGGGGCGCCTGGATGGTTCAGTAGGTGGTGTCTGGCTCTTGGTTTTAGCTCAGGTCATGATCTCAGGGCCCTGGGATCCAGCCCCAGTCAGGCTCCGTGCTCAGCAAGGAGTCTGCTTGAGGGTTCTCTCCCAACAAGCCCCCATCCCCCCACACGCATGCTCTCTCGCAAATAAACCTTAAAAAAAAAAAAGCTACATCTGTTGGTGTAGGCACTATGCAGATATTCTAGGACTCCCACTTCAAGAACCTTCACAGACAAGAATGAAAAGGGCTGGTTCGAAGCAGAAGCCTGTCGGAGAACACTTGGTGGCTTCCTAAACTCATTTAAGGTGAGAGCCAGGTCTCTGAGCAGTGGAGACATCCCCCAGCACAATGAAGGAGCAGGAACTGGGTCGTGAGAGACTCCTGAAAAATTTCCCTTCCGCTGCCAAGAAAGAAATTAACGCAGCAGAATTCACTGCGACAGTTAATTCAGCTTTTTCCTGGAGAAGACGAAATCACTTTCCTCAAATGTGAGAGCGACTTTCCTTTTTTAGCTAAAGCTCATTGACTTCATCACGTGAGCCCGTCGGCCACCAGCCCAAGCAACGTGGCAGAGTGCGCAGCAGCCAAATCTTAAGGATAGTATTTGTAACTTGTGTATTCCGACTGTACCAGGAGAGGGGTTTCCAAGTGATGACAGAAGGTTGTTCATTTGTGATTTGCCAAGCTCTCCACACTCTACTGGCTGACTGGTTTCCTACCCTCTCGCTGAGGACAACCTCCCTCAGCAAGCCTGGAGCTGGGAGTTGGGAGTTGGTTCAGGGCTTTGTCTGACCCGTGTATCCTAACCAGTCCCATCTGGGACGGTTTCAAAAAGGAAAACGATCTCAGCTTGCGATAGGGCCTGGGAAAAGTCTCTGGTGTGTAAACTGATTGCTTTCCGTTTGCAAAAGAGTTGTGGGCTGAGTCTCAGCCTATCCCGAGCCTCCAAATTGAGATAATTTTCCTTATTTTACTTTTTATTAGTTTGGGAAATTGGAGCAAAGGGGTGGAGAGATGAATAATCTAGCTGCTCACTCTATTGTTGAGGGGATGATTTTTAATGCTTTTTTTAAAATCTAGGTCATTGACACTTTCTTAGGTTATTTAGATACAAGCTCCCGAGCAAATGTCAATCAGAGAGGCACAAATTTCACACAGGTCAGAATCATGTCAAAGTTTGGTTGTTTTAATGCAATTTCATTGTTCAAGGTAGTATGGATATATTAAGTGGTTCATTTCCATCCTGAAGAAAACACGAACAGTTTCTACCTTATGTAATTTTGTCAAATTCAAACATGACTCTTTGACCTTTTTCAAAGACAGTTTCTTAATGTATCTTGATAAGATTCTTTATTTCTGGAAAAAAATGTTTAAACCTTCAAGTAGTTTGGAAACATTTGCCTATTTGCTCATTCCTCTGGGCACAGCCTTTCAGAGCACTTAGCCCACCTGTACTGAAGCTCTCTGTTCTCCCAGCTAGTGGTAGGGCTGTTTGATGGAGGTGATCATGGGAAAATGAGGAGCGAGCAAGCTTTGTCAACTACTTCTAATTCTCTTAATTAGTATGCTACGATCCACCCCAGCTTCTGCAAGGTCAGACATGCAAGACAAGTACTTGGCCAAAAAAGCAGGATTCTAACTAGTGTAAAAATAGATTTTAAATAAAATAGAATCTCTATAGGAAAGAGAATTAGGTTATGCTTTACATTCCCATTCTTGCTTTAAGATACCTGTATATATAAGTCCAAGGGGGACTTGTTGGTCTGCCCTAAGTAAAAATTGAGAATGTCTGAGTACATTCATTTTGCAAAGTTACAGGTGAGGTTTTTTGGGAAATGCTACAGCACATCCCACAAAAATGGAGGGGTGATTAACAATACAGCTTGTGTGCTAACACATAACATATAAGACATTTAGGCCACAGGGGATGAGGTCTAACCATAGGCTAAAAAACAATTCTAAAATGTGATCATTTGAAAACTCTAATTCTAAAGCAGAAAACAAACCCCATCATTTAACGGCATGTCTTATTAACCCATCCAGCTACCTCTTTTGGAAGCTTAAATTCCAACACGGGTCTTACTTTAAGTTTGCTCAATTACTGCGTGGGATGAATTACTTGATGTTAAGGTTTCTAGAAAAAGTACACAGCCCCTCTGTTGGCTCACAACAAGCATTGCATGACTCTTTTAAAGGGGCTCTGTTAAAATTCTAATTTTCGGATTTAGAAACAGCCTTTGGTTGTATCTTGAAAGCATCATTGAAAATCTGCCCAAGCTCCCTCTAGCCGCAACCTGAACATGCAGCCCGATCTTTTGTAAACATTCAGAAAACACTGATCCCAGCAAAATACACAATCAGCTAGTCAAAGGCCTCACTCTGCATTTTCACATGGATGATAAATCTGCCTGCTGATTCTTGCTAGATGCTAGGAAATCCACTCTGAGAGTTGGGTCTTAGAGTAACCCTTCAGCCTCCTCCTTACTTGAGGTTCATAATGTGGTATGGAGTCATTGAAAACAAAGTAGAAGCGCCACCATTTTTCCTACACTGGGTCCGCTCAGCCTGGGCGGGTTGTTTGTTTTTCCTGGCTAGCCCCGGAGCAAGAGATGGCTGCTGGTGACAGGCTAGTGACTAAAGGTTTACTGGCCCAGCCTCTTTTCCTGTGACCTTCAACCAATTCTTCAATTCCCAGACTGCAGGGAGGGAGGACAATGACAGGAGACTAACGCTAGGGAATTTTCATAAATCCTCAGTGGCCAATGCAAACCTCTCTTTAAAGCAGCTGCTATGACCTCAGGTAATGTGACCTCTGAGGTTGCCAAAAAAAAAAAAAAATTTGACGTCTTGAACCGACCCCAGAACTGAATGTCAAATCCACTGACTCAATAAATACAATGGAAAACTGCACAGCAGAGCTGGGGCTTCTGTCAAGTAGCAAGGCAAAATGGTCATCAGAACGTCTGAGGTTAGTGAACTCCTATGGTGGGAAACAGCGGCCACCTCTTAAGCCCCGGCCCGTTCCCATCAGCTCTCCTCGCCACGGCCACCGGCCCTCCAGTTACTACAGCGCACGCCAGCCAAGAAAAGATCCAAACAACGGCGGCTCCGTCCTCACTTGTACTTAATCAAGGTCCACCCTCACACGTAGCTGAAGCCCCAGCACACCCTTGCCGCGCCAGGGAGAACAGTCTCAGGGACACCTGTTTCCTAGAGGTCACTTGCCCCTCTTGCTGCGGCCTTTCCTGGAGGGCAGCTTCCCACTGCCACCCGAAGAGGGGGGGCTGGAGGCTGAGGCCACAGCGATGTTGATCTGTCCCTCCTGGATTTCCTGCCGGGTCTCAGCAGGCAGGTGGTTGATCTTCTGCTGTGTCTCCAGGTAGAACATGACGTCACGCAGCTGCTCCTGGATTTCGGTGATCTGCAGATCCTTCTGGTCGCAGGTCTCCTTCAACACCCTCTCCTCCTCCTTCAGTTTGTTCTGCAGGAGGACTTGGTTGGCTCGCAAACACTTGTTCATTTCCTGCTCCTCTTTGAGCTCTGTGGTGAGTTTGGCCACTTTCGTGTTTAGTTGGGTGCACCTTTTGCAAAACAAAGGAAGAAAAAAAAGCATGTTTTTCACTTGCTGACACGGTCCCCTTTCTGCCCTGGGACTGAACAGAGGCACTGTGATCTCAGAATCCATTGAGGGACTGGACTCCTCCCCCCTGCGGCGGAAGGAGACTGGTTGGCTGCCACTGCAACAGCTTTATAAAGCAAGGATTTTGCTCGAGTTAACAGCATGGCTTCAGGACAATTTTTCTAGGCATCAGGCATTTTTCAATTGCAGAAACGATTCTGCGATTCCTGGTAAAACTCCTACTGCTTCTCTGCTTTGCAGTCTGTGGTCAGGTAGGTGGCTCGGAGACAACAGCCACGATAAAGAAGTTCTGAGGAAAAGTGACGCTCTCGGAGAGCCACGCGCATTCCCTGGGGGACAGCTCCCAAGGACAGGGGGTGCCCTGTTCTCGATGCTCAATCTCACTCATAAGTAAAGAATTACAAATTAAAACACCATTTGGGATATCATTTTTCTGTATCAGAATGCCAAAGGGCTCAGACGTGGGGAAAGAGGAGCTTCCAGGCATTGGCACTGGAACATGAACTGCTACCAACTCTTTGGAAGTCAACTTGGCAATACCTATAAAAATCAGAATTTTATGTGCCCTCTGCCACACCTATTCTAGGAATTTATCCTACAGAATATATTTCAGACTATACTGAAAGAAACATGGAGCAAAACGCTCATTGCAACAGAGTTTATAGTAGTCCAAGACTTGAGACAACTTAAACATCCATCAACAGGGAACTGGTTAAAATTATTATGGGACCTCCAGACAATGGAATACTGTGCAGCCTTTATGAAGATCAAGATAGATCTAGATGTACCAATAGGAAAAAAAAAAAATCTCCAAAACAGAATATTTACCAAACAGAATACCTAATATTATTCTTTTTTTTTTTAGAAGAAAGATTATGTATGTGAGATGTGAGCAAAAGATTTGGAAGAGTAAATATTCACTGGTACCATTAATTAATAATGGTAACCTCTAGATAGATAGCATGATCTACAGGGTGGAAAAAACCTTCCAGTTTTAATTCTTTCATATAGTTTGTTAGGGAGCGGAAGTATAGAAGAATATTTTAATTTCTCTTAATGCTGTAGTGTTGTTTTTACAGAAGTTTAAAACAAACAAACAAAAACCCTTGGATGCCGGCTGCCTCAAGGGCACGTAACTCTTGATCTCAGGGTTGTGAGTTTGAGCCCCCATGCTGGGTGCAGAGATTACTTACAAATAAAATGTTTAAAAGAAAACAAACAAAACAAAAAAACTTTGGTGAAGAGTGTTGTGGGTGAAGAAAAAATTTTGAAACAGATAGTGGTGACAGTAGCAGGATGTTGTGAATGCCACTTAACGTCACTGACATATTTTATGTTACATAGATTTTGCCACAATACAAAAAAAAAAAAAAAAACTATTAAAATAACCCCTACTTTTAGGGCACCTGGGTGGCTCAGTTGGTTAAGCTACTGCCTTCGGCTCAGGTCATGATCCTAGAGTCCCAGGATCGAGTCCCGCATCGGGCTCCCTGCTCGGCAGGGAGTCTGCCTCTCCCTCTGACCCTCTCTCCTCTCATGCTCTCTCTCTCAAATAAATAAATAAAATATTAAAAAAAAAAAACCCTACTTTTGAATAAGGGGAAAACAGGTGAAGGGTAAATGGGAACTCTCTGCACTATCTTGGTAGCCTCTGTAAATCTGAATTTCTACCAGAATAAAGGTTTATTAAAGGGGTGCCTGGGTGGCTCAGTCGTTAAGCGACTGCCTTCGGCTCAGGTCGTGATCCCAGGGTCCTGGGATCGAGCCCCACATCGGGCTCCCTGCTCCGCGGGAAGCCTGCTTCTCCCTCTCCCACTCCCCCTGCTTGTGTTCCCTCTCTCACTGTGTCTCACTCTCTGTCAAATAAATAAATAAAATCTTTAAAAAAAAAAAAAGGTTTATTAAAAAACAAAACAACTTTTAAAGCTATCCTCCTTAAATTTATTTTTTATCTGTTTGTCCGGAAGTAAAAAAATCAGTTATTTTTGTGAGTATACTTAAACTAGAAAGTAATTTCAATCAGCAGCAACTACCTTCCCCTAACAGTAGTAGAGTACGTCCTTGCCACGCTGTTTTTGAGCTTTTCGCACCATATTCAACAAGTTTGGCCTTTAATTCCTGTCTAAGGCCAGAGTACACACCATCTCCGCCTTAGACAGTTGCTCTGCTGAGAGTTCTCAGCCACATGGCTCAGAGAAGCTGCAGCTCTGAGCACAAGGCAGTTGCTTTCTAGAGGCAAAAATAAAAGATACTTGCACATACAATAATCAAAGACGTCAGGGGAGAGTGCTGCATTCCACATGGCATCCACCTGGCATGAAACGCTACAGTTTTTAATAAACGGAAAGTCACAATAAGTTTGCTCCATATATAGGGAGACCCCTGAAAACCCAGTAATAAGACACATTTGGAAAGTGTTTCCACCGGAGTGGAGGAGATTACCTGTTTATGAGCCTGTTACAATGAAAAAGCTAATTATAATGAGACGAATTACACCTACTTTCTTTCCACAGACTGCTTTTCTTTTAGGAGATCATTTAATCTGTGCTCCAGATTATCACATTTCTCAATTGTTTCTTTAAATTTGGTCTTCATGTTGTTAATCTAGAAGAGCAAACAGAGGTCAGTTTCACTTCACAGAGGCATAGTTGTGTGTTCTCTGGGGCTAACTTGAACAGTTTCTTGTCACCTGTCTATAACTTTTGACAAACCAAACTAAGAAAAGGTGAGACGATCATTTGAAAGAATTTCTATAACGGAAATAAACATCCTGAGAAATCCTTTCTCCCCCCCTTACTGTTTATCTATACCAGAGTGATCAGGAGCAGCTGAATGTCAAGCGAAAGACTCAAAAGTGAAGGAAGAGCTTCAGGCAGCCGAGCAGGAGACAGTCTGTCAGAGTCCAGACCAGAGCCTCCTCTTCTTAATTCATCATTTTTTTTTCCTCCTGAGATCACATTCCAAAAATTACTATCCAAATAATCTAACAGGGGCGCCTGGGTGACTCAGATTGTTAAGCATCTGCCTTCGGCTCAGGTCACGATCCCAGGGTCCTGGGATCAAGTCCCACGTCTGGCTCCTGGCTTGCCTGGGAGCCTGCTTCTCCCTCTTCCCTGCTCATGCTATCTCTCTGTCTCAAATGAATAAATAAAACCTTTAAAAAAAACAAATAATCTAACAAACTAATTTAATCCAAGAAAATGGTGATAACTGATTTTAACTGTTCGGGTGCCCCCCCGCAGCTCTTTATTAATTTTCTCATGTACCACAAAGCCACATGGAACATAAGCCGTTCTTGTTTCGAGTTAATTTGTAAGTGCAATATAGAGAGAACAAGTTCATGTCACATTGTCTTAGCAACTGAAGAGAATTTTAAAATTCTGGTGTATTCTGTGTCAGAAACCAAGAGACTTTTGAAGTCTAGCTAAGTAGATGCTGGATTCACCCAGGTGTGACAATCTACACAACTGAGAAATGCCTCAGCCCTACTGGGGTAAGGACACAGGGCGAAGATTAGATGGGAAGGAGAAGTAGTGAGGCTGGGTGGATCATGAGGCAGTAATAACACGAACTGAAAGGGACTGAGAATTTAAATTCTATGGCCCACATACCAGCCAGGTGTTTTGTAAGCAGTATCTCCTTTGTATCTTATAAGAAGCCGGAGACTTCGATGTGGCAACCTTTTACAGAAACAGGCTTATAGAAAGGTGAGGCAATCTGCCCAAGGTCACCCAACTAGAGCATGGTGGGTCCAGGACTGGACACCAAATCTGGATGCAGAGCCAAGTTCTAAACCTCCTTGTACTACACTGCAGGTCACAGCTGTACAGCAAAGGAAAAATGACCCTTGGCACATATAAACTCTCAGCATTGTCCATCATGTTAGAAAAAGGGCCACTGCTTTTCATACTTTCTTTTAAAAACTTGCCACATGGCCTACCTAACAGATTTCTAACAGCACTGTTTTGTTTTGTTTTTTAATAATAAGAAAATAACTGTAGAAATTAACTTTATAGCCAACTTCTCTTAAGTTGGAAGAACACGCAATTGGAAGAAGATTCCTCTATGTCATGAAAATAAAAATAGCTTAAAAACCGCTCTAATTTGGGGTGCCTGAGGTGGCTCCGTCAGTTGGGCGTCTGCCTTCGGCTCAGGTCATGATTCCAGTGTCCTGGGATCCAGCCCTGTATTGGGCTCCCTGCTCAGTGAGAAGCCTGCTTCTCCCTCTCTCTCTGCCCCTCCCCCTGTCTGTGCTTGCTTTCTCTCACTGTCAAATAAATAAATAAATTCTTTAAAAATTTTTTAAAAATTGCTCTGGTATTAATTTCCTCCCCAATACTGTTTTAAAATAAAAGACCAGGGGCGCCAGGGTGGCTCAGTCATTAAGCGTCTGCCTTCAGCTCAGGTCATGATCCCAGAGTCCTGGGATCGAGCCCTGCATCGGGCTCCCTGCTCCGTGGGAAGCCTGCTTCTCCCTCTCCCACTCCCCCTGCTTGTGTTCCCTCTCTCACTGTGTCTCTCTCTGTCAAATAAAATCTTTAAATAAATAAATAAAAATAAAATAAAATAAAAGACCATTAGTTCCTTTGTACGTTTTCTCCTAAACTGACTTCTGTTAGTTTAGGGAAATTGGAAAAGACAAAAATGACTATCAAAAGGAACCAAACTGTATATGTTTTGCTCACTGAAGATACTTAGGCCAAATGCACTTAAATCAAGATGAAAACCAAGTAACCCCAAAAAGCTCTTTACAATTGCTATACACAAATGTTACAATGGTTTAAATCAGTGCTTTTTAAAACCCTTCTATGAGCCCACAATAAGAAACATTCAATATAAGTATACACACACAACTGACGCCAAGAGCTTCACAAAACAATATTAAATATGGCAATGTGCTGATATTTTATACCCATCCTATCCTGTTTCATAAAAATGTCAGCTGCACTCTATCAAACTCATTTCACGATCCACAGCTAGAAAAATACTGATTTACATGGAGCTCCAGGTCCAATGAGAAAAGACGGATCTTTAGGGGAATTCACTTGTCCTGACTGCCTGCTCTATGTTCTTTCTACAAAGCCCCACTAAAACAAGAACCTTCGAGTGGGCATGAGCTTCTAGAACAGACTCTCACATGCTATAGTAATCGCACTACCTAAGGCATGGTGGTGGGTAGTGGCAGGAATGGTATTGTAACAAGTCCACAATGAGGCCCATGACCAAGAATCTCTGTCAGTGAAACCCATGGTCTATTACTGTTTCTCCCTGCACATGGTCTCCTGCTGGCGGTGCCAATGGACAGAGGACTGATCAAAAGGAGGACAGTGGCAGGAACAAAAAGCCTGCATCATCCATTAACTTATGGAAAAGCAACATTTGATATTAGAAAACAAAACATCCTTTTCAAGCCCTTCCAGCTTTTATGCAGGGCTGCGCTTGCCTCCATCTTACCCCTACGTAAAAGGAAACACAAATTTCAGTGTTTAGCTTTCCTGCCCCTTGACTTACTTTTCATGGGTATTTGTTAGGGAATGCAGTTAATCCTAAAGAATCTTAAAAGGCGGAGAGGACCCTAAGCTTAGCTCTCAAGGGTCTGCATGAAGCACTTTAGGTATAACCCCTGTGCAAAAGCCCATTACTGAGGCTGCGCAGAGTTGCCAATGTTCCTCCCTGGGACTTCATAACTTGACACCAAGCGGCAGCGACTCGTGCTCTGCCTCCTGAGTGCTGTCGGAGGCACGTCCTTCCCATATGTACTCCAATCAAGCCCTATGCAGAACTAGTCCACCAAGTGACCCTGAGTGTCTCTGGAAAGGCACTTTCATCACTTGGAACATTCTTGTATCAACTACATCAAGAACTTTTAACTAAAGATCATGTTAAAGCTGGTGTTAAGCCTTAATTTTAGAGGCCTGATTTCTCCTCATTTGTAGGCATATCCAGAAACTGGGGCCAAAGGGCCTGGCCAATGTGTAAGCCTGACCCTGCTTAATTCCAGGGTAATCCTAGCTACTGCACAGATGAGACCCAAGCCTGGCTCTGCAGTCCTTATCTGAAGGTCTAGTTATTGCCGGGGACTCACAAAGTTACTAAAATAATCATTAACAAAAATTTTAAAGCCTGTATTTAATACTAAGAGGATCAGTGAATTATGAATACTGTCCCTAGAACCTGAGAACGGTTCTTGGAGCTCCCATTATACACGAACCCTCGGAAGCTCACTAGTTTCCAGACTCTCTACTTTGGAACTGGCAGGGTTCCTTGCAAGTGCTGGAGATAATGGGAAAAGCAAGCAAATGAAGCTCTGTGCCCTCTATCTGGGTTTCCACCAAAATCACAACACTTTTCTCTTTCACCTGTTGGAGTAGTGAATTGGCATCTTCTTTAAAGTATTTTGTTAAAATCCAAAAACCTCGGGGCGCCTGGGTGGCTCAGTTGTTAAGCGTCTGCCTTCGGCTCAGGTCATGATCCCAGGGTCCTAGGATCTAGCCCCGCATCACGCTCCCTGCTCGGCAGGAAGCCTGCTTCTCCCTCTCCTACTCCCCTGCTTGTGTTCCCTCTCTCACTGTGTCTCTCTCTGCCAGATAAATAAATAAAATCTTAAAAAAAAAAATCCAAAAACCTCTGCTCTAGATAAATAAGGAACCACGGGAATCACTGAAGCTCTAGCACTTCTGCCTTCGTTTCTTTTCTGCGATTTCGAAGAGCTCGGCACCATCTTGCTGCTGCAGAAGCCCACACGTAGCTCCTCAAAGCAGCTGTTCCCAAGCTGACAAACCAACTGGCTGACTCAAATTACAGGCCCTCCTGTACATACTTCTATTTTTTTAATGGAATTGCACAAGGCACTAAAAAACCTGATCGAAGTTAACAAACAAATCTCCCCCCAATCAAAAATACCAAAATACTCAAGTCTTTAAATCCAAGTTTTCTTTTTTTAGGGTATATAGCAGATATTTCATTTCTTCCTCATATATTTAGTGTAATATTAAGCTCAGCATACAATTTTAATCCACTCATCTTGATTTACTGACCCTAGGTGAGAATATATGTTGGTTTCCCTCCCCTTCTTAAATAATGCTCAGTTGCCTGCATTTGCAACAGCATATTTTAGTCTCTTCCTTCTCCTCTTTTTGACTAATTTCATTCTTATTGTGGTCTAGAATTTCTTGTTGCCTGATACTGCCTTCAGGGGCTAAGTCTGTAATATAATGATGATTCATGTTTTTAACCACTTCTCTCTGGAATTCTGATCTAAAGTTAGATTACTGGGGTGAGCCAACTGATTCCAAATTCTTGTTTTCTTTCTTCTCTCTGCACACCGCACGCCCCCCGCCCCGGCTTTACTGAGATATAACTGACGTATGACAAAGATTTCTTTTTAGAGGCAAAACAATTCTCTATCTCTGTATCAGACTAAGGAAGATTCCAGCATTCCTCTTTTCTTGTATCCTGCCTTCTCCCACCCCAACATCAGATAGCCCTGCCATGTGGCACGTCAGCAGCACCAAACCAAAAACTTACTTCCTCTGCTGTGTCCTTCTCTATCCGAACTATCTTGTTTTCCCAGTAGATTCGCTGAGATTCCAGCTGGCTTGTTAGTAAATACGAATACTAGAAACATAGAGAATAGACACCAAAACATAAATAACTGTAGTTTCTTAAATTCAATTAAAACCCAACTTTTAATCACCTACAGAAGAGTAGGCGTCACCATCAGAATGTGTATTATATCTTGGTTACACTCTCAACAGACCAGGAGAATACAGAGATGTCAATTACACTCCTATCCTGGGGCTTACCATCTAGTCTGGATAAGCAAGCAGAGAAATGTACATTAACAAATAAGTTTCTGGGGGCGGCTGGGTGGCTCAGTCGTTAGGTGTCTGCCTTCGGCTCAGGTCATGATCCCAGGGTCCTGGGATCGAGCCCCGCGTCAGGCTCCCTGCTCAGCGGGAAGCCTGCTTCTCCCTCTCCCACTCCCCCTGCTTATGTTCCCTCTCTCCTGTCTCTCTGTCAAATAAATAAAATCTTCAAAAACAAACAAATAAAAAAACAAGTAAGTTTCTGTTCAAGCTACCTTTAAGAACCACAGGTTTTTAAATCAAAGTATAACTCAAATCAGCTCACCCCCCTCCAGTAAGCTGTCCCTGTCCCTCCCAGCCTTGGATTAAGTGGTCCTCTCAGCTCATTAAGAGCACTTAATCACCGGGTCTCCCTGACTAGACTACCAACTCGTTGAAAGTGAGGGTTCTACCTTTATTTCTGTGGCCACAGTGCCTGGCACATGCTGGATATCAAGAAATGTTTGCTACCTGACTGCATGAATGAAGGAACGGTGCCTTGTAACTACAGAGAAAGGATAGATGGCTTACAACAGTAGGGTCTGGCAGGACTTCTGAGAGAAGGAGAGATTTGGGAGGGCTTTCAACAGATAGGAGGGGACAGGTAAAGACAGAGATCTGATTCCAGAGAACTACTGGACCCAGATGTGAGCTGTGGACATTCAGGATCTCTTCAATATGAAGGAGTCACATCAATGAGGCGAGGGTGCAAGGTATGGACAGATGGAGTCTTATGGAAGGCTCTGGGGTATTATATTGAGAAATGTGGGCCATGGAGTGGCAATATCACATCTGCATTTCAGAAAGACCATTCTAAGAGACTAAAAGAGACCTGAATGTGTTTGTAAACTAGAGAAGAGAATGAAGGTGCAAGAGAGAGAAAGGCCAGATGGGGGAACATGTGTGTGCCACTGGAATGGGCACGGGGGCTGATCAATGCTGCACTCCTAGCACCACGAAAACTGGCTGACAGACAGCAGCAGCTCTCGATAAACATTTGTTGAATGAATATATTTAGAGTTAATGTGGAAGGATTGCTTATTCTAATAACAATGTAGAAGGTTTAAACTTTTTTTTCATATTAATACAATTAATAGTAAGAACATCAGCTTTATTTTAGGTCCTTCTACTGAGTCTATTAGACCATAGAAGTCTAGAGATGAGCAAGTTTTCAAATTTCCTTTCAAGGTTAAGGGTTTTTTTTTTTTTAAGATTTTACTTATTTATTTATTTGAGACAAGGAGAGAGAGAGCACAAGCAGGGGGAGGAGTAGAGGGAGAGGGGGCAAGGAGACTCCATGCTGAGCGCAGAGCCTGACCTGGGGCTCAATCTCACTCAACCGACTGCCTTTGGCTCAGGTCATGATCCCAGGGTCCTGGGATTGAGTACCGCATTGGACTCCTTGCTCAGCAGGGAGTCTGCTTCTCCCTCTCCCTCTGCCTCTCCCCCTGCTTGTGCTCGCTTGCTGTCAAATAAATTTTTAAAAATCTTGAAAAAAAATAAGTGAAAAAAACAAGACTTGTGTTAAACTTCATTAATGTAAAATTTACAGTACAATAATTTTATAGTAGATGGGATTTATTGCTACAGTGAAAAATCAGATTGTGCTACTTTTGTTGTTTCTTCAACTATATGCATACCCCCAAATGGCTTTATGTATATAAGCATCAAATTCATAAAATACATACTTTGATTATGTAAGTGTCTAATTTATAAAATGTCTAAGATACAAGAAAGCTTCCCGGACATGGAAGGATGCTACTGGGGTTTCCTCATTCTGAACTGCTCAGTTTCCAAATGCTACTGGAATGCCATCAGGCAGATTCTTAACTTCCAGTTTTACTGCAGCTAGAGGATCACCTTAGTATTGAGCTTGAGACAATGAGGAACATCACACATTCAAAATAATGAGGCACGGTGAGACTTAGACTTTCAAAGAAGATAATCAGACAGAATAAAAATATTTTAATAATTCTTTGCAGCAATGATAGAACTTTACATAGTTGACATACAGAGTAAATGGCAAAATTAAAAGCCCAAGCCACTTTTTAAGTTAGGACAATAAAAAGCAGTAAAAAAAGGTACTTAGTAATTACTAATAAAGTATCTTACCTCTAACTGTAAGGCATCTATTTTCTCTTCCTGGCAAGTATCACCCTCACATTCATACTGTACTATTTTTCCATCTGTTTTACTTGCAACCAGTCGATGAACATAGTTATCTGAAGAAAAGAATGAACGCATCAATCAAGGCTTGTTTCTTCACAATGAAAAGGGTCTGCATACACTTTTAACTTTGACAAAATTGTTTTTACGTGTTCTAAATTAAATGCTTGGCAATACTTCTGTACAAGTGGGCTAAATCATTTGAATTTAAGCAAGAGTGAGCGGGCAAGTATGGAAGTGTTAACTCTCTTTATAATGTGCAATTCAGGCCATTTGTAGAAAATAGTGCCCTACGGGGCACCGTGAGAATTTGAGTTTGCCACAGCTGTCAGGAAGATTTCAAGCTGGGAGAGAAAGCGGAGAGGTTCCTAAGGAGAGATGTTCACGCAGAATGAATCCAAATTAGAACACGAGAACAGTGTTCACCTCCGGCATAGTCCCAGACTCGATGGTTGGTGAGCTGCATGGCGTACGTGTGCTGCGTTTCCTCGAAGTGCTTATAAGCATGTCGACTTACATACCGTCCACATCCTATGTGGCCACATATTAAACAAATCCACAGGTTCTGCCACAGAGAAGGTAAGATCTTCATTAGTTATACAAAAACATATGATCTGGCTGGCTCAGAGTGGGAAGGGGCCTGACACGGAATGAAGCTGAGATGTTTCTACAGGAGTTTTGAATAAACGTATATTTAAAACCCCAAAAGCAAGGATGCTTTTATGGGTCAATCATTTTCTCGTTCTGGGTTTTAAGGAACTCTAGGTAAACAGTAAGACAAATATTCACAATTTATCAGCAAAAGTCTAGTCCTTTTCAAAAAAACAAAGAACAGAAAGCAAAGAGTATTTTGCTGAGGAATGTAAAATAATTTATACTTCTTGCCCAACCCTAGACAAGAAGAAAAAAAAAAAAAAAAGAATCAGCCTGAAAAGAATCGAAAAGAATTTAAGCCACACGGGGCAGAAGCAAACCCCAGACCACGAAAGCTGACCTCACTATTCTTTCCCAGCAGCCGCCGGCACTTACTTCCTGCACGCCACACTCGAAGCACTTATTCTCTTCCACTGGCTCTGGCGTTTGGCAGTACCGGCACACAGGACACCTGTCCAGGACCCCAAGTGAGAACGGTGCAGATGAAATACAAGAGATAGCTGTTACAGAACCAAAAGTCAAAAACTGCATTTTAAATCTTCAGTCTCTTACATGCTATGTGTTTATCATAGCTAATGATAACATGCGAAGAACACTTGCAAGTTATTCTCAAATGAAAAAAATACAAAATCTTGATAAAAGGAAGAAGAAAAGGAAGGAGTCTTGATCCGCTTCATGTCTTCTTCCATTCTTCTGTCTAAAGCTTAATCAAAGAACTAAATATGTACAAGTTAGAATTAGGGACTTGAGATAAGTTATTAATTTTATGTCCAGTTATCCATAAAGTATTTTTACTTCAAAAAATCTACCTTATTTCCCAAAGATCTAAATCACTCAAAATGTACTGTCTTCTCTGGGTTGCTCCCAAGAGTTAAAACTAAAATCTGTAATAAATTTCACCAAAAAGAAGTTACTATTGGAACGCACAGGGCCTGTTACTATACAATGAACATGTGGAAGAGGCTACCAGTGCCAAGTACTCAAGTGTCAATTTACAAAAAGTCGGTTAAAATGGCACTGAAGGCAAACTCACAGAAACAGAGTAGAAAGGCAGATGGGATACCAGGGTCTCGGGGGAGGCAGCAATTGGGAGATGTTGGTCAAAGGTTACAAGGTTTCGATTATGCAAGAGGAATCAATTCTGGAGAATTGGTGCTCATCAGTGTGACTATAGTTGACAATATTATATTGTTTTTGAAATTTGCTAAGAAGAGAGACTTTGGGTGTTCTGACCACACACACACACACACACACACACACACACACACACGAAAATGGTAAAGGTGTGAGGTAAGATATGTTGACTTGGTTGTGAACATTTCATAATGTGTCTGTATAATGAGGCATCAGGTTGTATATTTTAAATATATACAGTTTTTTTAAGATTTTATTTTTAAGTAATCTCTACCCCCAATGTGGGTCTCGAACTCATGACCCCGAGATCAAGAGTCGCACACTCTACAGAATAAGCCAGCCAGGCACCCCTAAATATATACAATTTTTTGGTGATCAATTGTACTTCAATAAACCTGGGGGGAAAAGTCCATTAAAACATCCATTAATGCCTTTCTGTTATACTCAAGACAAAATAACACTAAGTACCAGTCATGAATATTTCTGTCAGGTGGGCAAAAATGATAGAAAGTAGGTTATAACTG
The DNA here is from genome assembly GCF_037043125.1 of Eumetopias jubatus. Taxonomy (NCBI): domain Eukaryota; kingdom Metazoa; phylum Chordata; class Mammalia; order Carnivora; family Otariidae; genus Eumetopias; species Eumetopias jubatus. Next base: position 84,668,250 of record NW_028274822.1, on the reverse strand, counting down.
AAGCTAATTATGACCTGGCACCAAGAAGAAAGAATGCTTAAGACATAACTAATATCCATTTGTTACCCAACTGAGTAAATAAAACCAAGAAAAGAAAATCAGCAGGAAGAACATGAATTTCTTATCACAGGTAATATCAAAGAGAAGCCAGACATGCACCTCAGTGTTGACAGCAGCATTATCAACAACAGCCAAATTACGGAAGCAGTGTCCATTAACAGATGCATGGATAAAGAAGATGGGGCATATACATATATATACACAATGGAATATTACTCAGCCATTGAAAAGAATGAAATCTTGCCATGTGCAACAATGTGGATGAAGCTAGTGAGTATAATGCTAAGCAAAATAAGTCAGTTAGAGAAAGACAAATACCATATGATTTCACTCACATGTGAAATTTAAGAAAACAAGCAAAGGGAAAAGACAAGAGAGTGAGAGATGAACCAAGAAACAGACTCCTAACCACAGAGAACACACTGATGGTAACAGAGAGGAGGGGTGTAGGGGGATGGGTGAATGAGGTGGCGGGATGAAGGAGGACACCTGTGATGAGCACAGGGTGATGTATGGAAGTGTTGAATCATTATATTGCATACCTGAAACTAATGTAACACTGTATGTTAACTAACTGGAATTTAAATAAAAACTTTAAAAAAAAGAAGCTGGAAGACAAACTTGAAGAAACAATAGGAATGGCAGCTGTAATGAGCAGCAAGCTGTCTCATCGAAGGTACAAACTAGCTGTGTCATTCCTTTGGTCTGTGTGGCAGCTGTGGTAGTGGTGGGATAAAAATTCATGAATTCTGAAATCTTATTTCCTACATTATGCCAGAATGATCTTTCTGAAATATAAGTATGATCCTGAGAATAAAAAAAGGAAAAAAAATTACAAAAATCACCTTATTTATAGTATACACATAGTATGCTATGACATACCATCTCATTGATTAAAAGATAATTAACAGTTTATTAAATGCTTCCTTCTCCTTAAAAATAAAGTTTGAATTGTCATCTTATTTTCTTGAGGAGGTATTTGGGGAAAACTTCCCAAAATGTCCTTCTCTGACATCTCCATGTGTCGAAAAACCACCCTTCAGGACTGCATACCAATGTTGCCTCCGCCATGCAGCCCTTCTTGACTGCCTCTACTGGGGAAGCCGTCTCTATTTCCCTCCAGTTTCTACCTTGAATTGTATGCACTTATGTAAGCTCCCTTAGCTGACTGAACTTCCCTGAGGAGGATCTATGTTTGATTCTCTCCCATCAGCACCAGCACTACACGGTGCGTGTACTGAGGCTCAAAACATATTCGCTGAAGAAACTATGTTTTTGAGGCTAGCCACCACCAGGTTTGTCCATTTAGACGGTTGAATTCTAGTCCCAGTGCTGGCTTTCTCTGTAGGACAGCTATTTTTTCATTTCTGGGTCTCAGTTACCTCCTCTGTAAAATGAGAAGGCTGGACAACATGGTCCCCTAAACTTCTAACTTTAAAATGCTATGCTTCTGGGGCAGTTAATTTGCCCTGAGAGTAAAACTGGGGTGGTAGGGAACAAAGAAGTGTCCAAAACTTAAGTGGTGTAGCAGATGGACACAAGATACAGATAAACACTTTATGGAATGCATATACTTTAGTGTGGCTTTCTTCAAGGTGAATTTAAACCTGGACAATTCTTTGAAGAGCCCCCACATGATACCCCAGAACTGAGGACCCTCTAGAATTGCGGCAAGATTCTTGTCAAGCTAAACAGGCTAGAAAAACCCAGGGTTTACTCATCTGCTCAAGAGTATTTTCTGAGCTCCTACTATGTGCCAGGTCTCCTGCTAAGGATGAGGGCACAGCAGTGAGCAAGCCAGACAAGGTCCCTGCTCTGTGAAAGCTGGCATTCTTCTGGTCACTTGGGGGTAGACAACAGATTCCTATGGATGTTCACCTTCCTTCCTCATTTCTGGGCTTTGGCATGTGATCTTCCCCTTCCCATGCACACCCCTGCCTTCACACTGCCTTCTCTCAGGTCCCCCTTTCCCTGGCTAATGCCTCCTCATCCTCCTGGAGACTGCACCTCTCAGGCGGCCCTGGCGATCTGAGGGCCCTTGTTCTCCAGTCGTAATGCTGCACACTGCTCCTTTGTAACCCCTGTTATGGCCACGGCTGTGTATTTATTTGTGTGATTATTTGATTCTGTCTTCCTCTCTGTAGTGGGAGACCCAGGTCAGCGTCTTGATTTACTTTTCTAGCTAAATCCTACAGCACAGTTTACAAAGGGAGGAACAACCCTTGATTTAAAAAACAAAAACCAAGGTACAGCTTACACCTCAGTCCTTTGCCTGTGCAACGCCACCCTACAAATAAGGCCTCTACTGCAGTGGGAAATAGGACAGTGTAGGCATACGGGTGCTTCATACCTAGTGGCTGCTATTACGACTGGCCACTGAGTCATCAACAACATGCTAAGTCTGAAATGTTAGACTACCATAGCCCACATGATAAGAAAGCCAAAGTAAATGGTAAACATCAAGTGCAGGTGATAAATGAGATTTTAGACCTAAATTTCCTTTGGGTAGAAGAGCCTCAAAGCTCAGCTTTACCTTTTTTTTTTTTTCTCTCATTCTCTGGTTCTTGGAAGCAACAATTCATGCTGCTTTTGGAAATCCCACATAGATTCTGAATCAGCATACTAAGAAGGACATGGTCTAAGAATGCTAATTGATTCCCACATGAACTAGTGAAGAAAAATGGAAGGCCCTTCCATGCGACCTCTTCACTGTCATGGTGCCCAGGTGTATAAAGTCAAGCACTTGGAATGGTTCATTTTTGGTAGTGGCTATTTTTAATTCTAGGAAAGGGTAATAACGGGCTTTGACAGGGTGGGGGATTAGCTCCTACACTCACGTGGTGTCGTCCCAGCGCTGCAGGCATTGGCTGTGGAAGCTGTGGTTACATAATGTGGTGAGGATGCCATTCACAGACTCGTCCATGCGCTCCAGACACACCGTGCACTTGGGGAGCTCCGTCAGGTCCATCACGGGGAGGCTGGCGCCCTACAGGGAAACACCTCACATAAGCCTCACTCTTCATCCACGGTTCTAATATATGTTTTTAACACCAGTTTTCCTGCTGCTTTTTGACTCTTGGCAGGATGCTCTCAACATTTTTGCTCTGTGCAAATAATTTAAATTGGTAAGATGTTCATCCATACAACAAATATTGACTGAGCACCTTCTATATTCCTAGCGCTGTGCAAGGCACTAGGGATAGGCTGGCGAATAAGCCAACAAAGATACTTGCCCTCACGGAGCTGATACTCTGGAAAGGGAGACTGCTACCAAAAGCTTAACAGAGAATAAAAAAAAAAAACCCAGAGAATCTAAAGTGTTACCAGACTCCTGGCTCTACTTTTAAGGCTCTGTAACTATAACAGAACACAAATGAATAAAAGCAGAACAGGAATGGAACAGAATGATTTTTCCACAGAGTAAGTTAAAACTTAACACCTCCTACTAAGTGATAATAGTATCAACAACACTGATTTATTCATTCATTTAACACACACTTATTGAGTCCTTCCTATGTATGCCAGACAGTTCTAGGTGTAGCACAATGGTGAGCAAAGAAGATGCGCTAAGTCCAAAACAACTTAGGGCCTTGTCCTCACAAGCTTATAATCTGCTAGAGAGAGACGAAAGTCAAATTTTTTAAATTACCAGTGGTCATAAGTGCTATTAAAGAAAAGTATAGGAAGCCAAAACAGGGTGGTCAAGAAAGGCACCCCCTGCACCACCCCCCGGACAGTGACGTCTGACTTGAGCCCTGCCAGCTGTAAAATGAGCAGGAATTACTGACGTGAAGGTGGGGAGGTACGCACACAAGGACATGCTGAGAAAAATCACATTTATCTATGGTCCCCGAAAAGTAGCTTTTCACAGGCACTCTTTCAAGAAGCCATGTTCATTTAGAGAAAAGAATCTCTAAAACTGGCACAAAGGAAGCCTGATTTTATCATTTGTCAATTTTTATTTTACCTAATCTAATGATAGAACAATCAAATGAGAACTTATTTCCATCAAACTGATTTCAAAGTAAAAAGACCTTTAGGTCTACTTTAAAAGAAAGAAAATCTTAAAAATATAACAGAGCTGAATCTCCTACTTTATAAAATGATTTAACTGAACACATTTTCTGGGAAAAGGTCCCACGGAAGGTGGCAAATCAGAGCAATTACAGATTGTTATCCAAACACAATTAAAAATTAGGACAGAGATTAAGGGTTGATATTTAAAGTAAAAATGCTTCTTTTAAGTTCCAGGCCATGTTTCATGGACCTGGAATAGATGAACACTCAATTTCGATAACAGAAAATTTTTTTTTAATATTTTGGGATACTTTTCAAAAATTGAGATAAAATTCATTTAATATAAAATCTGCCATGTTTAACTATACAATTCAGTGGGTTTTAATATATTCACAGGGTTGTACAACCCTCACCACTAAGTCTAGACCATCCCTATCACCCCAAAAAGTCTTCATCTCACTGCAGTCACTCCTCATTCCTCTCGTCCCCCAGCCCCTGGCAACCACTAATCTGCCTTCTGTCACGATGGATTGGCATACTCTGGACATTTCCACAGATAAATCTTCACATTCAACCTTATGACATTCACGTGTGTCTGTGTGTGTGTCACACACACACAAACACAAGAATGATGCACACTTACATCTTCAGATTTCAGTACTTCAGCCCTTTCCACATACACCAGCTGGCAAACATCATCTTCTATGGAGTTGAACTGGCGGCCATTGCACGCCATATAAAAACTATCTGCATCAGCCTAGGTATACCAATGGAGAAAAGGAAAAAATTGAGAGAAATATCCTGAAAATATGCTTTTTATTCAAGATGCATAGCTTCAATTATTCTCTTCATCAGCGTTTAAAATGTATACTTAGAGGAGAGAAAGCAACTGCCAAAAGTACCATCTAGGGAAGCAGGTTCATTAGGTGTCAAACTCTGCAAGTCAAATCCTGCATCTCTACAATGTTCCCTGATCCACGACAGTCTCACTTAAACCAGCAGAAGCTGCCCAACTGCAATAAGCTGACAGCCAATATGACTTTAGTATTCAACCAGCAATGGTCATCAGTTCCCTTGATATCAATATTTTTTTCCTCAAATCAGCACTTTCTCAGCAGCTGAAAGCAAACACTTATTTTTGCAAAGCTTAGAACTCAATCGTAACAGACGATTGTTAGAGATGCTTTCTTTTTAAAAAACATCAGCATCTATGTTAGAGAGAATAAAGGACTAGAGGTACTGGTATGGAGTGAAAAACCTACTCCTTTTCTTCAATGAGCCAAATAATAACAATACATCACAGATAAGGAGGTTTTAAACAACCTAGTGTGTAATATTGAAAGCAAAACCCTTGGCCAAGATCAAGAGGTCCAAGATGAACCAGCCTCTAAAATACTAATGGTCTTGTTCCTTGGAGTGGAAAATTAGAGTCAGGGGAAACAGTCCCCTGTAGATAAAACTGAAAAGGCACCTGTCCATTTGTGAATACGAACACAAGTAAATCCAACCTTCTAGTACAGCCTTAGTAGAAAGTGTTAACAAAGAGATGATTCCAGTTTTTAAACTCAGCAATTTTGAGAGGCAGCTGGGAGGCCAAGATTTGTCTAGATTTCACTCCCACATGGACATTAACCCAAACACAGGAAGTTGTGTGCTTTGGCCCTACCAACATAGACAAGCCGCATAGGGGGAGGAAGGGTGTTCTGCAAAAGGAAATGCCACATTGTCAACCTCTAGGAAGACTTTCAAGTCCGTACCAGGTTAAAAAAATAGTCTTGCTTGTCTACCCTCACAGGATTCTGAATCTTACAGCAAAATCTTGTGAGCTTCTCAGGAGCTTTGAATTTCACTCCAGTGATATAATTCAAGTGTGGATTCTTGATTATTTATATTTTCTCAATATGACCAAATGAGCTAAGCAGCTGAGGAAAGATGATCAATTCTGAACCCAATTTTGTTTTGTTTTGGAGGGTGGGGGCGGGAGATTCCTTTTCAGGAAACAACCTGTATTGGGTATAGTGTATTTTAACTTCAAATTGTTAAGAGCCAGTTAATAAATCTCTTTAATACTAAGAGGAGGCAAACTAAATTGGCTTCCCCCAATCTTCAAGAGCAATGTCTTTTTCTTGAAATGCTTTCGGTGAGTAAGCAGCACAGTGAGCAAATGGATCTGTGTACTGAGGAAGTGACCACCGGAAGGCCACCAGGAGCTGGCTGCACCTGTGCCAGCTGAGGAGAGGCCGACCCCTCCTCAGACCTCCAGCTCTGTAAATACTTGCTAATAAGCAAGCACACTTCCTCAGAGGAAGGGACAAAGTCTGTGATACTGAGCAGATGACAAAATCTACTCAACACCAGACAAATGGCTCTTTTCTTGGGGGAGTTGTTTATCTATGACAAAGAAATGTATTTTTTGAACACATGGATCTCTGTCTTTAAAATCTCGGTATTGGAAATGTAGCTTGTCTGAATATTTACTGAGCACCCAGCATCTGCCAGGCACTGTGCTACGCGCTAGGACTAGAGGGCAGAACAAAATGCACATGGTTCCTACTTCAACCCACTACTGAAATGCACAAAACAAAAGCCTGAAGCTAACTGCAAAAAGCATAGAACAGCTCTTTTATTTAAAATGCTTGCATTGTATAGAGCCTAACATTTTAAGAAACACTGCTTTTGTTTTGGTTTTGGTTTTTTTTGAGTCTTTTGTTCTAATTGTCCTCTTCCCAGGATAAACTCAGAAAAGAAAAATCCATTATGATCAATGTTCCTTTACTGTCACAGTGATCAACTGTAGTGTCGAGAACATGTTTTTACTTCTCGAAAGAGGGTCTCCTGGCCTGTCCTAAGCATGCAAGTGACTCAAGAACTACTTGAGTCACTGAACCCCCTCCTCCCTTCCTGTGTCCCAATGAATTATAATTCCTTACCTGAAGACTAAGTCTAAGGGTCACAATACAACTGTGTAGTATCGCATTAGAACACCTACAGCACTGGGGCGCCTGGGTGGCTCAGTCTTTAAGCGTCTGCCTTCGGCTCAGGTCACGATCCCAGGGTCCTGGGATCGAGCCCCGCATCAGGCTCCCTGCTCCGCAGGAAGCCTGCTTCTCCCTCTCCCACTTCCCCTGCTTGTGTTCCCTCTCTCGCTCTCTCTGTCAAATAAATAAAATCTTAAAAAAAAAAAAAAAAAACAAAAACGAAAACCCACCTACACCATAAAGCTGAGGCCAACAGAAGGATTACTCCTTATAAAAATTCTCTGGTGAAAAAAAGAAAGGAAAAAGAATATGGTCAGCTGCCAAGGCTATGGAGTCAGGCTGCATGGGTTTGAAATTTAACTCAAGGGCGCCTGGGTGGCTCAGATGGTTAAGCGTCTGCCTTCGGCTCAGGTCATGATCCCAGGGTCCTGGGATCGAGTCCCAATTCGGGCTCCTTGCTCCTTGGGAGCCTGCTTCTCCCTCTGCTTCTCTCTCTCTGTCTCTCATGAATAAATAAATAAAATCTTTAAAAAAAAAAAAAAAGAAATTTAACTCAAACACTTATTAGTTGTGTGGCTTTGGGCAAGTGATTTATCCATGCTTGTTTCCTCAATTATAAAAGTGAAAGTAACAACACCTATCTCGTGGCATTGTTGAGAGGACTCAAGGAGCCAATGCATGGAAAGCACTTAACAGGCCTGGCATCTAGTAAGTGCTCAATAGTTGGTACCTATTTGGGCCTATTTTTTTTCATGAGGGCCCAGTATTAACAACTTCAATTCTTATACTAGGAGGGTGTTTTTGGACCTTAGAAAATCGGATAGGATAAGCCTCAGACCCTAAGATCCAGCATTAGCAATAAATAAGACAATTCATGATTCCCAGGTCAAGGGTTCTATCCCCATGGGGAAGAGCTAGCACACTGTTTCATAGTCTCAAAACTAACACCCATGAACTTGTACAACCTGCATTTGGTCAAAAGACAGGAGGTGGAGAGACTGTAGAAAAAGCCATTAACAGTAACAGAAAAGTTCCGCAGCATTACCTGCACACTACGAAGGGTGGCCCTTGGTACAGTTTGTGGGTTTAGCAGACTTTAGACTGTTTAAAAAGTCTAAACATTTTTCCCCAATCTGTTTTTTTATTTAAATTCAATTAGCGAACTTATAATACATCATTAGTTTTTGAGGTAATGTTCAATGATTATCTCCAAACTGTTTCAACGACTTTTCCTGTGTCACTTGCTGACTGCCCTTAACTGTTAAGTAGAAGCTATAACTGAAATATTGCCATTACACAATTTCTTGCCAAGTGATTATTTCCCACACTTTTATCCACTCCTACTGGAAGAAGAATATGCCCTAGGATTAAAAGTGAGGGCTCAAATCCCAGCTCAGTCACTGAGGGCAAATCACTAACTCCTCTGCAGTCAGTTTCCTCATTTGTAAAACAAGGATAATAACAGTACTTACTTCAAAGGGTTGTGGTGAGGACTACATGAGATAATGCACATTAAGCACTTAGCAGAGTGGTATAGCATAAGCAGTCAGTAAGATTGCAAATTATCATTATCCTTGATATTACATGGGCTACCAGATTTAAAAGGTACCACTTGCCCACTGTTTACAAAGCTCCTCAGTGACCTTGGAAGGTCTCTTGACAGTTAGTGAACACAGCTGTTTAAATGCTTTTCCATTCTAATTGTCAACGTGTGAAGTCTAAGTCCGCGTGCAGGAAAGTTCAAACATTTTAAATGTCTCATCTCAATGGCGGGGTATTTTGTAAAGGTTAAAGATAGTAATTGTGTACCCTCTTGTACACAGAACGCTACACTAAGGGTTCCCTTTCTGCGGCCCATGGAATAGGCACAAACATAATCCAACTCTCGCTTCTCTTAATTTCCTCCCCCTGGCCAACGAATGACTGCTATTGCTGTCAACTCCAGATTTCTGCAAGGAGGAAGGAGATGACAAGTGGGCCTCGTGTCATGGGCTCCCTTTCACCCACAAATTTTGGTAACAGGTCAGAGGCAATGGCAAATGATCTAAAGGCGCACCCACTCTTTGCCAATCTGCAAGCTAGAACTGCTTATCTGGGCCAAATTCAGGAATGCTGTTTACCAAGGAGGTGAGAGAGAAGTAACTTTTGACAAAGCTGCATTTCAAAACCTAACTGAATGACAAATAAAACAGGCCATTAAGAACACAAAACCAACAAAAAAAAACCCATCACAAACCAAAACCTACAGATAGGATGGCTCTTTAACAATCTGGGTAAAAGCTAAAGCTTATCTCACTCTTACACTCATACAGAAATATGTGTACTATTAAGAATGAATACATAAAACCAAGAGACTACCTTCCTAACATCTTTAGAACTGAGGCACATGGAAAATGCTGCTTAATGTGACAAATGAAATGAAGCGAATGTCAAAACCTTCTTAAATCAAAAAGTATTTAATAACGTGCAACTAATTTTTAAAACTGAAAATACCACCATCCTTTCACTGTTTGTCTCTCTGTTGCAGTGATTTCCAATCAGAACTCTTAAAACATTTTTAATACTTCAAGGAACATCCCCAAATCCCTCATCACCAAAATTAGAAGTATTAAACAGATCTTATTTTCTAAAATGTGCCAAGGAATGTCTTTTAAAGAGAGAATGAAAGCAGCAGGGGCACAGTGTTATAAGGACAGATGATAATATGGTGTCAATTTCAAAAAGTTTGGGGACTACTACTCTACTGGAATAGTTACTACTGGATAACCAAATACACACAACCCTAGATTTCATACCCAATCCACTTTATAAAAACATTATGGGTACGAATTAGCATTGTGTGTCTGCTAACGAATTTAGAAAGATTTCTAGAATTCCAATACCCTAGAAGACAGGTATATCAAGAATCTTAAGTGCAAAATGTAAATCACACATAGCTAGCATCACACAGTTTCAAAAACACAGTTTCTGTGGCAAAGACATTTTTAATATCTTAACTTTTACCTGTGCACTAAACTTTATCAGCACCATATATTGATTTGGAGTAGAGTCTCTGATGATTTTCATTTGTTCAATTACTTCATTAAATGGGGCGACAAACTTCATAAGGTCATGACTGGTCATTGTAGCAGGGACTGTGAGAATACACAGCATGGCACTGCGCCTCACATCTTCTTTTAAGGAGGTCATCTTACTAATAAGACAATAATTAGACTGTCTTGAATGGATGAGGTATGGTTAATTCAGACAACACTAATTAGACAACTTTTATGTCCAAGAAAATAGAAAAAAAAAACCTTGTTATACTTCACAGATTGATTTATACAGAGTGTTACAATAACTGAAAACACACGCGACCTGATTAATGCAGAATACCTTCAACAAGTCTGCAACAGAGCTTAAGGTAAGCTGTGCAACAGTCTCGATTACACCCACCACTGAAATTTTACTGAAATTTTTAACCTTCAGTTAAAGGCTTACTACGGTTATAAATCAGTGGTTTGTGTTTTATTCTCATTAGCTTTTTAATAATAAATTCTCATTAGGTAACTCAGAAGCACAACTCTGTTTTTACTTCTTTTTTTCCTTAAGTTTTAAAATCACTATTCTGGGAGTTAAAGAAAACTGCCCCCACAAAGGCAGAGAGGCAGCCACAGTATGACTCAATCTACAAGTTAATGGGCAACTCTAACTATGCACTTCTCTCAAGGGGTCTAGAAGAGGAGTGTTCTAAATATAAGAAAGAGAATTCAGAACTATGAAGATGTGATTCTAAAGATTACAGAAAGTGCTTTTGGGTTGGAATAGCTGGAATAGAGGAAAAAGAAAAAACCTCCCACAATCCAATTTGCTTTTGAAATGCTGCAAACTTACTTCAACAGGTGTGATCCCAAAAGGCGACCTGAGTATTCACTGTTTCCCAGTGGGGACCTAGCAAACACGTTAGGAGGATAGGCTTTAGAGAGATCAGCTACCAATTATCCAAGGGGCTGATGACCCAGCTTATAGATTATCCAGCCAAATGCTTCCTTCCTCTGGCTTCTTTTAAGTTTTGTGTGGACCACAAAAAAGATTAGAAGAAATGATGAAATTGTAGTCCATCAACAGACTTAACAGCTTTTTAAGTAAAGATTTGAAGGGATATGAGACTGCAATGATGTTATGAATCATTTATAATTTTTTTTTCCTTTTTATTTTCCTTCCTTTTAATTCTCCAATCATCTTGCATGCCTACCTTCTCAGGGAAAATTTTCTTAGGTATTTTCTCAGTGTATCTACATGTTTCTTTTCTAAGAAGCTTTGACCCAATCTCTAAGAGTAACCAAATATAAAACATCTAAGAATTCTCTAACATACAATATATGAAAAGTATTAACCTTCTGAAGCTTAAAATATCCACTGCTCCTCAGGGCAAGAAATTTTTCACTGCCCTGAGACAAAAAAACAGACCAATTCAAAAGGAAACGGGTTTTTCTTACTTTGTCTTGTATAGATGCATAATACCATGAACTATTTCAACTGATGGGTTTCCACTAAAGAACGAAATCTGGTCTGGAAGCTGTTTGGATGGAGAATCGGGAGCAGCGTTTATGCATTCTATACTTTGATCTTTACTTCTCTGTGCAGTGGGAGATGCTTCTGAAGACTTCCTTTCTTCCATTGTGGCTTTCAGCTCATCTTTCACAAATCAAAAAATTAGCAGATTATAAACTGATAGGAAATATGTGGAAGGATTCTAATTAGGTTAAAATTTTAAATCAGAAAAATAAACTTCAACAGAAAAATTGTAATGTATTGCATTAAGAACCATATTTACAGAACAGCCAAGTTTTCAAGGGCATCTAAACTTGAAAGCACTCTTTCTCTCATAAAAATTTCAATAATACCCACAGAAACTTAAGGATGGCTCTTACATTTGGCAGTACCATAATAAAAGCAGATGTCTTCCATCATGTACTCTTAAATGGGACATTCAGGGCTATTAACTTGGAAAACCAAATCTACCAGTTCTAATCACCTCCACGCTAGAGATAATAGTACACAGCCAGTCTCTGGGTTGGAGTGAGCTGGCAGTGTGTGTATCGGCGGGGAGGGAGGGCGGAGACACAACATGCTTATCTGGATTCATTAGTGATCTGCCACTACCCTAGATGGTAAGTAGCTCTCCTCACTGAATAAAGTTGTCGACCCACCTAGTTAGTATTAATTTAGGAGAAATATTTGGAGACGCTGAAGTGTGGCTTGACAACCTCATGTAAGGCACACAGGTAGTGAAAGATAAAAGTATGTTAGAGGTCAAAATCATGGGCTTATGGAATAACATGTAGTATAAGACAGGCAACCAGGGGCTTATATTACATGAGTCTGGGGTTTTAGAAGCATACCTGGATTGGACTTCATGGTCTCAATGATCATATCTGTCATTTCTCGACGGCCAAGATGCTGATGTATGATTGCTGCTTTCTCCCCTGGTGACTTCCCTTCTAAAGAGGCTACGGCTGAAGCTAGTGTCTTCTTTTTGATCTCCTCATCAGACATTTCCCCAGCTAAGGAACACATGAATGATTAATATCTGATAATAAAACAAGCTCTTCTCCACTTTCAATGTATCCATCAATAAGCTTCCCTTTTCTCTCTGCTGCCCTCCTCCAAGATAATATGATGCTTCTGCATCTCTCACTCACCTCTGGGGCTCCTCAGTGCCCAGCACAGTCAATAAACACCCAGTGCAATAAATTCAGAAATGCAGGGTTGTTCTAATGAAATCATGCATTTTAAAGCAAACCAATGAGAATAAGAGCTTAGAGAAGGTTCAACAGTGATTATATCCATATTGAACCAACATTTTAAGTAATCTCTGGTAAAGTGAAACTGTGTTGAGCTCCAAATGAAGGTCTCAGGTCCATTAATAAAAATTCAAAAACCTTTAGCAGTAGTCTTCTTAAACACCCTGGATTAGCCTCATGCCATGAATCATACCACGAAAATCTGTGATCACAGTCTTAAATCAATGAAACACACAAAAATGGAAAAGGAACTTGGAGACTCGATTGAAATACTAATATAAGTTCTATCAGAGCAGGAAGCAGGCCTGTTTTGCCCACCGCTGTATCCCCAGCACTTACACCACAGTGCCTAGCACACCCTGGAAAGTCTTCAGTAAATCAAGGACTGACCTGTGTAAAGATGTATTCGTGCCTAATGTCAATTTAGCTGACTTTCATAACTTAGGGATCACTTGTAGTTTTTGAAAGGTGCTTATAACCCATTAAATCATATTCAATTTTTAATCTGCAGCTCCAAAATTCACACACTCAGGGGAGTTTCTTTTCTTTTTTTTTTAATTTTCTTTTTCTTCTTCAAGATTTTATCCATTTATTAAACAGAGACAAAGCGGGAGAAGGAACACAAGCAGGGGGAGTGGGAGAGGGAGAAGCAGGCCTCCCACTGAGCAGGGAGCCCAATGCGGGCCTAATCCCAGGACCCAGGGATCATGACCTGAGCGGGAGGCAGACGCTTAACGACTGAGGCACCCAGGCGCCCCTCAGGGGAGTTTCTAAGGACACAACCTCTACCTGCCCCAGGCCCCCTCCCCCAACCAAGAAGATCCTCGTGATAGCTTTCCAAACTCTTCCTTTCCTTCACAGCTCTTTTCATGGATGTAATTCCACATTTATTCTGTAATTATTTAATTCACCTGTCTACCTCATTGAGCTGCCGGTGCCATTAAAGCAGGGACCATGTCTAATTCTGCAAACAACTAAAGTTCCAGCAGACAGTGAGCATTCAGTAATTACTTCCTGAATAAATGTTAGTGTTAGGAAATTGCTTAAGGTCCAAGGAACACAGTCATAGCTGCATTCCCCATGAAAGGAGGCTGTGTGTGGCTGGTATCCAACAGCTCAGACTCTCAAGTCTAGCTCTGAGTTAGAATCCTTTCACCACTTACAGGACAATCGTGGGCAGGTCATTTAATCACTGGGCTTCAGTTTCCTAACCTGTAAAAGGCGCCTACATTTACCTAACAGGGTTGTTGTGAAGATAATTAAAGAAGATAATACACACAGGGCGCCTGGGTGGCTCAGTTGTTAAGCATCTGCCTTCGGCTCAGGTCATGATCCCAGGGTCCTGGGATCGAGCCCGACGTCGGGCTCCCTGCTCCGCGGGAAGCCTGCTTCTCCCTCTCCCACTCCCCCTGCTTGTGTTCCCTCTCTCGCTATCTCTCTCTGTCAATAAATAAATAAATAAGATCTTAAAAAAAAGATAATACACACAAAGTGTTTAGTACAGTGCTGCGACACAGGAAGTGTACAAACTTTAGCTATAGTTACTACTGTAGTTGCAGGCGCCTAAACAGAAATTCTTCCAAAGAAGAACGATTTGATTAAACCACGAACCGTCAGCATCTCTGGGATCCAGTCGCTGCCCTCCCAAAGCCTGGAGGAGAGCAACTTACACAACGTGACTCTAACCCAGGGTGGAGAGGGCGACGCGCCAGGTATAAACAGAGTGCCCGTGGGAAGGCACAAGGAGGGAGGGACCGGGAAGGGCTTCCCAGAAATGCCATCCGAGAGGCCTATTTAGGATGGACGGAATGAGACGGATCTTAACCACCTCTCAGCTTCTTCCTGACACAAAGGCCCTCGCCGCCGCCTTTCCCCGGGCCCGTACTTTGGGAGGGCGAGCCTCCCGGGCCCAGGCGCGGGGCCAGACGCAAGGCTGCGAGGCCGCGGGACTCACCGGCGGCGCTGAAGCCGAAGCCGGCGGGGACGGGCGAGTGTTCCGCAAGCTCCAGTCGGATGACAACCAGTGACACACTCATAGGGCAGGCGCTGGCCGGCGCGGGCCCCGGCGGGCTCAGGCGAGGGTGGAAGGCGAGCTGAGAGGCCGGGCGGCCCAGGGTCGGCAGCGCTGCCACCGCCTCAGCGCCGCCGCCGCTGCCTCGGTAGCAGCAGCTCCGCGCGCAACCCTGCGAGCCACAACAACCCTCACTTCCGCCTCCCGGCCGCCGTCGTCGACCCGCGAGATTACGCGTGCGCGCAGGAGCTAGCGCTCCGATTGGATAGGGTGGCGGCCACGTGACTGGCGTAACGGCGTCGAGGTGAGTCTGCGCTCCCGGGACGGGATCTTGAAGAGGTCGGGGAGGAGAAAGTTTACAGAGGTTGTAGGCGCTGGGTACCCTCTTAGGCGGATCGGTGCGTTTGCGCCCAGGCCCGAGTTTACCTCTCTGAGAGGCCTTACCCTCAGGCTGCCTCTCGACGGCGACAGTCTCCGGGTCGGCGAGGTCTCCGAATTGTCCGAGGAACCGTGCCCTGTGGCGAGCTTTTGCCCCTTTGTTGTGTTTGACCCCTCGCTCTAGCGCTGGAGGGGTTGCTTTGTGTTAGCCACACTTTAAAGACAGGTACGCCAAAGCGCAGAGAGGTGTATTTGCCTGTCTGAAGGCCCTTGAGGAATAGGGACTCGATTGCAGTGTTTCTGACGATGTCGAGGTAGGGCGGTGGACTGGTTAAGCGCACGGCGTTGGGAGTTAGATCTGGGCCCTGCTCCCCGCTCCGTAACTTCACAAATGTTTACTGCGAGCCTAAGCACTGTTGGGGTGGTGGGGATATTTTCGTGAATAAGATAAGCACACAGTTCCTGCTCTAATGGAGTCGACCTTGATCGGTTGTGTGACCTTGAGCTAGGTTTTGTCATAAAAGTGGGATAGTATACGGCCATGAAATAGAGCCTGTGGCTCTACATACATCATTTTTTTTTTAGATTCAGCTTTCTTTCCAGTATGTCAGACTGCCTTTAGCATACAGAGAGCCACAGGCAATACCTAAATGTCCCACACATGCCAGGATGCTATTCCAAGCATATGCTATAAGGATTTCTAGGATGTGTCACAGCACATCCTGGACTACATATGCATATAACATAACCACATGCTCTATGTGTATATAGCTTGTGACTGCATCTTATGAAATATGTTTCAATATACACTGTTTATATCTCCCAAGTGGTGACAACCAAAAATATACCCAGACCTTGCCAAATGTCCCCTTGGGACCAAAATCACACCCCGTTGAGAATCGCTGTAAAGATGCATATGCCATATTCACATAGTATATGCATATAACCTATGAGACCTCATGAACTTTTTATAGTATACTACAATAGTAGATAACATTTTTTCTTTTCTCTTTTTTTTTTTTTTAGAGGAGGGGAGAGCATAGGGAAAGCGAGAGAGAGAATCTTAAGCAGGCTCCATGCCCAGCAGCAGAGCGCGTCGCAGGGCTTGATCTCACAGCCCTGACCTGAGCTGAAATCGAGTCAGATGCTAAACCAACTAAGCCACCCAGGTGCCCCAGTGGTAGATAACATTTAATAGTGTGCCAGGTACTAACTTGAGTGCTTTACATACTTTATTTCATGTAATAGTAACAACTTTATGAGACTGGTATCTAATTATTCCCATTTCCAGAGGGAAGAGGGACCTGAGTCTCAGAGAAACTTGCTCAGGATCTCACACTTAGTAAGTGGCAGAGCTAGAATTCAAACCCAAGCAATCTGATTCCAGAGCCACACTCAACCTTTTTACTAAACCATCTTCTTAATATGTGACAACACTGTGTGCGTATTTATGAAAGCACAAATTAAGTAGCAGGGCTACATTATCATACTAATCTCATTATTCTAAAAGAAGACAAATATTCTCTATGGTACAGAAGGAACATGCTAGTTCCAGAGAATAGTTAATGACGGGCAAGTAGGGCTTGTTACCGTTTTCTGTGGCTATCAACAACTAAACCTGTCCCCTGCCTTGCTCTATTTTCTGATTCATCTATTCATCCTTCCAACTCATTTATACTGAGCATCTGCTGTGTGTCTTGATGCAGTGCTAGGCCCCAGGGGGACAGGTATACACGAAGATGAAATATATACAAAGATGAAAAGATGGGCCTTGCTTTAAGGAGCTTACAATTATAGGAGCAGATAAGCATGAAAACAGTTACTGTGTAATGGAGTAAATGCTCTAGTGAAGGTATGGAGAAGAAGCAATAGGAGTTTAAGAAAAAAAAAAAAGTACCAGAGCCTGCCTGGAAAAGAAAAAGCCTCAGGGTGCCTGGCCGGCTCAGTCAGTAGAACCTGAGACTCTTGAGTTTGAGCCCCATTTTGGGTGTGGAGCCTACTTAAAAAAATAAAAATAAACAAAAAAAAATGTTAAAAGCCTCTCGAGAGGATGTAAAGGTAAAGCTGAGGCTGTGTTGTAAAAACGAGTGAAGTGTACAGCAGATGAAGTGGGAAAAGCTGTCACAGTCAGTGCACAGCTCCCAAGCCTGGAGGTGGAAGAAACCAGTGTTTTGCCACTCTGAAGAGAGTGTTGGGAAGTGGTTAGAACAGAACCATCATCTCTAATTGGAAGGAATAAGCAAGCTGGTCATGGGAGCATTGCCTACTCATCCATTAGTACCCTCAGTTGAGATGCAAGCCAGCCCTTCAGGCCCCAGAGACACTTTTCATCACTGTTAAGCCCTGGCACAAAGTTTTTGATGCGTTTAGAAGCCTATAAATAAACTCCTTGCATCATAAACTCTGGCCTTGGCATGGGAACATAAGTAAAACTGAAAATGCAAATCAACCTTTAAGTTTTACATTTCAACCCCCGCCCCAGTTCTGCAAATTTCCAATTATATGAAAAACACATCGTATCATCTCAAAAGATTTACTGCTCGAGAACCCTTTCTTTAGAGTCTTCTATGGCTTATTGAATCCTGATGGCCGCACTGAAGTGACTCATTAACTTATAGGCTGTTTTCCCAAACTATGTTGTTCAAACCCGATTTTTAGTAAGCTTTGAAGCTACAGAAATCACACAAAAAGTGCAAAGATTTTCATACAGACCTGACTGCAAATAGCAATCATTAATTTGTTTTTACCCCAGCTTTTTACTTCAGAGATACAGAAAAGTTGAAAGAATAGTACAGTGAATGATCTCTCATATACTCTTCATCAGATGCCCTTCACCTAGATTGACTAAACATCTTGCCACATTTGGTTTATCCCTATCCCTGTATGTAGGTATATGTCCATATACGTAAGTGTGTGTTGTGTGTGTATGGGGTGTTTTTGTTTTTTTTTTTTTAACTTTCTGAGAGTGTTTAGAAAAGAGACAAATGGAGAACAGTTGGGAGCCTGTTGGTGTGATGGAGGCACCCCATCAGTACTAGGAGGAGGTCCATAACTGGGCATTCTGGGAATATACAGGAGAGGCTTCTCATCTGTCTTTTCTGGTAGCCAAAGGGGGTTTCCTGAAGTAAGTGATAGGTAAACTACAACCTAAAGGACAATTTGGAATTAGCCAGATAACAGGTGGAAGGGAGCGGTCCAGGGCAAGGAAACAGCACAGGCAAAGGCATGGTAGCCGGAGGAGAACATCATGTGTTTAAAGAAGCTGCATGTAGATTTGTGTGTCCACGTCATCCCGATTAAGGTGAAAGAAGAGGGAGAGTTGCTGCCAAGAGTGGGGGGCAGATCTTAGAGGGCCTCTTGAGGCAGGTTAAGGAACTGAGAGTTTATCTTGAGGGCAGTGGGGAGCCGTTGAAAGTTTTACTTTTTTTTTTTTTAAGATTTTATTTATTTATTCATGAGAGAGAGGCAGAGGGAGAAGCAGGCTCCCAAGGAGCAGGGAGCCCGATGCGGGACCTGATCCCAGGACTCTGGGATCATGACCTGAGCCGAAGACAGACGCTTAACCATCTGAGCCACCCGGGCGCCGTAATTTTTTTTTTTTTTTAAGATTTTATTTATTTAATTGACAGAGACGGGGAAAGAGGGAACACAAGCAGGGGGAGTGGGAGAGGGAGATTTGCTGCCAAGAGTGGGGAACAGATCTTAGAGGGCCTTTTGAGGCAGGTTAAAGAACTGAGAGTTTATCTTGAGGGCAGTGGGGAGCCATTGAAAGTTTTACTTTTTTTTTTTTTAAGGTTTTATTTATTTAATTGACAGAGACAGCGAGAGAGGGAACACAAGCAGGGGGAGTAGGAGAGGGAGAAGCAGGTTTCCGCTGAGCAGGGAGCCTGATGCGGGGCTCGATCCCAGGACCCTGGGATCATGATCTGAGCTGAAGGCAGTCCTTAACCAACTGAGCCACCCAGGCGCCCCACCATTGAAAGTTTTAAATGGCGTTAGGATGTGGCCAAATTTGCAGTTTTGAAGGAGTAGTCTTAACTCTGCTTGAAGAGTGGAGAAAGAATGAGAAGGAGTTTGAGAAGAGGCAAGGGGATCTGTTAGGAGGCTTGTTGCAGTGATCTGTGGGCAAGATAATCTGTGGGTAGTAAGTAGAGAGAGGTGGATGGCGATTTTCAGGAGGAAGACGACAGCACAGAGCACATGGAATTGCGGTGGCCAGGTGGGGGATTGAGAAAAGTCAGGAGTGAACCCCAGATTTCTAGCTTGAGCAGCTAGCTGAATGGTGGAACCCTTTACTAGGCTAAGGAGCTTAGAAAACAGACTAGTCCGGGAGGGTTGAATTCTGGTTGTGGTTTGAAGGGTCTGCGGGAGATATTGGAGATGTCCAGTTGGCATGCCTGAGCTCCCAGATGGAGGTCTGGATTGGAGGCAGTGAAGGCAAGCTGTGCCCTGTGTCTTCTTCTTGTGCAGTGTTGGCCTCAACATGTGCATAAGGCAGCTTTTCCAGTCCTCACATCTCCAGTGGGCTTGGAGGGTAGCCTTCCTGAAATACATCCAGGGCAGGCACCAGCGAGCCAGGCGATGGGCACATTCTGGAGGCGGCACCTACAGAGCGGTGATTTTTGACATGGGTGGAGTTCTCATTCCTTCTCCAAGGAGAGTGGCCGCAGGTGAGCTCTACATTCTGTTTCACTTTTGGAGACAAGGGTCAGGGTAGGGGGAATGAAATGTGTAAGGGGAGGCTGAGAGGAACATTTGGGCAGCTCTGCTGTGAGTACCCTTCATTTCCAGTTTCACCTCATGGTCTGTCTTTGCAGCTTCACCTCCTACCATCACATTCTCATTCAAGCCAGCAGGAAGGAAAAAAGGCCGAAGAGCTGACCTACTATGGTGGCTGGTTGGGCAGTTCTCCATGCTAAGCCAACCCAAGTACAGGTTTTATATGCCCCTGAATAAACCTTTCCTATTGACCTTAAACATGAAACAGTTATTTTACGAGCAAAAATGAGTTTGTTTGGGAATAGCAAGAGAACTGCAGTTTGGGACGAGCAAGCTATGGCCAATACCATAGGCTAGTCTCACAAAGGAGAGGAACATTATTTTATGGAGAAAGAAGAGGAAATTAGGAGGGCTTGTTTTGAACAGAAGTCCCCTGCAGAAAGGCAGGAGTTCAGGGTGATGATGATTTCGCATCAGCGGAGTTGATGGGGTAGTGAGTTCAGCATAACATCTTTCTCCTGTTGAGGCCAGGAAGTGATGATCCTTTCCCATTGGAGATTCTGTAACTGACGGAGTTGGAAGGGCGCGAGAGCTCCCCCTTCTGGCCTCCCGGCTTCATTTCCTCGAGGAGTCCCTTCTCACCTGACCCAGCTGAGCAAGCGGACTTGGAGAGCAGTTTTGTTTTTTTTTTTTTTTTAAGATTTTATTTATTTATTTGAGAGAGAGAGTGAGAGAGCACAAGCAGGGGGAACAGTAGAGGAAGAGGGAGAAGCCAACTTCCCACCAAGCAGGGAGCCCGATGCAGGGCTCGATCCCAGGACCCTGGGATCATGACCTGAGCTGAAGGCAGACCCTTAACCATCTGAGCCACCCAGGCGCCCCTGGAGAGCAGTTTTTTTTACCTCCAACTGCAGCAGGGCCCTCATCGTCTCTATTCCTCTGCTCATATTCCTCTGGTATTTACTGCAGGGCTGTTCCGACCTCCCCAGCAGTCATCCTACTCGCCTGCCACAAACCTGCATCCTTGGCCAACAGCTGAAACTCCTCTTTTTACCGAAAACAAAGATTACTGGACAGGAGTTTTCTCAACTTTCTCCAGAATATCTCGAGAACCTATTCGCTTCACTCACTCCTGTCTGCCTCGGCCCAGATTTCGATCCCTGTGTTCCCCCACCTGCACCATCCCAGGAGCCTCCTAACTCCTCTGTCTCTGCCTCCTGGCACTCTGGGTTTTGTGCCACCTTCCACGCAGCCCCCAGAATTACCTTTCTGAAATACAGATCTTATCCCCTCACTCCCTTGCTTCAAATCCTTGAGTGCCTGTGCTTTGTCCCTTAGATTAAGTCCAGAAGTTTTTGCTTGGTATCCGAAGCCCTCTTGCAAATTAGCCCTCACGTCCTTTTGTCGCAGCTTTGCCCACGTTTCAGCTGCCGTGGACTACTTGATGTTCTTTAAACTTGCCAAACACATTTACACTCTTGTGTCTTTGCAAGTTCTCTCCCCTCTGCTGGCAGCTACCCTTCCCCGCCCCCTCTACCTGTTCAAATCCTACTGGTACTTTTGATGGTAAGTTAAGCAGTGTAGGGACACCTGGGTGGCTCAGTCTGTTAAGCGTCTGTCTTCGGCTCAGGTCATGATCCTGGGGTCCTGGAATTGAGTCCTACATCGGGCTCCTTGCTCAGTGGGGAGCCTGCTTCTCCCTCTGCCTGCCGCTAACCCTGCTTGTGCTCACTCTCTATTTCTCTCTCTCTGACAGATAAATAAATAAAATCTTAAAAAAAAAAAAGTTAAGCACAGTGCCTAGAGTCTTGTGTACTCAGTACATCTTGTGGTGGTTGTTAGTATTGATTTTAAAGACGTCTCTTCTGTGAAGGCTTCTCTGACCTCCTCCCTGGGTAGAATGTCCCCGGCTGGCATGTTCCCAGATTGGTTTAACTTCTGCCAAGGTGTGTCTCAGTTAGCAAACTTTTTCTATAAAGGGCTAAGTAGGCTTTGCAAGCCATACCATCTCTGTCACAGCTGTTCAGTTTTGCTGTTGTGGTAAGAAAACAGTGACAGTAGTAAATGAATGGATGTCATTGTATTCTAATAAAACTTTACTTACAAAAATAGATTTGGTTCTCAGGCCATATTTTGCATATCCTTAGTCTATTTTTTTTAAAGATTTTATTTATTTATTTGACAGAGAGAGAGAGACAGCAAGAGAGGGAACACAAGCAGGGGGAGTGGGAGAGGGAGAAGCAGGCTTCCCGCTGAGCAGGGAGCCCGATGTGGGGCTCAATCCCAGGACCCTGGGGCCACGACCTGAGCCAAAGGCAGACGCTTAATAACTGAGCCACCCAGGCACCCCCTCCTTGGTCTAGTTTATACATCTGTGTGGTATTCCATTATATGGGTGTACCATAGTTGATTTAACATTTATTATACATTTAAGTTTCTGGTTCTTTTTAAGATTTTATTTATTAGAGAGAGAGAGAGAGAACGAGTGGGGGGAGGGGCAGAGGGAGGGCTCCACAGGGAGCCCGACTCAGGACTTGATCCCAAGACTTGATCCCGAGATCCCGAGATCATGACCTGAGGCTAAGGCAGACGCTTAACCAACTGAGCCACCCGGGCACCCTCTGATTCTTTTGATTACAGGGAATTCTGCACAGCCTTAT
Source organism: Eumetopias jubatus (assembly GCF_037043125.1). NCBI lineage: Eukaryota > Metazoa > Chordata > Mammalia > Carnivora > Otariidae > Eumetopias > Eumetopias jubatus. The sequence continues at coordinate 84,645,641 of NW_028274822.1, read as the reverse complement.
ACATACTCTTTGCTGACTTTTATAGATCTATCTGTGGGAGAAATTCCTAGAAAGTGGAATTACTACATCAGATATACATTTAAAATTTTGCTATCCATAGAGGTTGTACTTTTTTCCACTCTCCTCAACAGTATATGAGAGTACCAGTTTCCTTATGTGCTTGCCAACTCTCAGACCATAAAAAATGTTATACACTTTAGTTCTCACATTAAACAAGTATGATTATTTGGATTGAGCTTTAAAAGTCTTGCTATTCTTGGGGCACCTGGGTGGCTCAGTCCGTTAAGCATCGACTCTTGGTTTTGGCTCAGGTCATGATCTCACAGTAGTAGGACTGAGCCCCTCATCAGGCTCCGTGGAGCCAGCTTAAGATTCTTTCTCTCTCCCCCTTAGCCCCTCCCCACTCTCCTGTGTTCATGCTCTCTCTCTCAGAAAAAAAAAAAAGTCTTGCTATTCTCGAAAGGTATAGATCAGATTAGTAACATCGATTATTCCTGAAGGGTGAGATTCCTTGTCATTTTACTTTCTTTTTTTACACTTTCTATAGTCAGATATTTTCAATGCACAGGCCCTACTTTATCAAAACAAAAAAAAATGTGTAAAGCAGATTATGTCTTAGAAATAATTATGATTGCTTTATATATTTTTGCCCCATAGCAGCTATATTTTAGAAAGAAAAAACAACCTTGTACAAGAAAAAGCAGCTCCTGTCTAAAGGTTCCCAGTGTACACGAATGTTGATCCATTCACTGACTGAGCTTCTTGTGGATAGAAGTTTTCTTTAGTCCACAAAGACGGCATCCTCCAAGCGAACGTTCCCGTGTACCACCAGCCCCACTGCCATCCAGGATTACTACAGTTTACAAAATGACAGGCTTGTTTGCAAGTGCTGCCAGAATCCAGCTTATTACGCATGTATTTCCTTACCACATGGCAGGATCATGTGAGTGAGCCAGCTAATGAGAGACCCGGGAAGAAAATGCATAACGCAGTGTCCAGAGTCATGTCAAGCAGGTGGTAAGGACCTGACACTTAGCAGCTGCATCCCCTCGGTATCACTGTTGCCTTGGAGGCTTAAGGCTGAGATTTTGCATTTCCTGAATTTCTTCAGATTCCCAGCAGAATCAACCTGGCACCAACACAGCAGTGCCTCAGGGACTGGTTCAGTAATTCCCCAGGGCTACCCAAAGCCCAGCCATCTGTCGATGTTCTTCACTCATTGCATATTTTACTTCCTATAGAATGGGAGCTACAAAATCATATCCCTCCTGGAACTATACGGAAGGCCTGGATCTTAGGTGGCGAAAATGGGCCCTGGATGAAACTTATGAGGGGAGAGATAACAACAGAGGATTTCTTGCAAGAATTTGGGAGACTTTGCTCTGACATTGTGAGTGATAAACACACTTGAATTTACATATTTTTTTTGCCAAATGTGTGGATGCGTACTCACCCATTAAGTTGATTAAGCTACAAATAAAAACCAGGTGGGGTGGGAGGGATGGAGTGGCTGGGTGATAGACATTGGGGGAGGGTATGTGCTTTGGTGAGCACTGTGAATTGTGCAAGACTGTGCAAGACTGTTGAATCACAGATCTGTACCTCTGACACAAATAATGCAATATATGTTAAGAAAAAAAAAGGAAGAAGATAGCAGGAGGGGAAGAATGATCGGAGGGGGAGATGAACCATGAGAGACAATGGACTCTGAAAAACAAACTGAGGGTTCTAGAGGGGAGGAGGGTGGGGGGATGGGTTAGCCTGGTGATGGGTATTAAAGAGGGCACGTTCTGCGTGGAGCACTGGGTGTTATGCACAAACAATCATGGAACACTACATCAAAAACTAATGATGTAATGTATGTAAAGGTGATTAACATAACAATAAAAAATTTAAAGGGAAAAATAAAAACCTAATAATCTATTGTAAGTTTTTTTAATATATCAAGTTTTTATTTGGTTTGGTCGGTTGGTTTTTTTCAAGTTTTTATTTAAATTTTAGTTGGTTAATGTACAGTATAATATTAGTTTCAGGAGAATTTAGTGATTCATCACTTGCATATAACACCCAGTGCTCATCACAAGTGCCCTCCAGATAACACCCATCACCCATTTATGTTATAAGTTTTTAATGTATTTCTTCCATCCCCAGGTACTCAACTTTAGCTACATATATGAATAAGTAAAAGTATTCTTTACTAAGCTCCTCCATCAGCTGCTGTTCATCTGCAATAGGAGCTGTCTGCATAACGGCTTTGATTAGAAAGCTCATTTAAAGCAATAATAAGGGGCGCCTGGGTAGCAGAGTTGGTTAAGTGTCCTACTCTTGGTTTTGGCTCAAGTCATGATCTCAGGGTCCTGGGGTCCAGCCCTGCATCGGGCTCTGTGCTCAGCGTGGAGTCTGCTTGAGATTCTCTCTCTCCCTCTGCCTCTGCCCCTCCCGCTCATGTTGTCTCTCTTCTCTCTCAAATAAATAAATTAAATCTTTAAAAAAATTTTTTTTAATTAAAAAAATAAAGCAATAACAATATTGAACCTTTTCTCTGTACTATGCATTGTTCTAAGTTTTTTTTTTAAGATTTTATTTATTTGAGTGAGAGAGACAGAGATAGCGAGAGCAAGCACTAGTGGGGAGGAGAGGGAGAAGCAGGCTCCCGACCAAGCAGGGAGCCCAATGCGGGGCTTGATGCCAGGACCCCGGAATCATGACCTGTGCTGAAGACAGCTGCTTAACTGACTGAGCTATCCAGGCGCCCCTGTTCTAAGTTCTTTATTTACATTAACTGAAGTGTAGACTTCACAGTAATCCGACTAGTAAACAAAGTTCTGTGGATCAGTGGTGGTAATGGTTGCACCATAACAAATGTACTTAATACCACCAAACTACACACTTAAAGTGGTTAAAATATTAAATGTTATGTATATTTTACTATAATTTCAAATAAAAAGTAAAACATTGTGCTAAATGAAAGAAAGAAGCTGGTCAAAAAAGACCACATACTGTACGATTCCATTTATATGAAATGCCCAGAATAAGGAAATCTATAGGAAAAGAAAGTAAATTACTGATTTTCTAGTACTGAGAGTACTGGGAAGTGGGGGGTGGAATGGGGAATGACTGCCAATATATAATGGGGTCTCTTTTCAGGGTGATGAAAATGGTCTAAAATTGATTGTGGTGATGGTCACACAACTTTGTGAACATATTAAAAACTGAATCATACAATTTATGGGTGAACTGTGTGGTATGTGAATTGTATTTCAATGAAGCTGTTCTACAGTGTATGTGTGTGATTGTGTAAAATCGCAGACTTGCCTTTGCAGATCTTGAAATATGATGAGTTTTCAAAACCTGCGTAGATTGAATTTAAAAACGAAAAATGGGTCCAAAACTGAAGTTCATAGTGGTGATGCTCAGGCAATAGAAAATCATTACATGTCTTCTGGATCATTAAGAATTAAATTAGATCTGCTTCATGTACTTTTGAGGTTGATACTTTTGAAGATTGCCAATCCATGAGTGAAATAAGGAATTCATTTAACTGGATTATTGATATAAATAGCTCCATTCCCTTACCAGAGGCACTCGAAGTCAGTCCTTACAAACTTGTACGCAAAATTCTGCACAAGGGCCGAAGGAGAATTCCTTTGGGTAGCAGTATTTTCTCTGTTGGTGATAAGCGGTTCCTCCTCCTCTTAATTATTGTTGGTTCTCCTTCTCCCCTCCCCACTTCTAGGCGAAGACCTCTGTACCTGTGGCCTCCTTTTTCTCTCTGCTGACCAGTGAGCAAGTGGCACAGCAGTTCCCAGTGATGACTGAGGCCATAACTCAAATTCGGGCAAAAGGCTTTCGGACTGCAGTCTTGAGCAATAATTTTTATCTCGCCAACGGGAAAAGCTTTTTGCCCCTGGACCGGAAACAGTTTGATGTGGTAAGCTTAAACTAATTCAAACAATCAAAACAGAGTCTCTGTCCTTGCTTCCGGATGCATTGTTAAACGCTGCCTTTTGGCAGGTCTTGAGTGAATGGGTTTTCTTATTCAGACGAACTTGACTAAATTAGGTTTAGACATAACAGGATGAAAAGAGGACTTTTATTTTATTTTTTATTTTTTTAAGATTTTATTTATTTCACAGGGAGAGAGAGAGCGAGAGCAGGAACACAAGCAGGGGGAGTGGGAGAGGGAGAAGCAGGCTTCCCAATGAGCAGGGAGCCCGATATGGGGCTCGATCCCAGGACCCTGGGATCATGACCTGAGCCGAAGGCAGATGCTTAACAACTGAGCCACCCCAGGTGCCCGAAAAGAGGACTTTTAAAAGGTCGCTGAGCTCTCAGCAAAGTCCAGTATTTCTGGGGCTTGATAACTGGTTGAAACCTCAGCTTTAGAGACTCTTTCACATTCTGAATTTGAACCTTATTCCTCACATAACACACAAATTTTCCATTGGCCCTCACATCTTAAAGGGCCTGTTGACGTTTTTTCTTCAAAGACCAACCCTGTTGGGGCGCTGGGCTGGCTCAGTTGGAAGGGTGTGCGAATACTGTTCCCAGAGTCATGAGTTCGAGCCCCATGTTGGGTGTAGAGATTAAATAAATATATAGATTTTTTAAAGATTTTATTTATTTGTGAGAGAGAGGAAGAGAGAGCACAAGAGGGGGGGCAGCAGGCGGAGGGAGAAGCAGACCCCCTGCTGAGCAAGGAGTCCAGTGTGGGACTCCATCCTAGGACCCTGGGATCATGACCTGAGCTGAAGGCAGACACTGAACCGACTTAGCCACTCAGGCATCCCTAAATAAATATTTTTTAAAAAGAAAAAAAGGGGGGGCACCTAGGTGACTCAGTTTGCTAAGCATCTGACTTGATTTTGGCTCAGGTCATGATCTCAGGGTTGTGAGCCCCTGCTGAAGAGGATTCTCTCTCCCTCTCCCTTTGCCCTTCCCCCCTCCAAAAAAAGAAAAAAAGACCAATGATGTTGCCCTCTATTCTGTGGCATTAATCCTGAGACCAGTGCTGTCTAACAAAACTTACTGTAGTAATGGAAATGTCCAGTATGGTTGCTATTGGTCACATAATGCACTTGAAGTGTGGCTTGTATCACTGAAGAACTGAATTTTATTTCATTTTTATTAGTTTAAATGTAAATAATCACATATGGCTGGTGGTTACTGTATTGGATAGCCCAGTGCTAGACTATCAAACTATACTGAGAACATACTGAGATGGTCTTCTGTGCCAAGAGGTTACTGTAGCTATAAAGGATTCCCTCCTTCCCCAGGAGAAAATAGATTACCATCCTGGGGTAGATAGGAATGTTATAGATGACCTGCTTAAACTTCAGTTAGAAAATAAATTCTTATTGAGCAGCGTTACTGTGTGTGGGGCGCTGGCTAGGCGTGAAGGGTTACCGTGTCAGATGTGACAGGCAATCCTGGCCGTCTGGACTACGCATTTGCTGCGTTTCAAGTGCTCAGTCACCACATGTGGCTAGTGGCTACTATATTGGACAGTGCAGACACAGCATTGCCATCACTGCAGAAGGTTCTATTGGATAGTGCTATTTTAGAACATAAAATCTAGTAGAATTGACAGGCAGAAATTCAGAGCACAAAGGTTGGAAATTAACCTCCCAACCTAGTTCTGTTTTCACCTTCCACATCCTTCTTCCTTTTTGTAGAAAGCCCATCAGAGATAGAGTCTTTTCCCCTCTGGACACCTTGCCTGGCCCCCACCTGCTTTGATTGTTGGTTTCCCTGCAGTACACACACAGACATCTTCCAAGCTCCTTCTCCACAAGCGTTTGGAACCTCAGCCAGATTCAGTCCTGTCTCTGCAACTTGCAAACCGTGGACCGTGCTTTGCTGCCTTGAACCTCGGTTTCCTCATCTCCAATTCAGGAATAGCAATTTCTTTGTTATAGGGTAGCTGTGTGCACCCCACAGAGTAATGCATGCAAAGCTCCCTGCATGGTCCTGTCACATGGCAGTTATTTTCAGAGATTCCTTCCATCCAGTGCAGCTATAGGAATGATATCTTCATCTGGACAACTGAAGCTGGTCAGGCTCACACTGAGCCCTCCAAATGAGGCTACAATTGGAAAGACCTATGAGCTTCTTGAAAAAAATGGACATGTTTATTTAGACTTCACAGGCTTTCTGGCATGGGCTTTCCAGCAGGTTTTCTGGTGGGTTTTCATGTTTTAGGTCTGCAGGAGACCTGGAGTTTTAAAAATATTTCTTCAAGGGCAACGGTTTAGGTTTTTGTTCTCTAAAGTTCTAAGGCTATATACGGATATATGTGCGTGCGCACACACACGTTTGATGGAATAGTGTAAGCAACCCTATAATCTCTGTCAACATCAGAGGCTGAACTCTTGAGTATTATAGGAATCTGTCTCAGCTTTAAAATTTTTTTCATCTAATTTTTTAATTAAAAAATTACTATATTGTTTTTATTGTAAAAACCCACATAACATAAAACTTACCATCATAACTATTTTTTTAAAGATTTTATTTATTTATTTGAGAGAGAGACAGAGATAGTGAGGGAGCACGAGTAGGGAGGAGAGGAAGAAGCAGACTCCCTGCTGAGCAGGGAGCCCCATGTGGGGCTCGATCCTAGGACCCTGGGATCATGACGACCCAAGCCGAAGGCAGACGCTTAACTGATTGAGCCACCCAGGCGCCATCATAACTATTTTTAAGTGTTCAGTTCAGTAGCATTAAGTATATTCACGTTGTTATGTAATAATCTCCAGAACTTTTTCAAGTTGCAAAATAGAACAGAAAGAAAAGACCAGGGATCTTATCAAACTTAAGTCTGAAGAATTTTTTCACTTTCCCAACGCAGTGACTCTCAGCGTAGTGGCTCCTGAGAGATGTCTGTTCATGAGAACTTGGCCCTGTCCCCTTGGTTCGCTGCCCCCTCTCATCTGTCTCAGCCAGCACAGCCTCCCCTGCAGCATGGACCCTGGTCTGTGTCTGAAACACCCTTTGCTACGTACTAGTGATGTCTTCCTTATAGGGAGCTTGTCTTTTTTAGCTCATTCAAGTGCTTAAGTAGAGAGTCCAATGTATTCAGGACATTTATTTACCTGAAAGGGCAGCTCTCACCCAACCTTGAATAATACAGTCTGGAGTAGAGGGGGGGCCCTCAGGTTTGTCCTCGGTCTTGGAGAGTGTGAGTCTTTCCAGGAGGGAGCAGGGATTGAGATCTATTCTCAGGGTAGACCAGAGGGTAGCGGCTCTAAGCCTCCCTGGCCATTTTAGGCCCACTTTCTAGGAGATTAAGCCCCGGGGATAGTGTGAGGACCTGCAGGGCTGCCTGGCACCGGAACAGCTTTTGCAGGGTGCTCCTGCACCCCCGGCAACACCCCCACTCCCCCTAGTTCCGGATCACATACATGGTTGAAACAAGGTTGTCAGGACACGAGGGAGCTCTTCGCATGAAAGGAATAGTATCTTTGCCACGAACAGTCTCTTTGGCATCCATCCTACGATGGGATTTATCTAAGTTGAGGATGGCTGTTTTGTGTTTTAACTTCTGAAATGTAAACGTTAAGGTCATGCGTCTTTTGTAGTAGTAACCAGTGCCTTCTTTCGAAAAAATGGTAAAGTACTTTTCCTAAAGCTGAAATGTGCAGCTCTTCTCTGTAGCCACAATATGTAACATTAGCAAAATGCTTTGTCATTTTGGAGCTCACTCAACTTCCATTTAAAGCTCTCAGCAGTAGGTGGGACAGCTAGTATCCCCACGTTACTGACGAGGACACCGTGTCTGAACCAGAACTCTGGTTTTCTGAGCTTGCCCCTAGGTAGTAATCCAGTATTTCCATATCCGACTTGAAAAAGCAGCAACATTTTACATCATAACACTCTTAAGTTACTTGTTACAACAAATCTCAACTGTCCTTATATTATTCTTTTCAAAACCTATGACAGTACGCATGTGGGAGCACCACCTTTTAGAGACACTCACCTCTCATTCCTGTCCCTCGGTCAGGTTGTGGAATCCTGCCTAGAAGGTCTCTGTAAGCCAGACCCCAGGATCTACAAGCTGTGCTTAGAGCGGCTCGGCCTGCAGCCTTCTGAGTCCATCTTTCTGGACGATCTTGAACTGAATATAAAAGCAGCCACCAGCCTTGGCATTCACACCATTCAGGTAACGGTCACAATTTTTTGAACCCCGGCTGTGCACCAGGCACTGGCCTAAGCATTTCTGTGTAGTCCTGCTCACAATCATAGTTGTGTTTAGAGGTTTCCCCCCATGCTGCTGTAGTCTCATTTTTTTATTAATTAGGAAATCTATGTGACGAGCCACTCACATTTTCAAAGGGAAGTAGGACAAACACATACTAAGAAGGCAGTTTGAGACAGAATTACACAAGGAGGGTGGCTGGCAGGCTTAAGACATTCGGGAGGGCAGTTAGGCTGTTCTAGAGACGCTGTTCTGGGTGGGGAGCCAGCAGCTAGCAGCCACACGGACCACCCAGGTTGTGCATGGCTTTGAAGCGTGAGAAGCCACATGAAAGGAGACCTCCGACTGGCTTCCCATGTTGGTGTTTTCATGATGAGGCGGCTGATGGGCCACCGGGACAGGGTGGCACAGCATTCTGCCCTCCTGGCGTGAAGGAGCATCATGGACTCTTAACTGACACTTCCAGCAGAGAGCGTTTAATGTGGTTAGGAATTAAATGGGAAGAGGAAGTTCATCCTACAGCTTCCTCGTTAGCTGAACATCCTGGCCTCCAAAGCCCTTGCTCAGAGACCTGGCTTCTTGGTTATCTCCCCCTAAAGAACTACCCTTTTAGAGAACAGACAGGAGGCCAGGTCAGGGTTGACTGGTGATTGATGTTCAATATTCTCTTTGAAACAAGGTTGATGACCCAGAGACTGCCGTAAAGGAATTAGAAACCCTTTTGGGCTTTACGTTGAGAATGGTTATTCCAAACACTGGCCCTGTGAGAAAGACAGTGGAGATTCCACGAGATTCCTTGGAGAAGTACCTCAAAGACTTACTGGGGACCCAAAGCACAGGTATTTACATGTTTGTATTTTGCTGACTCTCTAAAGGCTCGGCTTTCAGCCTGGTTCTCCCTTTCAAACCCCGGTGGAATATGCTGGAGACAGGCAGTGTGGTGAGGAAAACAGCCATTGGGCTCAGTGGATCCTAATGCAGCTTTCAGTCTTGCCTGGGAAAAAGCATTAACTCCAAAAGGTCACGCGCCCCCTCTTCCACCCGAGAGTGTGGTGTCGCAGGGATCCCCTGGGACCTGGAGCCGGTGGTGTGGGCCCAGGGACGCTGGACTGTGTCTAATTGTTTTGAGATGACAGCCTGGTTTGTGAAGGTGACTTAGGCTGCCTGAGTTGACAATGGGACAAGTTGTCTCCACCTCTTCAAAGGTCCCTCTTTCATTCTTTGAATTTCAGCCTCAGAAAAACAGCTGCCTCGGGGGCTTTTGAAGACATTTCCACCTGGTGGTAAAGTCTTGCCTCCACCCATTAAATCTTTGCAAAAGACTTTTTGTGTGAAGCTTCACAGCTCTGCTCTCCAGAGATTGGATTGTTCTTAGGGCCTCTTGTACCGTTGAGGGGCCCTTTTGGAGCAGGCCAGCGAACTCAGGCCGACTCCCATTGTCTGCTCTCTGACCGTGTGAGACAAACCTATGTCCGTAGTTCAGTCTTGTTGTGAAGCTGAGGGTTAATTAGAATGTTCCTGGGCGGGAGCCATAGACTTCAGCCCACTGGGGTGGGAGAGCACATCTTGGGAAAGCACTTTGGCTCAGGCTGTTGGCCTCTGCAGAAGCTCCTTTCAGCCATCACGCCAGTGTCGGGCATCCTTGGGCCAAGTATGGGCTGAGGGACACACAGGGGCACTTTCCATCCTCAGGCTTAAAGCCTTCTGTTTTGCCTGAGGAGTTGCCACGACTGTGCTTCTGCCTGATAAACAGAACCAAAAAGCTTTTCTTTGCAGAACAGGAGTTGGCAAGAGGGACAAAATTGCACACCTGTACAAAGTGAGAATGACTGTGGTAGAAACGGAGTGGCCTTTGCCACACGGTAGTGGACCTGAGCTGGGGGGTATGCCTGGCACTCAGTCACTTGTGGTGCCTGAGGAGGAGGTGCATCCCAAATCAGAATGTTCTGCACCCCAAGTGTGGTACTCGTTAGAAAGCAGGAATGCCCAGCTCTGTCCTTCAGAACTGCTTTTGTTTTCTCGGTTTTCAAACTCGCAGGCCCATTGGAACTCCTTCAGTTTGATCATGGGCAGTCCAATCCAACCTACTACATCAGGCTCGGTAACCACCAGCTGGTTCTGAGGAGGAAACCCCCGGGGACACTTGTTCCATCCACCCATGCAGTGGAGAGGGAGTTCAGGTAACTTCTCAGAGCTGGGGCGTCCTCAACCCCCAGCCCTCAGCCCCGAACTGACAAGTCCGCACCCTGTCAGAGAGCCTGACACATTTAAATCTGCAAGTGTGAATTTCCAAAATTATTTCCAATAAGAACATGTAACCTAGTTTTATTCAGAAGTTTGTTTTCTCTTTTCTATACCTAAACCTCTAGAAAACCAGCCTTTTTTGGGAACCTCTGGGTGAAAAAAGGCATTTCTGAAATACTCATTAGTCTTACCCTTGAGTCTTAAAGACTTTAAGATCTTAACTCTTATATTCCGTGGGGCTGAGGCCAAAACGAGTATGGCCATGAGGTGATAATTGTTGAAACTGGGCGGTGGGCATGTGGGGGTTTGTCATATGAACCTCTCTATGGAGGTATGTTTGAAATTTTCCATAATAAAATGTGTACAAGAATAAATGTATTACAACCCCTCCCGACCCCTTTGCAAATAGGAAAATTTAAACATAGTAGGTTGAAAAAAACCTAGCTCCAAACTCTTTGAGAGTGAGATGAAAACTGGATGGGCTCCAGTGGGGGCGCCTACCATCCTGGAAGCCTTTCTCTTCCTCTGCTCCCTTCTCCCTTCCAGCCCCGGATCCCCTGCAGAAGGAGTGTTGCAGAGTAGTAAGGGAAATGTGATGTCGTCTCTTGGCCCCTTCTTGTTCTCACTATTTACTCTCTGTCCTTTGGACTTTTTAGTTCCTGGAATCTGACTTCTCCAAGTGTTGTAGGCACTGGTGACTGATGATTATGAAGCCTTAGGGGGTCATCAGAGGAGAAAACCTGTAGCTATTTCCGAGCATTTTTATCTGTGCCCACACAGGAACAGGTCTGTATTTACAGGAAGAAAACCCTAAAAGTGTTAAGCCCCCCACTCTGTTCTTATGCATCCTGCTTGTGAACGCTCTCTGACCATTCCCAGAGGCATTATGGAATTCTGGAGTGCTACAGTGACACTCCAAAAATCCAGCAATGCAGAGAATTTCCATTTATTTATTTATTTATTTATTTTTAAAGATTTTATTTATTTATTTGAGAGAGAGAGCACGAGAGGGAGGAGGGTCAGAGGGAGAAGCAGACTCCCTGCTGAGCAGGGAGCCCGATGTGAGACTCGATCCCGGGACTCCAGGATCATGATCTGAGCCGAAGGCAGTCGCTTAACCAACTGAGCCACCCAGGCGCCCCGAGAATTTCCATTTAGTAAAGAAATAAAATGTGCATTTGAAGATGAAATCTAATATGGTATCTGCTTGTAAAATGCCAAATGTAAATTTGAACAATTTGGGGAATTTTGGAAAATAGCATGACACACTTTATTAAAAACCTCAGAGTAGTCACACTTTTAGATCTAATAATTCCAGTTAGAGGAATCTCTGTTTAAAAAATAATTCTCGGGGCACCTGGATGGCTCAGCCATTAGGCGTCTGCCTTCGGCTCGGGTCATGATCCCGGGGTCCTGGGATCGAGCCCTGCATTGGGCTCCCTGCTGAGCAGGAGGCCTGCTTCTCCCTCTCCCACTCCCCCTGCTTGTGTTCCCTCTCTCGCTGTGTCTCTCTCTCTCAAATAAGTAAGTAAAAATCTTTTTAAAGAAATAAAATAAAAAATAATTCTCTGGGCTCCTGGGTGGCTCAGTTGTTAAGCGTCTGCCTTCGGCTCAGGTCATGATCCCGGGGTCCTGGGATTGAGCCCCGCATCGGGCTCCCTGCTCAGCAGGAAGCCTACTTCTCCCTCTGCCACTCTCCCTGCTTGTGTTCCCTCTCTTGCTGTCTCTCTCTCTGTCAAATAAATAAATAATCTTTAAAAAAAATTCTCAAAAGGGAAAACAGCTTTATGCATTCATACGGCCACCACAATGTTATTTATAGTAAAAAAGTGGAAACACCGTAATGGTACAGTAATCAGGAAATGATTAAATCTTAGCATATCTACTTGTTGCAACAACAACAACGAAAGTAACAGCTGACATTTGCTGAGTGTATAGTATGTGCCAGGCACTATAATAAATGCTTTGGATGTAATAAACCCAAAGCATTCTCAGAACAACTCATGATATGTTACTGTTACGATCCCCATTTTACTGGCGAGGGAATCGAGGCTTAAAGACATTAAGCAACATTCCCCGGGATACACAACTAGCGTGTGAGTGGCAGAGTTTGGCCTCATACCCTTGAGCAGCAGGATTCCACAGCCCAGCCTTAATTGTGCTGTTACTGCAGCCAACAAAAGTACACTTAAATAACACAAAAATGTTAAAATTGTAATAAAAACAGATACAGACCACATAGAGTACTATCCTAACTACATTTTGTGTTTTTTTTAGTACTTTTAGTACTCTCTACAGCCAACATGGGACTCAGATCCACAACCCCAAGATCACAAGTTGCACACTCCACCGACTGATCTAGCAGGCTCCCCTATGTTTTGTTTTGTTTTTTAGGATTTTATTTATTTATTTGACAGAGAGACAGAGCACAAGCACGGGGAGTGGCAGGCAGAGGGAGAAGCAGGCTCCTGGCTGAGCAGGGATCCCGATGTGGGACTCGATCCCAGAACCCTGGGATCATGACCTGAGCCAAAGGCAGACGTCCAACCAAATGAGCCACCCAGGCTCCCCCCTTAACTATTTTTTTTGAAAAGACTTCTGTACCAAAACAAAAATATTAGAAAGGAACACACCAAAATATTTACCATGTTGGGGTAGCATATTACTGTTCTTCAGCTGCAAGTGACAGAAACCCATGTAGACTGACTGAAGTGTTTTGTTTTTTAAAAGGAGAGGTAAAATGTATTGGCTTCATAATTTAAATCTTTCAGGCATGACTAGATCCAGGGGCCCAAATAATATCATCAGGACCCATTCATTCTCTCTCTCCCTCCATCTTTCCACTCCTTTTTCCTCTATAACCTTAGTGAATGTTCCAGCATACCTCCTGAGATTGACTAAGTGGGCCAATGTGAACAATCGTCTGGGGTCAGGAGGATGCATTGTTCAGACTGGCCGAATCTGGGTCTTGTGCCCATCCTTGGAACCAGGGATTGGGTCAGTCCCACCCAAACCATGTGGACTGACAGTAGCTACAGAGAGCCATTTCCCAAAGGAAAGCCCAGGAATTATCAGAACATGAAGTAAGGAAAGGGACACCAGGCAGGCAAAAGCAGGAGCCAAATACTGGTTGATATGACTGAGTAGTTATTTTTCTATTTAAAACATTTAAAAATTTCCTCCTTGGGGGCGCCTTGGGTGACTCAGTCAGTTAAGCATCTAACTCTTGATTAATGCTCAGGCCGTGATCTCAGGGTCATGAGATGGAGCCCCAAGTCAGGCTCCACGTTCAGCACGGAATCTGCTTGGGATTCTCTCTCTCTCTCTCCCTCTGCCCCTTTCCCTGCTCTCTCTCACACATGCTCTCTCTCAAATTAAAAAAATAAAATTTTTAAAAAGAAAAAAAAAAGAATGTCTCCTGTGGACAGCATATAGTTAGGTCTTGCTTTTCTATGCAGTATGACAATCTCTATCTCAATTAAAATGTTTAGTCTAATTAATGTAATGTAACTATTGATATTTGAATTAGTTCTATAATTTTGCTACTTGTTTTTTGTTTTTCCCATCTGTTTTTTGTTTTTCTTGCCTATTTTGGGGTCAGTTGAATATTTTTTAGAATTCTGTTTTAATTTCTGCGTGTACTGATTTTAATTCAGAAAAATAGTTTCAAGAAAATCTCATCAATTCAGCCAGCATTGTTGCTCATTTCTCTTTGTTCCGGCAGGATAATGAAAGCCCTTGGCAATGCTGGAGTGCCTGTCCCCAGAGTTCTTGGCCTCTGTGAAGATTCAGGGTAATGTTCAGATTTATTTCTTTCATTACATATTCAAACTACAGAAGAGAAAAGCCCATATAGTAGCTCAAATCCCAGTTTGTTGAAGACAAAATTTGGGTGAGAGAGAACAGAGACTTTATAGCAACCTCCCCTGGAAGTTCACAGATCTTTAAGTTATCCTGAAAGATAAAGAAATGCCTGCTTTTGTGAAAATTGGTAGAAAACATTTTTTTATCTTTTAAAAAATTTATATCCATCTAGTTTCATGTTGCTTGTTTTTGTTAATTTTTTATTGTGGTCCTTTTTTTTTTTTTTAAGATTTTATTTATTTGACAGAGAGAGACAGCGAGAGAGGGAACACAAGCAGGGGGAGTGGGAGAGGGAGAAGCAGACTTCCCGCCGGGCAGGGAGCCCAATGCGGGGCTCAATCCCAGGACCCTGAGATCATGACCTGAGCCGAAGACAGACGCTTAACGACTGAGCCACCCAGGTGACCCAGGATAAACAGTTTTAATGGTAGCCTTTTCAAAACAACTTTTTAGAATAGGAAACTGATTTCTAGTAACGACTAAAGAATGGATTAATGACATTTTGTTGTGTCACCTTAATATTATGGGTGGTATATGTGTCACTCACACTACCAGATAATGATAGAAATAACATCACTAAGAAGAAGGGATATTTATTGAAGCCTCATTGGAACCAGGCAGTCCATGTATATTTGCTCCCCTAATTCTTACAACAACCCTTTGAAGTTCTACAGATTAAAACAACAAAGCCCAGAGAGGGTTAGTAAGTCTCTCATGATCACACTGCTAGGAAGGGGCAGAGGTGGGATTTAAACCTGGTTCTGGGGCGCCTGGGTGGCTCAGTTGGTTAAGCAACTGCCTTCAGCTCAGGTCATGATCCTTGAGTCCCGGGATCGAGTCCCACATCAGGCTCCCTGCTCTGTGGGGAGTCTGCTTCTCCCTCTGACCCTCTTCCCTCTCGTGCTCTCTATCTCTCATTCTCTCTCTCTCAAATAAATAATAAAATAAAATCTTTGAAAAAAATAAATAAATAAACCTGGTTCTGTATGGCTCTGAAGTCCCCCTCTCAACATGCTGCTTTCCTTCATTATCACACTTAATCTCCATTCCCGTCACTTCCATGAGTGAAGCAAACAGAAGAGAGACATGCTGGCAGAAACGTATAGACAGGGCTGTGTGTGTGGATGGTTTGGGGATGGGGTACTTCTAACCCTCTGTGCTGATGTATGAAGGAAAGGAAATGTCCAGCACTCTGGGTCTGAACTCCTTCCCCAGCACTTGGAGCAAACACATAGAGCAATGCTGGGGCACCTGAGTGGCCCAGTCTGTTGAGCGGCTGGCTCTTTTTGGCTCAGGTCATGATCTCAGGGTCCTGGGATTGAGCCCCACGTTGGGCTCCACACTCAGTGGGGAGTCTGCCTGAGGATTCTCTCTCTCTCTCCCTCTGCCCCTCCCCCTTCTCTCTCATGTGCACATGTTCTCTAAAATAAATAATCTTAAAAAAAAAAAAAAAAGCAATGCCATGACTAACAGCCTGCCATATTATGAGCTGGACCACTGAAACCCCCTGTCTGTGTCCTTCCCAGGGTCATTGGCACTCCTTTCTATGTGATGGAATACTGCCCAGGCCTCATCTACAGACACCCCTCTCTGCCAGGCTTGGAGCCCAGCCAGAGGCGGGCCATATACACTGCCATGAACAGAGTCTTGTGCAAAATTCACAGTGTGGACCTCAAGGCTGCAGGCCTAGAAGACTATGGGAAACATGGTGAGCAAGAGGTCATTTGTCTTTTGTGCTGACGGGTTCCTCATTGGTGCCCGTTTCAGGATTTGCATCATGTCAGGGTGTTAATGCACCTAGTGTTTGCTAAATGTGAGGTGGGCTTCTTAGCCCCCTACCTGGAAATCCAGTTTCATTTTAATGGAGGTGTCATTTACCTAGATATATTATCCTTGGATACGTCCCTTCACGGCCTACAGAATCTCTCTTCCCTGCAACTTT
Source organism: Eumetopias jubatus (assembly GCF_037043125.1). NCBI lineage: Eukaryota > Metazoa > Chordata > Mammalia > Carnivora > Otariidae > Eumetopias > Eumetopias jubatus. The sequence continues at coordinate 84,629,397 of NW_028274822.1, read as the reverse complement.
GATCTTGCTGGACCATTTCAGCATCAGTATCTTCTGTTTTTTACTCTTTCCCTAAATATTCTTTCAACAGGGGATAGACTTTTAAAATGCCATTATGCCACGGTATTTTGTTTGTAGAGTTTGTTTCTGCTTGTTTTTTTACTGTCTGAGAGTTCCAGTTCTTCATCCTCATTGTTAGTGTCAGTTCGTTCGTTTCTTTCTTCCTTTCTTTCTCTTTCTTTCTTTCTTTCTTTCTTTCTTTCTTTCTTTCTTTCTTTCTTTTCTTTCTTTCTCTTTCTTTCTTCCTTTCTTTCTCTTTCTTTCTTTCTTTCTTTCTTTCTTTCTTTCTTTCTTTCTTTCTTTTTTCTTTTTCTTTCTTGTCAGGTGTATTGAAGTGTAGCAGTCTATAAATGTGACAGACACACACTATTTTAAAACCACCATCACCAACTGTCTCCATGCACAAACTTTAGCACGAGCCAAAGAATTTCACTTTTTCTGCCCTGCAAAGTTCAAGAGTATTTGACTTTTGACCAGTATGTATTCTTGGCTATAGTCAAAAAGAATCCCCCAGCTATGTTTTCTTCTTTCTCTGCTTTTAACCAAAACCTACGTGTTTTCCGTAGGACCACATCAAAGGCTGTAGTATGTCTCCTGTGTACATCACCTTCCTGCCATTTCTGCCAAGTCACCTAAAGCCCCACCTCTCCACAGGCACATGAGCTGAGTCCCCACAAGTAATCAGTTTGAAACACTTTGCTACCACAGAGAAAGCTTGCTGACTTTCCAGCTCAAACTGAGGGGGTTCTCCCCGTCCCTTTAAGTACAGCCAGATCCATGCCATCCCCCCCCATATTCTAACCTGTTGACTAGAGATACCAACTCTAGTGGTAACCTCTACCTCATTTGGAAATAAAAATTTGTTGTTTATCTGAAATTCACATTTAACTGGGTATCCTGTATTTTATCTGGCAGACCTAGTCACCAGTAAAAAGGCCAGTAGGCAAAGACAACACATGTTGTCCATATTGAGCCATTGTTTCAAGATGGAAAGAGCACTGGAGCAGAAGTTGGATGCTAATTTGTCAGGGACCTTGGGCAAGTCACCTTACTTTGTCATCGTTTTCTCAATAGTAAACGTTGGGTTAAAAAAAACCGTCTTTTGCTGCCATGGCTACCCCAGTGCTTTGAATGAAGATGAAGCCTCAGGCAGATGCAGTGATGGGCAGTGTGACATCCTGTCCTGGAGAGACAACAGCTTATGGAAGTCCCTCCCATGTGCTGTCTGAGTGGATCCTTTGCCTTTTATTTTTAAAGTAGACTGTTTTGATGCTCCTTCCACCGACCTCTTAGCACAAAGAGGCAGAGCAGAAATCTGATGTAATTTCATGTGACCCAAGGGCCACTGGCTGTGTTTTGAGCCTGACAGCATACAGCAGCTTCATCATGCTTCAGGTTCACTGATCCAGCTACAGAGGCATCAGATCTTCCTTTTCAAGAAACCTGCAATTTCTCTGGTGGTGTCAGGAATCCTGCTGCTGGGCAGGGCATTGGCTATAAATAGCTACTACCTTTGTGCAAAGGGTGGCATATTTAAATAAATTTACATATTCAGATACATTTAAATATTTGCTTGCACAAGTGAATATCTCCAAGAAACTGGTCACATGGGTTGCCTCTGGGGAAGAAGAGCTGAGTGGCTGGGCAGAGGATGGGAGAAAGACTACTGTACATCCTTCTATCACTTTATTCCAAGCCATGGGAATGTATTATCTATTCAAGAGTGCACATTTACATTTATTAAAAAAAAAGAGAGATTGCACACAAACATGATTTCTAATTAAGAGGGACTTTTGACAAAGATCCTTTAGGTACAGTCCAGTTACCATAAAGAACATTTCTACCACCAATGACCTGCAGGGAGCACATAATCCTCTTTTCGTATCCCAGAGGGGCAGTCTGCTTGAGGAAGGATGTTTCCGTGACTTGGCGGGCCTGATAGAGACCAGTGGCCAACAGAGCCAGAGACACAGGGGGCAGCTGTGTCTGTTTCCCCTGAGAAAGGAATGTGTGCAGCGCTGGTTGGTGTGTTTGGGGTGGAAGGTCCCAAATCCATATAGATTTTCCTGAAAGGCTCCTTTCACAAAGGCTCAACTCCTGTCTATGGTTGTTGGGTTTTTTTTTATAAGGTTTTATTTATTTATTTGACAGAGAGAGACACAGCAAGAGAGGGAACACAAGCAGGGGGAATGGGAGAGGGAGAAGCAGGTCTCCGGCGGAGCAGAGAGCCCAATGCGGGGCTTGATCCCAGGACCCTTAGATCATGACCTGAGCTAAAGGCAGACGCTTAACGAGTGAGCCAACCAGGCGCCCCTGGTTGTTTTTTTTTTTTTTAAAGATTTCTTTGACAGAAAGAGAGAGAGAGTGTGCATATGTGTATGTGAGCTGGGGGAGGGGTAGAGGGAGACAGAGAGAATCCTTAAGCAGACTCCTCACTGACCGTGGATCTCTAGGCAAGGCTCAATCCCACGACCCTGAGATCATGACCTAAGTCAAAACCAGGAGTCATACGCTTAACCAACTGAGCCACGCAGGCTCCCTGGCTCAGCTCCTGTGGTTTTTGGATTTGACTTATTATTATAATAATTTTCAAACTTACAGAAATGTGAAATAGTACAATGAATAACTGTATCTGCCCACTACTATATGGTTAACTTTTGCCATATTTGCTTCTCTCTTTCCCTCTCCCTCTGTTTCTCTCTCTTTAAATATATATATGTGTTTAAATATATAATAATATATATATGTATTTAACAATAATATATATTTAACCCTAACACTTGACTCCTAAATACTTCAGTAGGCATTTCCTAAAAAGAAGGACATTCTCCCATACCATTATCACATCCAAGAAAATTTACAATTTTCCCTGAATATTTAAAACCCAGTCCATATTCAGATCCATTTCATCAGTTATCCCATTATATCTTTTTTTTTAAAGATTTATTTATTTATTTTAGAGAGAGAGAGTGAGAGAGAGTGGTGGGGAGGGGCAGAGGGAGAGAATCTCAAGTAGACTCCACGATGAGCGTGGAGCCCGATGTGGGGCTTAATCGCAGGATCCTGAGATCATGACCTGAGCCAAAATCAAGAGTCAGATGCTTAACTGACTGAGCCACCCAGGTGCCCCTCCTCTTATATCTTTTATAAATGAATTTTTCCCCCTGCTAAATCGGGATCTGATCAAGGAATCTAGAACAGTCCCTCCACCACCTGTTTTTTTCAATGAATTTTTTAACAGACTAAGTCAGTTGTTTATATATTTGTCTTGATTATGTCCTATGGTTTCATTTACTTCTGTCTTCTGTTTCCTATAATTCTGAAAACTAGAAGTTATGTCTAAAGGCTTGATTTGTTTTGGATTACATTCCTGTGGACTTTGACCTCCACTTCTCATGGCCCAACTAGATCTTGCAAAGGGCAGGTGTCTAGATGCTCCAGCTGTGCAGTGAACTCCACAGAAGGAGCTTGATCTCTCTAACCTTGTCTTCAAACCCTTCAGCCTCTGGGACACATTTTTCTCTCAGCTGAGGGATGAAGGCTTGGCTTAGAGCCAGGGAGCTGACACGTTTATTAATTATATTAACAGTGACAATTAATAATTGTCCAGTTGACAATAATCAGGACAATAATATGGCCACCATTCATTGAGCTGCCATCTGTGCAGCTCAGTATTTGGCCTGTTACATATGGATTTTGGTTAGCCTTCACAACAGTCCTTTGGAATTTAGGTGTCAGTATATTCATACAGAAGCAGCAAGGGAGGCTCGAGAGGTTAAATCACCTGAAGACCTTGACTGAGCCGAGTTGACTTCAGAACTTCTTCCAGTGTCCAGTCCCAGATATAACTCAAAAGTTTCTCAATGGTGGTATCTCTTGGGTTTCTTAGCAAACAGCTGAATAATGATACAAATGCTCATGTAGTACTTACTACATGCCAGGAACATCTCCAGGGACTTTACATAATTTTATCCTCCCAACAACTCTCTGAGGAGCATCTCATTGATGAAGAAAAACCGAGGTACAGAGATGTCAAGTGACCTGTCAGAGATCACAAAGATAGAGAATGGCAGAACTGGGAATCACACCCAGGCAGTCTGGTCCCAGAGTCCATGCGTTTAGCCAACCACTGTTGTTCAGCCAAAAAGGGATTTCTTTTTTTTTTTTTTTTAAGATTTTATGTATTTATTTGAGAGAGAGAGAGAGAGAGAAACAGCATGAGAGGGGAGAGGGTCAGAGGGAGAAGCAGGCTCCCCGCTGAGCCGGGAGCCCGATGTGGGACTCGATCCCAGGACTCCAGGATCATGACCTGAGCCGAAGGCAGTCACTTAACCAACTGAGCCACCCAGGCGCCCCAAAAAGGGATTTCTTAAAGGCTCCTAGGAAGCTTGTAGGAAGTCTGAGAGGGCCAGGGATTAGGTTTTTGGGCCTTGTGGCTGGGAACAACATCCACATCACATTGATCCAGCCACGGTGGTGGGAGCATTCTGTGAGAAACTCATAGGTCATCAGAAGAGCATTATCAGGGCTTTCACTGTTTTGGTTACTTTCTGAAACCTTTGGAGGATGTTAGAGTGGCATACCTGTTCCAATTCTCTTTCCCTCAGGGGACTATATTCCACGGCAGGTACAAACCTGGATTCAGCAGTATCGAGCCTCAGAAACCAGCACCATCCCCGCGATGGAGAGGCTCATCCAATGGCTGCCCCACCATCTTCCCAGGCGACAGAACACGACAGTGGTGCATGGGGACTTCAGGTAGGCACGACTATGAGGAGGGGTGAATATCTAGATGTGAAAAATGATGGCCAGGGCAGTTGAAGGGGAAATTAAGCAGCTGGCCTGAGCCCAATTTACAGTTGAGGAGGACTCCCTTTACAAAGGATCTACGTGTGCATGACCTTCTAGGGCAGGGTCTCTCCACCTTGCCTGTTGACATTTGGGGCCAGATAATTCGTTATGACTGGGGGCTGTCGTATTGCCCCCAGGTTTGAAAGTGCACACAGGTGCTCCAGTTACTGTGACCACATAAAAATCTTCCAAATCGCACGGCTTCAAACAACGACAGAAGTTGTTCTGCTCACGAATCTGCAGTTTGGGGAAAGGATCACTTGTTTCAGCTGGCGTGGCTGTCAGGCTGGGCGCTGGGATCTCGTAGGGGGTTGCTCCCATGCCTGGCCCTGAGGCAGAGAAGACTGAACAGCTGGGCTCCTTGGGCCTCTCTCTGTCTCTTTGTGGTCCCCACATGGTGTCTCCAGCATAGCAGCTTCTGGGTATCTGGACTGCTTCCCTGGGGGCTCAGGGCTGCAAAGGTGTATGTTTCAAGACAGCGCTGTTTGGGAGCTGATGCCCTTTTCTGAGCGAGGCTCTGGAGTCACTTAGCATCACTTCCACCTGTGTTATAATTGTTAGAAGCCAAATGCTTCAAGCAGCAAAGACTTAGACTCTTCCTTTTGTGGAAGGAGTATCCAAGAACTTGCAGACCTGTTTTAAACCCATCACAGGGAAGGAGGGATCCCAGAGAGGACTGCTATGTGGAGAGGGCTACCTGACCAAAACTGGCCCCTGGGAGAGGAATACAGCGTCCCTCAGCCATCTGCCCCCTTCCCCGTCTCCTGCTGGTGTCCTCATCGGCTGAGCCCACCGGAGCCAGAGGGCAGGGGAGCTCGTGGACAGGGGCACCGAGGGGCTGAGAGGGTGCGGAGTGCATTTGGAGGGGCAAATGGAAGACACCCAGCACAGAACACACCCCAGTGCTCAGTTTTCCTTAGAGCTGTCTCTCCATTCCTTCTGTGGCTTATTCAGGTTGGACAACCTGCTGTTCCATCCAGAGAAGGCTGAGGTGCTTGCTGTCCTTGACTGGGAGCTCTCTACCTTAGGCGACCCCCTTGCAGACGTGGCCTTCAGCTGCCTGGCTCACTACCTGCCATCCAGTTTTCCTGGTTCTCTGCTGCGAGGTAGGAACTGCTCAGGGGCAAGGAAGAGGAAATGAGGCAGCTCCATTCTCAAAACACCCGAGGCACAGGTGATGGCTGATGGTGTGGGCATATGAAACTGAGGTCCTGGTGGTTTGGGTGGAAAATGTACTTGGAATGCATTCCTGTCAGTGCGGGGAGATGGTAGGGTGTATTTTAAGTGAGAAGGATGTGTGCACAGACCCCTCTTATGTTTTTACACAACTAATTTCTATTTAATTTTCTAAATTAAAAATACAAGTTTATTTTAAAATGTTGGAGCCAACAGATAACAAAAGGAAAAGTTAAAGTCATGGCTAGACCCAGAAATGACCATTGCCAACATTTTCATCTTTCTGCATACATACATACGTTTGTTTAAATGAAAATGCGATTCTATGATTTTATGGCCTGCCTTTTCTCAATTATGTATTTTGGACATGTTTTCATGCCATTAAGTATTCTTTCTACAGCATCATTTTTAATCATGGAACAGGATTTTATCGAATAGAATTAACTTAAGACATTTGATTCCTTTTTTATAAAGACATTTGATTATATTTGGATATTTAATTTGTTTCTGATTTCTTTTATATTACTTCCCCCCAACCCTCACAAAAAAGGCAGTGAACATCTTTGTAGGAATAACTTCGCCTATATTATAAGGTATACTCCTGGACAAAGTCCTGGGAACAAAATGTGTTACATGCTTCTTTAGGCCATGAGAAGGTTACAAATGAAGCAAATCAGTAAAACTGTTTATTTGTTGTAATTATTTTTTCATAATTTGGCAGGATCTTTTTTTTTTTTAAGTAGGCTCCATGCCCAGCATGGAGCCCAGTGTGGGTCTTGAACTCACAACCCTGAGGTCAAGACCTGAGCTGAGATCAAGAGTTGGATGCTTAACCAACTGAGCCATCCAGGTGCCCCAGGATCAGGATTTTTCTTTCAGTACCATTTTTTATCAAATGGCTGATGGAAAATAATATGCATCCACCCTGAACTATGGTCCAGATGGAAGTGGAGGCCTCTTATTCCTTCCTTTACTGCCAATTTATTTTTTTTAAAGATTTTATTTATTCATGAGAGCGAGAGAGAGAGCAAGAGAGCATGAGCGAGGGGGGAGGGGCAGAGGGAGAGGGAGAAGCAGATGCTCTGCTGAGCAGGGAGCCCATGCAGGACTCAGTCCCAGGATGCTGGGATCATGACCTGAGCCTAAGGCAGACGCTTAGCCAACGGAGCCACCCAGGCTGCCTGCCTTTACTGCCAATTTAGTCTGAAACTTTTGAGGGCCAATTTGTGAATAGCTTCAAGCCGGGATCCCAGCCTTGTGAGGGCAGAAGAGCTGCTGAAATAAGGAGTTGAGCCTGTGAACTAGCTGTGAAGCTCACTGCCAAGGGAGGAAATGATTTTCATAATTTAGATCCCTGCGGCCACAGGGGGGTGGGGGGGTCACTGACTGCCCGCCCAGAGATGGCTCTGTCTGTCGCCTCAGGTTTGCGTGACTGTGATTTCACTCAGCTGGGCATCCCTACCGCAGAGGAGTATTTCATGATGTACTGCCATCACTCGGAGATCCCTCCCCCTGAGAACTGGAACTTTTACATGGCTTTCTCCTTTTTCCGCATGGCTGCAACCCTGCAAGGAGTCTACAAGCGCTCACTCCCAGGTAATGCTGCCTCAGGGTTGGAGTCACAGCCACACAGCTTCTCCCCCTAGGAATCCCCTGTGGCCACAGAGGCTTTGGAGGGACCAGTTTGCCAGAATTCTACAAGATTCAGTTAATTCAACCATCTGTCATTAATGGCATATATATATATATATTCTTTAAAACATTTAAACTTTTAAAAATTATTTTTTAAGAGTTATTTATTCAGGGCGCCTGGGTGGCTCAGTTGGTTAAGCGACTGCCTTCGGCTCAGGTCATGATCCTGGAGTCCCGGGATCGAGTCCCACATCAGGCTCCCTGCTCAGCAGGGAGTCTGCTTCTCCCTCTGACCCTCTTCCCTCTCGTGCTTTCTATCTCTCATTCTCTCTCTCTCAAATAAATAAATAAAATCTTTTAAAAAAAAGTTATTTATTCATTAGAGAGAGAGCAAGCGAGCATGTGCAAGTGGAGGGAAGGGCAGAGGGAGAGAGAATCTCAAGCAGACTCTCCACTGAGCACAGAGCCCGACTTGAGGCTCGAGCTCCGACCCATGAGATCATGACCTGAACCTAAATCACAAGTCGGAAGCTCAACCAACGGAGCCACCCACATGCCCAAACTTTTTAAAAAGTATTAACATAACATACAAAAAAATTAAAGTAAAAACCTACATGATAAGAATTAAATCATAAGAATACAAAATTATTTTCCTTTCTTCTCAGTATCATTTCTCAAAGATAAATATCACCCTTAATGGGCTCCCCATTTTTTTCTGTACATCTATCTTATCTCTAAGGGTTTTTTTTAAGATTTTATTTATTTATTTATTTATTTATTTATTTATTTATTTATTGCCAGGGAGAGAGCACAGCAGGGGGAGCAGGAGAGGTAGAGGGAGAAGCAGGCTCCCCGCAGAGCAAGGAGCCTGATGCTGGGCTCCATCTCAGGACCGTGGGATCATGACCTGAGCCAAAGGCAGACACTTAACCAACTGAGGCACCCAGGCGTCTCTCGCTCTAAGTTTTACAAAAATGTGATCAGCCTACATGCATTTTTTGTACCTTGATTTTAAAATTTTTTATGCTTAAGAATTCCTATGAAATATTTGTGTATGTGTACATGTAGGATATGCCGTGTGTGCGTGCGCGTGTAGGATATGCCGTGTGTGAATGTGCGTGTAGGATATGCTGTGTGTATGTATAGGATATACACATATATATGATTATCATATATATACTTTACAACAACATAAGATACATTCCTTGCTTTTCTTTTTGCACTTAACAATATTTCATAGATACCTTTCCACATGAGTATGTGCAGATATACATCATTCTTTTTGATTTCTATAGTACGTTCCATTGTATGAATGTAGCCTAATTTATTTAACCCATTCTCCTACTGATGTATTTTTGGATTGTTTGCACATTTTTGCAATCACAAATGGTGGTTGGTGAACATCCTTTTCACACGTGTGAATATACCTGAAGGATAAATTCCCAGAATTTGAATTGCTAAGTTAAAGTATGTGCATTTTAAAATTTTGTAGATGTTGCCAAATTGCCCAGTAAGAGGATTGCTGAAGGAGAAAAAAGATTATGTGTTTTCTTAGATGGTGCTTCTCCATACATGGGAAAATGCTTTATTTAACTAGCTGGAGTTAGTTCTACATTATATCTTGTTCATCTGAACTTCTGGGGAGAAAAGTTAAGTGCTAACAGTTGAGTTGGATATGTATATATAAAAGAACATATCACCTATAGAGTCTTTACATGTATATACGTATATGTATATGTGTATATATATGACAGTATGGCACAATCTTATTGGTTTTAATTCTAGGTCTTATAGCAAATGAAATAATCTCTCTCCTAAATCAGTTAAGAAGATAGAAGGCAGATTACAGTTTGCTTCCTATGTGGAAAGGAAGACGGGCAGAAAGAAAGCACATACAACCTGCCAGAAAGTCCTAAAAATGGTGGCTATCCTAGTAGCATTATATACTCCCAGTTTTCCCCATGTCATAATCTCTAAATTCCATTCCCACCAAAAGGAACTGGGACTGCTTAGAGAAGTAGCTGTGTTCAGCTCAAGGGCAGGATGTCTACAGGTGAGCCTGGAGCACCCTGTCATACCAGTAAGTGAGGGAGCTGTTGAAGACAACTGGGGTCATATCTACAGCACCCAGGAGCCAGCCTGAATAGGCCCCCACTTGCTAATGACAGGATACATTGAGCACCAGTAAGGATGAAGCTGAAATGGATGGGAACCCATCAAGTGTGTTTACATCCATGAGTAAAGAACAACACTAAAACAGAGTCAAAATCTCATTGGTGGCTTTGGAAGACACCAGAAAACCAACCCATTATTCTAAAAATTGACAAATAAAGGGAAAAAAAAAATGAAGGATTTATCCTGCCTTTCGTATACAAGTTCTAGGTCAGGCTAACCAAGTAACTGATGAGAGAAAGCTTCTCTCTAGGAAAGCATCCCAGACGAAATCACAGAATTAACAGATCACCAAATTTCCACCCCTAATACATTAATGGATCTGGAAAATAAGCATCAATGGTGCTAACATCAGCAAGAGAGAGACGGCCAGACATTATGTGCCTCCTGGTGCTTCTCCCAAAAGTCAGACCTGGATCTGACCGAGTCTGTAGTGCTAACTACCACCTCACAGGAAACAGGGTTCAGAGGAGCATGTTAAATAGGACCCCTGGGGCACAGCCTCTCACCAAGTCCAAATTTGGGGACACTTCACAGATTCTTCAACAAATGAACGTCAAGGGGGAAGAGAAAAGATGAAAATGGAATCTACAGATCAAAAGGGACTTAAGGGGCACCTGGGTGGCTCAGTCGGTTGAGTGTCCAGCATCTGACTCTTGGTTTCAGCTCAGGTCATGATCTCAGGGTCGTGAGATCTAGTACCAAGTACCGCGCAAAGGGCTCCATGCTCAGGGGGAAGTCTGCCTCAGATTCTCTTTCTTCCTCTCCCTCGCCCTCTGCTCCTCCTTCCTCCTTTCTGGTGCGCTCTCTCTCTCTCTCTCTCCCCCCCCCCCCCCCCGTTAAATAAATAAATAAATAAATAAATAAATAAAATCTTTAAAAAGGGGGTGGATTTAAAAGACACGTCAGCCATTATAGCATTTGAATCTTTAGATCCCTATTTGAAAAAACAAATTATAAAAATTTTTTTATGAGAGGCGCCTGGGTGGCTCAGATGGTTAAGTGTCTACTGTTCCCCCTGCTTGTGCTCTCTTGCTCTCTGTCAAATAAATAAAATCTTTAAAAAAATTTTTTTATGAGATAGTGAAATTTGAATTCTAACTAGACAGTTGATGACATCAAGGAGGCATAGTTTTTTTTTTTTTTTAAGATTTTGTTTATTTATTTGACAGAGAGAGACACAGCGAGAGAGGGAACACAAGCAGGGGGAGTGGGAGAGGGAGCCCGACGCGGGGCTCGATCCCAGGACCCTGGGATCATGACCTGAGCCAAAGGCAGACGCTTAACGACTGAGCCACGCAGGCGCCCTTCAAGGAGGCATAGTTAACTTTTTTAAGCATGATGATGGTATTGTGTGTTTTTAAGTCTGTTATTAGACATAAATGAAGTATTCATAGATGGAATGATGCAATGTTTGGGATTTACTTCAGAAAAACCCAGGGCAGTGAGGGTGGGGATGACAGAGAATGAAACAAGATTGGCCAGGCTCTAATGATGGTTGAAGCTCAGTGATAGACACTTGCAGATTCATTATACTCTTTGCTCCATTTGTGTGTATCTTTGAAATTCTCCAAAATGAAATGTGAATAAAATGAAGCCCAGCAGTAGGTTTGCTAGTACTGCAGGAACGTCTTAGCTTTGAGGTCGTCAACACCCCAAGCCTGGTGGCAGCATGTGGACCTCAGCCAGGTTCCCATATTCTAACGAGAAAGGCATTTGCAGTTGGGGAATTGATCATTCATTCACAAGTATCTGAACCTCTACTAAGCCAGGTACTGTGCTGGGTGATACTAGCAAAATACAAAGTTGTGAGCAAAACAGTGTCCAGAGAAAAATCAGCATCCAGAGGATTTCCAGTTTAACCCTCCCTGATCTGATAATAGAGGTCTCAATAAGCAGGAATTCTTGGAAACCATATTTTCCCTTCCCCTAGGCAGCTTTAACTCTAACCACCCTTTCCTAATTTGTGTTACGGCTTTGCAATGAAAGCTAACCAGAAATATTTAATTAAGCAGAGGGCTGCTGGGTGCATGAGGTGCCAAACAGGCCTGACTATCTGTAGACATTTTCTAGGGGACCACTGTGTTCTCACTGGATCCTGCTCCCGTGCCTTGGAATAGGCTGAGTGGATTCTGAATTATCCATTCTGGAATCTCTACACCCATAAACTGCATTGGATTGTCCCCGATTGGCTATCAAGACACCACTTGACAGTTTCGAGATCCTGTGTGCCACGCGAGTGGCTTCATGCTCCTCTTGTCCTCCATCCTCACTGCGCGTGTGCCTCCAGGAAGGGGGCTGTCTGGTTCCCGACTGCCCCCCCCATCCCTGGGCCCCAGCTCCATACCTAGCACGGAGCAGGTGCTGAGTAAAGACTTGTCCAGTGGCCTGCATTCCCTGCTATGTAGCAGATGGATCTGGTTCCTCATTTGTAAGGAATAGCATAGTATCTTTAACACCAAACCTGCGTGAAAATGGCTCTCGTGGGAAACTGACCACAGCAGGGGCCAGGAGAAAAGCAGGCCTCTGCAAAGATCCATTTATTGATACAAAGAGAACGAGGAAAACACAGTCTCTTTATAATGTGGGAAGGTGGGGCGCCTGGATGGCTCAGTCGTTAAGCGTCTGCCTTGGGCTCAGGTCATGATCCCAGGGTCCTGGGATCAAGCCCCCCGCATCGGGGTCCTGGGATCAAGCCTGCATCGGGCTCCCTGCTCGGCGTGAAGCTTGCTTCTCCCTCTCCCACTGCCCCTGCTTATGTTCCCTTTCTCACTGTCTCTCTGTCAAATAAATAAACAAAATCTTTTTTAAAAAGTATTTAGAATGTGGAAAGGCTAAAAATAACCTAGGAGAGCTGGTTGTAAAGAAGCTCATGATAAGGACTCAATGCACACACTCATGGTTGGATGCCAGATGCGGTCCACCGAATGCCAAAAGCTGCACTGAAAGACTACGCACCCTATGATGTATATACTTCTGTGACATTCCAGGAAAGACCAACTACAGAAATAGAGATTCAGAAAAAATATTTAAAAAAAAAAAGAGATTAGTGTTGCCAGGGGCTGGGGCAAAGGATTGAGTACAAAGGGACACCATGGAAATTTGGGGATGATGGGCATATTCTGTATCTTGATGACAGTGCTGGTTACCTGACAAAACTCAGAATTGTACACTTTTATAAAGAGGGTGTATATACACTATACCTCAATTTTTAAAAAATGTACATTAAGGGGCGCCTAGGTGGCTCAGTCGGTTAGGTGCCCGACTCTTGGTTTCAGCTCAGGTCATGATCTCAGGGTTGTGGGAGGGAGCCCCGTGTGGACTCCCTGCTCAGCGGGGAGTCTGCTTCCCCTCTCCCTCTGTCTCCCCTCTCCTTGCACGCATGCATGTGCTAGAATATGCGCACACTTGCTCTTTTTCTCTGAAATAAATAAATCTTAAAAAATTTTTACATTAAAAAAATCCTTCTCAAAAATTGTCTTGATGCACGTATTTAAAAAAGAAGAGAGCAGTGATCTGTGCAGAGCGGGGTCCAGAGACCAGCCACTAATCTGGTCCCCAGTGACCCTGTAACAGTTTTGCATCAGGGACAGTTTAGGGTAGTGCAGGACTCTGAATAGCCCACTGGTGACAGCAGAAGCGACCGGGGGTCTTCCTGATTTCATTAGTTTCTTTAGAGGGAAGGAGCAGGGAGCAGTCCAGCTGAGCTTGATTCCTGGCTCCCAGAAGCGTGGGCATGCCTCCGCTCTAAGACCCAGATCCTTGTCCGTAAAGTGGGAAATAAAACCATCATCATGCTTCAGGAATTCAGTGAGCTATAATCATACACGCAGAGCACTTAGCACTGAGTCTGGAACATGGCAAGTGCTTAGCAAATGCTAGTCGCTGCTAATAGCATTATTGTGAAGGGTCGCTGGGGAGTAATCACTGTTTTTCTTTGTTTCTGCTTAGGGCAAGCAAGCTTGGCAGCCGCTGAACAAAATACAAAGCTGACTGAATATATGTCTAACCTGGCCTGGGATTTTGCAGTCAAAGAAGGGTTCCGGGTTTTCAAAGAGATGCCAGTCACAAAACCACTAGTGAGGTCCTACCACACTCAGGCTGGTCACAGCCCCTGCTGAGCACCCCCGGCACGAGCAGTTACATCATCTTCACAGACTCTTCCCCAGCTCAGGCCTCAAAGGGAGCTCTGGTTATCTGTCCAGAGGGCCTTTCCCCACCGCTCAGGGGGCTGTACCTGTGACTGCAGCAGCCCGCTGAGTCAGAGCTATGGACTCACCAAGCCTCAGTGGGGGAGGCACCCCTTCCCTGCCGATGGAACACCTCAACAGAGAGGTGGTAAGATGTCATCAACACGGCAGAACCTCAGTGCACTGACTGGACACATCTGTTCCCCTCAGAGGCAGGGAAGAGATGGGAGGGCTGAGGTGAATTATCTTTGCTTTCCATCATCATCGGGAAGAGCCAGCTCTAAGATGCCTCAGTTTTCACTTCATGGCTCTTTCTGTGAGACCGTGTCCTTGCCAGGTAATTCAGCCCCGGCCGAGGACCCGCCACGTCTGTGGTTCATGCCCCTGGGACACGTGGGCTCATTATTTTATGCATATTTGTGTTATGTAAATTTGAAGTGTGTGAAATAAAACGCATCGGTTCATAAAGTCTCTCTTTGAAGAATCCGTAATGTCAAAGCCAGAGGGCTAGAGCCCACTGCCAACTGTTGACAGACAGGGACACCACGTTAGCTGATAATGGAAATTCCTTCTGTTCTTTGTCAGGAGGAGTCTTGGCTTGTGTGAGTTAAGTTATTTGAGATCCTCAGGAGGCGCACACATTTTGCCTATGATGCAGCCACCACCTGCTTTTTAATAAAATGGCATTATCACTTTTTTTCTGGTTATAAGCCAATTGCAAAATAACCAAAGCTCAAACATGACACGAGTAAAAAGAGTTCATGACAGAGAAAGACTTCTCTAAAATTCTCTGCTCTCTGAAGATAATTACTGTCAACAGCTTGGCCTATTAGGCTCCCAGCTGCTTTTCTCTATTACATACTAACATATTCCTATGTTGTAATGGGATTGTTGTACACATTTGCATCTCCCACTTGCTTAGTGAATTTAATGACACATCAGCCCCTGGAGATGGACCGTCCAGGGTTTTCGCAGTAGGGGTGTATGTAATTTGTCTATCCTCCCCTTGGCTGAGGGACACCGAGGGTATCTCATTTGGCAGGCTACGTCATTCTCGATCACTTAAGCAGCAAAGGACATTAGCTAGCTGCTGACATGGACAGGGAGGCTGAAGACCCACCTTTAGAAGTCAAGCAAAGACAGGCCACAGGGACTGTGGCCAAGGCTGTCACAAGAGCAGCCGGCTGGGAGGTTCTTTGGGAAGCTTCCTGAGGACTCTGGAGTTTGAGATGGGAATTTTCAGAGGGCAGGGGGTCCGGGGAGTAGGTCCCAAGGCCACGCCTTCATTGCCACGAAGCAGGGAGAAGGAGGGCAGGTCTGGCCCCCTTCACCTGCAGTAGGAGACTGCCTTGATCCCATCAAAATTTATATAGTGAGGGGGTCCTCCAGAATAAGAAGGTGATTTGGGGCGCCTGGGTGGCTTAGTTGGTTAAGCGTCCGACTCATGATCTCAGCTCAGGTCTTGATCTCAGGGTCGTGAGTTCAAGCTCTGAGTTGGGCTCCACGCTGGGCATGGAGCCTACTAAGAAAGAAAGAGAAAGAAAAAGAAGAAGGTGGTCTGGGTCCTGTGCAAGTAAGGTGCATCGAATGCTCTTACGCACTTCTATGTACATTTACTGTTTCTATGACAGGATAAATTCTTTTAAGTAAAAATACTGGTCCAAGAATGAGATCATTTAATGTTTTAATAAATATTGCCAAGGTTTTTAAAAGATTTTTAAACTTTTAAGTAATCTCTACACCCAACCTGGGGCTCAAACTCACAACCCTGAGATCAGGAGTCACACACTCCAACTGAGCCAGCCAGGTGCCCAAATATTGCCAAGTTTTGATCAGGAAGGTGCTTACTACTTTATGCCCCCATCAGTAATGCATGAATTGCTCTTCCCACCACTGCGTCCCGCCAGCATACTTCATCCTCGGGCATGTCATGTAAGCCCGTGAAGGGCACCGAAGCACTAGAAAAGGAAACACTCATGCAAACACCTCCAGACTCTAAAAGGAATGCTGCGGCAAAACCTAGAGTAGGGATCCCTCTACTTCCAGTCATACCTGGATGGGAACATGATGGTAAGTAAGATTTGTGGGTAAAGGGGTGAAACTGTAGCTCATGGCTTTTATCCCAAGTGTCATTACTCCCATAAATAGAAAGATGAATTTGGCCATTTCTGGTGCATTTCACGAATGCTGTGAGGTATGCCTTGTTAACCTCAATTTAAAGGAAGAGAAATGGATTTGTCCAGGGATTTGTCCAGCTAGGAACACCAGTGTCTGGATTCCTGTCCAGAGCTCCCGGGTTCAAATTCTGTGGGTTCCCCACACATACACAAGGACATGATTAGATCCATTTCCTTAATTCTGCCTCCTCAGAACTCCCTTGCTTCTTACTCCCCACCCCCCAGCCTACTTTATTCGTTCCAGTTAATCTGCCCTTTCGCTCCTTGGTCATTGCACTCAGAGCTACTGAGCTTAACACAAATGGTGAGACCAGTGCATGTACTGATACTGGAAATACATCATTAGACCAGGCCCAATATCGGTGTAAAAGTCAGGCTAGCCGGCCCCCTCCCCGTAAGAAGTAGTGACGGTGATCATATTCATAATCGCTAACATTTAGTGCAGCCGTCAGCTTCTGTGTCAGACACTTTATATTCCTGTGTCATCTCATTTAACCCTTAAAACAGCCCAGTCAGGTGGGCGTTGTCGACCCTGCTTCGGTTTCGGCTGCCTAGGGTTCAGTCCCCTTTCTCGGCGGCAGCATTCCAGTTTCATTTGGGGGCACTCCTTTCCCCCCTTTGGATACAGTGGCCGAATTGTCAGGGTGCCAGTCCAGCCCTCCTTGGCCAAGAGGTGGGCACAGGCACCAAGCGAGGCCAGCCAGACTCTCTGGAATTGGGAGAGTGAACGGTATTTCAAGAAGAAACACTGGCATTCACTCATTCCCCAGGAGGACTACTGAGCATCCTGTGGCTGTGATCCTCTAGGGTGTCTGTTTCAGAGCCTCATTCTCTAACCTGAGCTCCTGAGAACCTTTCCATTCAGTTCCTTTTTTCCCCGTTAGTTAGCGACACTTGGTGTTCACTGCTACAACTCAGTAGTCCTGACTGATGGATGGGTAATGTCCCGTCTCACAGATGAAGAAACTGATCAAATATCTTGCCCGGCAGGTATGGCAGGAATGGCGCTAAACTGGGTAATCTGACTGAAGGCCCGAGTTCCTGACCCTCAGGCTAGACTTCCTAGTTACCTGGCTAGGAGCTACATTTAGAAATCGGGGGTTACTTGTCCCCTCATCAGGGAAGCTGGTTCAGGGGTGTGCTTATGCACCATATCAAAGCAGCTGAGGCTGCCGCCACATGTACTGGGCCTGGTTCCTATCAGGCACGCTAATGGATCCTTCAGTCTCCTGTGTTCACGGTACATGTTCTAGAAGATTCATTACAACCCTAATAATGCTAACAACGGTGGAGGGTGGGGTACGTGGGGTGTCTGGGATATGGAGACTGCAGGGAGTGAACCGACAGCCACCATCACAGCTAGGACCCCGCACCCCAGGCCTCCTCGTGCTCACCCCGCCCACAAATCTGCAGGCTTTCTCTCCAGCCCGATGATGCTGACTCACATCATTATTTTTGGCACACACTTCATTTCTGGCTCTCTACTTTCCTCCTTTCAATCCCTTTCATGATTTTCCATAGGCCAAAATAAAAAAATCATCCACTGTAGTTCCCTGACTTATTTTTCCTGGGGAAAGCCAAGGCTGAAAGACTTTGGAAGCCTTTCCTACCCTTGGAGACGGATTCTGAGAAAAAAATACGGAGCAGGACTGACCAACAGTGAGTGTGCACATTTGTGTGAACTCCCGGGCATGTCTGTATGCTCCCGAGCTTCCTCCTTTACAATTCTCCTGAGCGTGCGAGGATATTCTAGTTCTCTGCAAGAACACCAGTCCCCCTCCGATGTTTTGGGTTTCCCTCTGGCTTCACTGGCTGCAGGAACACATCCGAACTCCAACTGCTTATGAGGGAGGACGGCTTCCAGCAGCTGGCTGGAGCCAAAGCAAGAAAGCAGCTCAGGATGGGAGTCTTCCAGAAAAGATGGGAGCCATGCAAGTCATGGGCCTGGCTGGCTTCTGTGAGTCTTTGGCCCCCCAGTTCCAGTTGGTTTTCTTTCAACAAAGGAGGTTCATGGCTGGGCTTCGGGAAGAACCTTCAGGAAGGTGTCAGAAGGCAATGTGACTTGGAAGGAGCTCCGGCTCAGGCTTTCAGGGTATTTGAAATTTTGAATATGGACACGGGAGTCACTGTAATGCCTTCTCTCCTTTTCAGATCTTTAATTGTTCTGCTCCAGATTTGGGGAACACGAAGCTTCTGGTGCAATACGGCCCAGGAGCAAAAGGCCCACTGGCTGATTCTGTTGCCGGAGGGAGAGGCCAGCTCCCATTCTGCTAGGACCCAGCCCCCCCGCATCTTGCTTGGGGCACCACCCACCGGAACTCCTCCTCATCAGGCCAGACCCCTGTGGGGCCCTTCCAGGCTCTGCTGGGCAAGGGAGCCGGGAGTGAGGGGCTCTGGCCAGCTCTAGGCCGATGTGATCTCACTCAGGTCGCCTCATCAGTTGCCACCAACCTGAGTCTTCCATCTGAGAGAAGAGCTTCTACATCACAGTCACCAGGGGTGGATCTCAGGCATTTGGCCTGACATTCATTTTTCCATGACACTTCCCTGGGTCTGTGTTGATAAGCATGTCTCTCTCTCTGCCCTGCTGTTGCCTGGGAAACAGGATGCAGAGAAGATTCTGTCTCCGTGCTCCCAACAGAGGCAGCAGAGCCCAGGAGAACCGGAGGTAACGTGGGTCACCAGATGCATCACACATGTGACGTGCTGGAAACCTCTCCTTCCCTGTCCCACTGTCTTCGGTGGGCCCCGGGCACCCCCGCTGGAAAGGCAGAAGGTCACCTGTCAGTGGCTTCCCCCTCCTGTGAGATCACATGTGCAACAGCACAGGGGACCCGTGAGAACCCTGCCCTCCATCCTACATTCACTCTGCAGGACCCTCCCTAAATGCTCTGTGGACATCACCTCCGCAGGGGGCACGGATTATCACCCCCATCTGACAGAGCAGGAAACTAGGACCGAGAAGCGACTTGAGTCACTTGCCTAAGGTGTTAGCCCCTGCCCACACGTAGGGAACCGAGAATGCAGGGTTGGCCTGATTCTGAAGCCTGTGCCCCTTACGTTGACGGTGCCTGTGGGAAGAGCAGAACGGGCTGCCAGTGATAATGTAGCAGTTTTCAGCCTCTTGTCTCTATATTATATTTTCAGCTCTACGTGGTGCTTTTTTAAAACAATTGCTCTTATGATGTTGGATTCATTCCTCACGGGGACAAAAACCAGCAGCTCTCATTTCTAGTCAGGAGCCCACGTGCACTCATCTGATTATGTGAGGTCTTAGCTCTATCTGCCTGCTGGCTGTGGCTTTCCTGGGCCCGACTGCGTCTGTGAAGAGAGTTCATGGCTCCGGCGGCAGATGAGAGGGCCTGTCTCTCTCCTTTCCTCTCCATCCCGGATCCTCGCTGCCAGCTTGGTGTGTTTAGGGGAAAAACAGACCCACAGGCCCCAAGCCACTGGCAGCATCATGCTCTTGGTTCCCATGGATACTCCAGGGATGAAAATCATCCAGGCTGTGACAGCGGATGGGCTGGAGGATGCTCCGGGTTAGCATCCCAGGAGCGGCTCACCTCTGTGTGTGGCTCTGGGCCTGGGCAAGTGGTCTGGGCAGCCCTTGTTCTGGATCGGGGCGCAAAACCTCCATGAATATGATGACATTGGGAGGGCCACATTCTCCTGCATTTGATTTCCATACATGAGTATCAACCACAAGGCAAATTTCAGACAGGTATTTTTATACTTTCTTTTTTCTCTTCTGAACTTAGAAGATAAGCAAGAATCTGTGAGAGGAGGAGGCCACGCAAGACAGAAGCAGGAGGCGGGACGTGCACTGCAAACTTTCTCTTCTAGATCCCAGTACACAGCTGACTTCCAGGCTTGGAGCCCCTCCCACACAGGCTCTTTCTCTCTGCTAACAGCGCTCACATTTTTATTTTCAGTGTTTCCAGAGGATCACTACGGTGTTAGAGTCACATCCCACCAAGGAGTTTCAGTTCAAGGTAGAGTCATCATGTTTTAGAAAACGAATGGGAAAATATTCATTTAACACAGCAAATCAGTGATTTATTTTTCATCTTTAATAGGCTCCTTCCTGCCCTCCCTTCCCCATCAATCATGTCCCAGACAGAAGGCTGAGTAAACGGCAGGAATATTGGCAGCAGGTGACCTGAACTGTTGCAAGGGATAAACACATCCAAGGGAAACAGGTTGACAGACTACTCAGTGGGAATCTTTTGGGTGTTTCAGCAGCCCTGGTGAAGTCCTATTTGAGCAGATAGGTGTGCTCGAGGAGAACATGGTCTGGGTTCCTGGCCGAGGCTTCAAGATCGCCCAGGGCAGACTGGATCCCAGCAGGATCCACCAATGCATATGGCTGACTGGATCGTCAGGGAGGGTCCTGGTGCTCGGAAAGCCTGCTGAGTGCTTCTCCTTGTGCCTGCTCTGACCTGGAGCCACACGTCTGTTTTGCCTTTGGACCGCAAATCCTAACCATTTTCTGAAAGCACTTAGCAGGTGAAGCAAGATGATACTCTTGCCAAGAAGCTGTGTCCCTGTCTTTGCTTTGCATCTGTTACTTTGGTGAAGTGTGAAATTCAGAGCAGAATGAGTCTCCCTCTGTCGAGGTGATCAGAAGGAAAAAGCCAGCCTCTATGGCAGGAGGGGGCAAATTTCCAAGGTCCAAAAGGCCATGGGCTGCTGAGGACCACTTCTGCTACTAGCTCATCTTTATAGCTTTTTTTTTTTTAAGATTTTATTTATTTATTTATTTGAGAGAGAGAGAGAGAGAGAGAGAATGGGAGATAGAGAGCACGAGAGGGAAGAGGGTCAGAGGGAGAAGCAGACTCCCTGCCGAGCAGGGAGCCCGATGCGGGACTCGATCCCAGGACTCCAGGATCATGACCTGAGCCGAAGGCAGTCGCTCAACCAGCTGAGCCACCCAGGCGCCCCACTAGCTCATCTTTAAACATCAGCTACCAGAGAGAACCCACATTGGTGGCTTTTGTACCTGGGGTTCTAGAGTCTAGCCCTATACCACCCTCCTCCCCCAGCATGTCCACAGAAGACTTTATTCTTTGATCCCCTGAAAGGTTGGAAGCCCTTGCAAAAGAGAGCTATTGCTGGGAATGGTAATTCAAATCAGTGCCATTGATTTCACAAAAATGAAGCAAACCCTTGAAACCAAACAAATGTTTCACAAGAATCTCTGTACCAAGAACAAAGGTGGTCCAATGTGTTTGGATTACCAAGCGAACCTTCTATGATTCACACCTGCTTGAGCTGAGACTGACTAGTCCTTTTTTCTTTAAAAAGAAAGTGCTCCTCACAATTCAACACCAAAAAACCCACATAAATAATCCAATTAAAAATGGGCAGAAGACATGAACTGACATTTCTCCAAAGACCTCCAGATGGCCAACAGACACGTGAAAAGATGTTCAACACCACTCATCATCAGGAAAATGCAAATCAAAACCACAATGAGATATCACCTCACATCTGTCAGAAGGGCTAAAATCAGCAAGACAAGAAACAACAGGCGTTGGTGAGGATGTGGAGAAAGGGGAACCCTCTAACACTGTTGGTGGGAATTCAAACTGGTGCAGCCACTGCGGAAAACAGTATGGATGTTCTTCAAAAAATTAAAAATGGAACTACCCTATGATCCAGTAATCGCATTACTGGGTATTTACCCAAAGAATACAAAAGCACTAATTCTAAAGGATACATGCACTCTATGTTCATTGCAGCACTATTTACACAAGCCAAGGTAATGGAAGCAAGCCAAATGTACGTCGATAGATGAATGGATAAAGAAGATGTGGTATATACGTACAATGGAATACTATCCAGCCATAAAAAAGAATGAAATCTTGCCACTTGCAATGACATGGACAGAGCTAGAGTGAAATAAGTCAGAGAAAGACAAATATCACATGATTTCACTCATAAGTGGAATTAAAAAAACAAATGAACAAAAGGGGGAGAAAAAGAGAGAGAAGCAAACGAAGAAACAGACTCTGAACAGCAGAGAACACACTGATGGTCACTAGAGGGGAGGGGTGGGCAGATGGGTGAAATAGGTGATGGGGATTAAAGAGTACACTTTCAAGGGGTGTCTGGTTGGCTCAGCCGGTAGAGCGTGAAACTCTCAATCTCGAGATCGTGAGCTCAAGCCCCACGTTAAACATGGAGCCCACTTAAAAAAAAAAAGTACACTTAATCAGGATAGGCACTGAGTAATGTATGGAAGTGCTGAATCACTATATTGTACACCTGAAACTAATATAATACTGTATGTTAACTACACTGGAATTAAAATTAAAAACTTAATAAAATTAAAAAACAAAGAAAAGAAAGTGCTCCTCTCTAAAGGTTCAGGTATGGTACTTCAGCCCCATCCTGTGCTGAAACTCGGACCAGCCTTCCTGGGGAGCTGTTTGACCATCCAGGTCAGAAGTCTTCAGAAGGTACACAGCATCAATGTGGCAGTTCCACTCATGGGACTTGGTCACACGGGAGTAGATAGGAGTCAACAAAAGGTTTGATACTAGGCAGTTCACTGCAACACTGATTGTAACAGCAACATTTTGGGAACAACTTATAAGGATAACCTATAAGGAGCCTGGTCAGCTAAATCCAGGTATGAGCTACAGTGAAACTCTAAAATGATGCTGGAGAGGGATGCCTGGGTGGCTCAATCGTTAAGCGTCTACCTTCGGCTCAGGTCATGATCCCAGGGTCCTGGGATCAGGCCTCGCATCGGGCTCCCTGTTCTGCGGGAAGCCTGCTTCTCCCTCTCCCACTCCCCCTGCTTGTGTTCCCTCTCTCGCTGTGTCTCTCTCTGTCAAATAAATAAATAAAATCTTTAAAAAAAAATAAAATGATGCTGGAGAAATCTATTTCTTAACGTAGATGTTCACCATATACTCTTTCTTTTTTAGATTTTATTTATTTATTTAATTATTTGAGGGGGGAGAGTAGGAGCAGAGGCAGAAGGAAAGAGAGAATGTCCAGCTGACTCCGATGTCATGAACCTGAGATCATGACCTGAGCTGAAAGCAAGAGTCAGATGCTCAGCTGACTGAGCCACCCAGGAGTCCCTGTCTCCCTTTAAAAAAAAAAAAAAAGTTTTTATTTATTCATTTAAGTGATCTCTATACCCACCGTGGGGCTCGAACTCACCTCCCCAAGATCAAGAGTCACAGGCTCTTTCGACTGAGCCAGTCAGGCACCCCTACGTTCTCCCCTTTTTAAATCTGAAAATGTATACCTTTTCTGCCATGAAATATATTATTTGTATAATTGTTTTTAGTTAAAAAAAAAAGTGGAAAAGATACAAGAATCCCTTATAACCTTTTCTGATTGCTTGTGAGTTTCAGAGACTCTAGCATCCCCACTGCACTAACCATTGCCCACAAGGGGGCTCCAGCCTTGCTCCCAGGCGCTCTGAGGATGTGAAGCCGGGCCAGCCTGTGAGGAGCCCACAGTCACTACCTCATTTCCAGAAGCTATGGGCCAGTGGCCAGCTCAGATCTCTGTCTGGCAGCCAGGCCTGCCCAGAGGGGGCTGAATCATGGAAGGAGAGGCATTCCTGGAAGTAATTTGCAGCCACCATGGTGACGAGCTCCACAGTGCACGTCAATGTTGTCTGTGTCTGGATCTTCTCCCTGGAAATCGCCTGTGGCTACAGGGCTGACAAACTGCAGATATGTGGCAGGTTCCTGCTTTGCTCCCTTTTGTGTCCTGTCTTCTCCCGTGTGTGCTTCCACCCCCCTCCTCTGTGGGCCACCAGTGTCGCCCCTCTGGCTGCCTCTCCTGTGTCCAAAGTGAAGTCCCATGGGGCCTTCAGGAAGCCCCGGCAGACATCCATCGCCCAGTGGCCGTGGAGATGGAGCGGCTTTCTGCTGGTGCAGGAAGCTGCCTACCTCATAGGCGTGGCAGCAAATTGGATGGGAGGCTGAGGGGCCCCAGGGATGACAGGTTGTGAGGTCGAGGTGAGGGACTCCAGCCTGGGCCTCTAGAGACACTGATGCTTCCTCCCCCGTGCAGCAAATCATGGAGAAAGAGCTTGGCTCCTTGACGTTAATAACTTTGCTTTACTTCTGCTTGGAAGTATTTGGGCAGCTTTTCAAAACTGGAAAAGGGACAATAAAAGAGTTCTGAACTTTCCGTCTGTGGGCCTGGTGAACTTCTGTCCAAGCCAGCAGAGCGATGGGGCCCACACAGTTCCCCGGCCTTAGCTATGCCCCGCGGGGTGCAGGTATCAAGCAAACTGAGGAAGCAAAGGAACTAACCAAAAGAGATTTATTTTCACGTGTGACATGATCCCTTAAGCGGCTCTTTCTGAGTACCCCTCGTGGGCAGGCACGATGCCCACAGCGACCCCTGTTTTCTGCCGGCAGCCTCCACCCCTCAGCTGAGAATCTCAGTAATGGGAAGGCCACACAGGCTCAAGGTCCCGGTTCATTGGCACTGTAGTGCCAGATACAGGGGAGGCTTGCAGGGGCCTCCCTCGAATGCCTGACCCAGGGCAGATCCTTGCAGTTCGATTTCCCAGAGTCCTGGCTGGCCTTGGTCCCTTGTCACGTTGGAGACAGGGCTGGCTGTGACCCTGAGTGGGGTACAAGCCACTCCTCGTTCTGTGGCGTGTGTGCTGATGCTCCCCGTCATCTGGGAGTCCGTGTTCCCATGTTTCTGAGTGTGTCCTTGGCCCGGCACTTGCTCACACAACATCCAGGGTCACCCTTGTAGTCACCACCACCGAGTCCTCCACGCCATCTCACTAGGTGCTGGGCACAGCCCACGCCCCAGACAGGAGCTGCTGACAGAGCTTGTGGTCCAGCCGGACCTTGGGTCTCTGTTCTGAGCTGCTGTTTCCACTCCTCCTGGTGAAACTGATGGTTCTTCGGAGCAGTCTGCCATCGGGTGTGCCCTTCTAACCACGTCTCCTCCTCGTCCTTGCAGGCTGCAGCTTTAGATATTGCCAGGGTGAGAACGGTGGCCCCGTCCATGGTCTCCCAGACGACCGATGGCGTTATTCAGGTGAGCACAGGCTGTGGACTGCTGGCTCATAACTACACTTGCCTTCAGCTGCCCAACCTCCTGTAAACTCAAGCAGCTGCCTGTTGTTGCCCAATTACCACCATGTGATTTTCCATTTCCTCCTCAAATCAATCCTTTAAGGGGGCCCCATTCCCACCCCATTTTGAATATGAGGAAACAGGGGCCCAGAAAAGAACAAGAAGTGACTTGTTTAAGTTCACTCAGCCTGCAATATCTGATCTCGGAGTTTTAGGAAATCTAGGTCCTTAAGACACCAGAGCGTGGCCTCCTAACCATTCAATCATGCCTCCTTCCCAAATCTTAACCTAGAGATCTCCTGGTGGCAGAAGTCACCTAGCAGAGTAGACAGCAGGTATGGTTCCAGCTGAAGTCTTCCAGAACCTTCGTTATCACACAGCTGTCGGGACATCCCCAGGAAGAGAGCCATTCTGAGCCATTCTGAACCAGGCACTCGCTGCTGGGGCCCTCGGGGCTAGGGGCTCACCCAGGACTTCCTCCTTTTCCACCTTGTGTCTTCCAGACCTTCAGAGCAGCAGGGCTGAGCAGCAATTACCTCATGGCTCGGTTCTTTGCCTGGGCCCCTGCCTGCACTTTGCCGGGCAGCCGTGGCCAAGATGGAGCTGGAGTACGGCGGGCGCTGGAATGTCCCCGCTGGGCCTGCAGGGCCCCAAATGGTAAGCCATGTGCTCTGAAAGGGGTGGTATGTGTGATTCTTGCACCCTGCCCGGCAGCTCTATCCTGGGATGGTCACTGCGAACTCAACCTTCTTGGGGCTCCACAGAAGACGTTTCCGTGAGTTTGCTGTTTCAGGCAAGGAGGAAGGGGGTGAGCTGAGAGCTGAATGTGTTGTGTACAGAGCCTGGAAAGCTGGTTTCCAGCCTGGGCAGCCCATGCCTCCTTCCTCTCTGGCTGTGGGGTGTAAAGGCTGTGGGAATCTGGATGCATATTAGGAGCCCTGTGCTTGCTCCCAAACCCACAGACTTCCTACTCCTTAGGGGCCTCCCCAGCCACAACTGGCCAAAGCCTAAGGATCCAGGGCCAGAGCGCTCCCAGGAAAATGTAATGAACCCAAATCATGAAGCCACTGGTGTCTGATGTTCTCCGTTAGAATGTCCAGAGGCCAACTCTGGGCCTGGCACAGTCTAGGCATTGGGGAATGTTCAGGTAAGCAAAACGGGAGCTCACATCTCACTAGGGGATGGCAGTGAGTAGGTGGGTGACAATGGTGGGTGACGTGGTATGCGCTGCTGGGCAGGTAGAGGGTTGGGTGCTTGGGAGCTTATGGGACTCTTTCCAGAAGACGTCTTTGAGCCATTGGTGCATGACAAGAACAGGAAAGGCCCTGGTGAGCAGCCCAGTAGGTCTGGGGCGGGAGCTTATGGGACTCTTTCCAGAAGACGCCTTTGAGCCATTAGTGTATGACAAGAACAGGAAAGACCCTGGTGAACAGCCCAGTAGGTCTGGGGCGAGGAGCAGAGACAGAAGAGATGCCAGGTCATGCGGGGCCTCAGGGGCTTTGGTCAAGAGTTGGTGTTGATTCTAAACATAAGAGGGGCACCTGGGTAGCAAAGTCAGTTAAGTGTTTGCCTTCAGCTCAGGTCATGATCCCAGGGTCCTGGGATCGAGCCCCACATCGGGCTCCTTGCTCAGCAGGGAACCTGTTTCTCCCTCTCTCTCTGCTGCTCCCCCCTCCCCGCTTGCGCACGCGCACTCTCTCTCTGTCAAATAAATAAATAAAATCTTAAAAAAATAATAACATAGGGATGCCTGGGTGGCTCAGTTGGTTAAGCAACTGCCTTCGGCTCAGGTCATGATCCTGGAGTCCCGGGATCGAGTCCCGAATAGGGCTCCCTGCTCAGCAGGGAGTCTGCTTCTCCCTCTGACCCTCCCCTCTCTCTCACTCACTCATTCACTTTCTCTCAAATAAATAAATAAATAAAATCTTTAAAAAATAATAATAATAACATAAAAAACTGATGAGTTTAGAAAGTGGTGTGATATGACTTGAGTTTTAAAAAGATCTTTCTGTTCTCCAAAGTTCACCAGAATGAAAGAAGAATAAAGGAGGATTACAGCTGGCTTAAAGTTCCCTAACATTGTACATGGCTCTAAAAGAACCACCTGTGAAATTAAAAAAAGAGAGAGAGAGAAAAGAAAAGGAAGTGGGGGCAGAGCCTTAAGAAGCTACAGAGCCAAGGATCCGGAGAATATAGGAGATCTAATCTGGTCCTAATCTGATGTTTTTTCCACCTCCAACAAACAGTTGATGTTTCTGATAAGCCAAATGTGTTAACAAATGGGATGATGCTCTCAGCATTGTGCTTCTCTAGAATGCGAGTCAGGTGTGGTTGCGGGTACACGCTTGGGCATGAACAAGCTTCGTGGTAATGATCTTGCCTAACCAGTTATTTGTGAAACACTAAACATCTTGCTACCATCCTTACGTGGCTGGACCAACCTGTCTTCTTCTTAGCTGTGGGAAAGGGAGCAACATGTGATCAGAACATGCCAACGATTTTTCCTTCTCACAGGAATATTCTATCCCAAAGCAACTGAACGTTCGCACATTCCTCCATTCCTCTCTTGACAAGCATCGGAGGCTGGATTTCTGTAGGGCTGAACCCTCCCCAGTGATCCTGTGACAGTCAAACGTCCACAGGGTTCCACCAGGAGTGAGGACTCTGGCAGGGGCTTTCAGCCCTTCCCGTTCTCCCAGCTCCTCATTCTCCCTGCAGCAACTCGTGGGCATGGCATCCGCAAGCTGCCCATGCTCCCCTCAGCCCTGATTTCAGATACTATCAGATACTTCCAGAATAATCCTATAGAGGCTGAAAGAAAGACTGAATCCCAGACACCTTGCCTGGCTGGGGCTCCCTCAAGGCAACAGCCGGAAATGATCCCAAAGAACATTCTCCACCACATACCCCCATCTCAGAGTTTCCACTGATAGCTCAGAGATGCCCATTGCCTGTCAGCACCCAGGGCTGCAGAGCTCCCCAGGGATAACCCGGGCAGGCCAGGAACACAGCCTGCCCTTCTGCAGTCATAGTGAAACTTTGTGTCAGCCCAGGGCTGAAACAATGGTTGAACATCTCGCAGACATGTTAGTTGGTGTTTAGACTGCCTTCTGTGCTGCCAGATGGCTACAGACTTGTGCCCTATGTCAGCCTCGCTAATGTGTGTGAGTGCAGAGCGCAGGGAGGGAGGCATCTCAGACTCCAGCAACCTGGGGTCCAAATCTGTGATCGTCTGTCTGTTGGACAAGTACCCTGGATGTCTTTTAACCAAGATGGCT
This sequence comes from Eumetopias jubatus, assembly GCF_037043125.1. Lineage (NCBI taxonomy): Eukaryota > Metazoa > Chordata > Mammalia > Carnivora > Otariidae > Eumetopias > Eumetopias jubatus. The sequence goes on along the minus strand of NW_028274822.1, from coordinate 84,600,808 downwards.
GAGTAGAGAAATGGCTTCTGGGAATTCTGTAACCTATCAGCACTAGATAGATAACACAGGGTAAAGAGCTGTCAAAGAGAAAGGCAGACGCTAATTACATTGGGAAGGACAGACATTAATCAATAATGTACTATTGCAATAGGGCAGAGGCCTCAGCATAAACTGACCTCAACCTCCATTTTTATAGTGAGCATTTTCCAGGGAAGGAGGGGTGGTGGGGGTTGTGCAGGGAATTTCCTGCTGATCTACCAAAAGTAGGAAGTGGGGGCTGGTCCATGTGAAGCCTGTTTGGGTTTGCTAACTGACACTTGCTTATTGAAGTTGGGCTCAAGCCTCCCAGAGACTGGGAGACAAGTGCCGTTTCTTGGGGTGTTGGCTGCAACAGCATACCTTTTTTGGAGCAGCCTTGAATTGTCTCAGGCAGCACTCTCCTCGGGGCTGAGGTCATTGTAGGGATGTAGCCTTGAGTTGCTAGAAACTGTGTTGCTGTGTGTTCAAATCTTTTGATGTGGTGGTGTGGGGGTGGAGGGTAGGCTAAATAAATCTTTTGTGCTGAGAGTCTGCAGTTTTTAGAGGCCAAGTTTGAGAGCCACTCAAGAAGAAAGCTCAGAGGAGCCGGGCAGAGTTTGGTTAAAGACAGAAACTTTGCCAGCTACGGATCTGGATTTAAATAATGGCCCTGGGTTTGAATTCTGGATCCGTGACAGACTAGCTGGGCGATGTTGGAACGCCATTTTTCATCTGGTAGAGTTGGTTTCCTCATCTGAGAAATGGGGAGAACAGCACTTCCCCTCCAGGACTGTTGGGGGATTAGATGCGATGATGCACTGCACAGCTTGTAAGAAGCCTGTGGTATATGTGTGTGTTTCGTCTGTGGCTGGAGTCCAGAGGGGGCTAAGTGTGTTTCGTCTGTGGCTGGAGTCCAGAGGGGGCTAAAGAGCAGACTGCACTTCAGTTGATTTAGGCCTGCAGGGGCTCCAGGGTCAAGGCCCAGCTGGGACCAGCTAAGACTGCAACATTTCTCAGACTGTAACGTCCAAAGGAATCACCTGGGGATCTGGTTAAAATGCAGAGTGTAATTCAGGAAGTCTGACAATGCTGCTTGTTCGGGGACCCCATCTGGAGAAGCAAAGGTGAAGCATGTGGCTAGACTCCCCTCACTTGACCCCTGGGAGTGAGGCTGCACCACGTGGATAGAATAATAGCTACCAGGTATTCAGTACATACTAGGTGCAAGAACCATCCATATATTATTTGAACCCTGACAATAATTGGCCGCTACTTTTTCTCTGCCCATTTTAGAGGTGAGGAGACTGAGGTTCAAAGAGACTTGTTTAAGGTCAATGAATTCGAACCTAAATCCGGGGACTGCAGAGCTCTTTCCACTGTGAGGCATGGATTTTTATGATCTCTGTGGGGCTTCCTGAGAGGTGCTGATTGCCTCACCTAGAAACGGAGGAGGAGGAAAAGGAAGCCCCATCTAGTCTAAGAGGAGCATGTCCTGGCATAAAGAAAGTATATGAATTTTTCCCAATGATTCTACTTTCAAAGCTGGGTAATTTGGGGAATATGTCCTTACCACCACCTTTCAGGGGCAACCAGCACGGAGTGGAGGGGTCTGCTCTGTGAGCCTGGCTGTATGTGTGGTGTGGTGAGCTAGCTGTATCTGCAAATAAGGAGGGCAGCCTGGGCCCAGGGCTGCACTGCATTTCTTCCTGCTTCTGAGGCAGAAGAGCTTCCTGTTTATTTATTTTTTATTTTTTTAAAAGGTTTTTATTTTTATTTGACAGAGAGAGAGAGTGAGAGCACAAGCAGGGTGAGGGGCAGGCAGAGGGAGAGGGAGAAGCAGGCTCCCTGCTGAGCAAAGAGCCCGATGTGGGACTCGATGCCAGGACCCTGGGATCATGACCTGAGCCGACGGCAGATGCTTAACCAAATGAGCCACCCAGGCACCCCAGAGTATCTTCCTGTTTAAATGTTGCTTTGGGGGCTCCTGGGTGGCTCAGTTGGTTGAACGTCTGACTCTTGATTTCTGCTCAGGTTACGATCTCAGGGTCTTGGGATCGAGCGCCATGTCAGGTTCCACATTCAACAGGGAGTCCACTTGGGATTCTCTCTCTCCCTCTGCCCCCCCCCACCCCCCGCTGTCCCTCTCTCTAAATAAATAAATGTTCCTTTGAATTGCCTACCTCACATCTATTGTTTGGATGGAAAAGAAAAAGCTTTCATTAGATAGAGTCAGTGTTCCAGGATGGATGGGTACTAACTAACCAAATATCTAAAATCTCACCATTCAGTGACTCCAAAGGACACCTTGGTTACCGCCTGTTTTAGAGAGCAGGTGGAACTAGATTATTTTCAACATGAAAACACACAATTGGGCTCTAACCAGGAAATGTTGCGGAGTATTGCAAAGCTCAGAGTGTACCTATCTTCTCAGAGCAAGTGAAAGGATTCTTGCTCAACTTGCTGCTTCTCCCAGTGATCTCAGGTCAGTGGGAGGACAACACTAATTCACGTCCAGGTGTGCACATCTCTCCCTGCCGCATCGTGCTAAAAAGAAAGATCACTGTGCTTGCTTCCTTCCTCCCCCTGCTTCACTCTTCTGCCCTCTAAAGATACTTTGCTTCTGTCAGGTCAATTCCTGGCAATGAGTCCACAGACAAAGGGCAATGGAGAGCAAGAAAGAAAGATGAATCTAGAGAAAGATAATTTTTTTTTTTCTAATCAGAACAAAGACTTAAGAGCAAGAAAACAAATTGAAAGAAAGAAAAGACCGACACACACTGTCAGGGAGAAATCTAGGTGGAGAGTTAAATTTTAGTTAATGCTCTGGACAGACTGAGCCATATGGAGCCACAAGTATATCAGGGTTTCAGCACATCCAGTTGACTTTGGTCTGCAGCGCTTGGATGACTTGGAATTGAAGACTGTCTGAAAGCAGCTGACAAAGGCTAATATGGATATGGAAGACTTCCCTGGAGGATGGGATTTCGCCAGAATCTTGATAGGTAAGATCTCTTTAAGCAGATTGGGTAGGATGGACCTGGGGAGGATGGGCCCCCAAGATGAACAGACCATGGGCAGGAAAGCTGCTGGTGAGAGCTGGTGAGCACCACAGATGAACAAACTAAAATAAATAAATCTGTGAACCAACGTGTACGCTATACCAAGACACACAACCATGCATGCTGGCAGGGACCCAAGCACGTCGCTGCCCACTCTCTCAACATATATGAATGTCTGTAAGCTAAGGAATTTCTCCTTCCTCTCCCCACAACTAAATTTATGGCTTCCCCTTCTTGGCGAACAGCACAGGGTAGAAACATCAGCACCATCTTCCACCTCTCCTTCACTTTTTTTTTTTTTTTTGAAGATTCCATTCATTCATTTGCGAGAGAGACAGAGAGAGAACAAGCAGGGGGAGAGGCAGAGGGAGAGGGAGAGAAGACTCCCCGCTGAGCAAGGAGCCCGATGCGGGACTCGATCCCAGGACCCTGGGATCATGACCCGAGCCGAAGGCAGACGCCCAACCATCTGAGCCACCCAGGCGCCCCCCACCTCTCCTTCACTTTGATCTCACATAGCAAACCATCAATTCTACCTCTACGTGCTCCCTCCCAGCCAACCCCACTGTTTTCACTGAGGCCCTTGTCAACTCTCATGTCAGATCTCTGCAACTGGCTTGTCTGCTCTCTACAACCAATATTCTATGTCGTCTCCAGAGGATCCCCCAAAGCACATATGCAAACTTGTCACTTCCAGGCTTAAATATCTTGGTTAAGAGAAATGATAAAAATGATACTACAGGGGCGCCCCGGGTAGCTCAGTCAGTTAAGCGTCTGCCTTCGGCCCAGGTCATGATCCCAGGGTCCTGGGATCGAGCCCCACATCTCACTCTCTCTATCTCAATCAAATAAATAAATACATAAAATCTTTAAAATAAAAAATATGAGGGGCGCCTGGGTGGCTCAGATGGTTAAGCGTCTGCCTTCGGCTCAGGTCATGATCCCAGGGTCCTGGGATTGAGTGCCGCATCAGGCTCCCTGCTCCTTGGGAGCCTGCTTCTCCCTCTGCCTCTATCTCTCTGTCTTTCATGAATAAATAAATAAAACCTTTAAAAAAATAAATAAAATAAAATAAAAAATATGATACTACAAATGATAGTACAAGACTTACAAGAAAACCGCAGTGATCAAAACAGCATCATACTGGCATATAAAGAGACAGATTCAGGAAAACAGAATATAGTTCAGAAATACTCAACTACTTAAGGGCACTTAGTATACTAAAGGATGGCTTTTCATATTGGTTGTGGGGGAAGACAAATTATTGAATAAGTGGTGTTAGGTACCCTGAGAAGCATTTAAAAAAAAAAAAAAAGAACTGGATCTCTAAATCTTTCCTTCTACCAAAATTAATAAAAGAATCACATTTTAGAGTTTAAAATGCAAGCAATAAAAATACTAGAAAATAAATAGGTAAACATTCAATAAATTGTGTTGGGAAAACCAGATAACCAGATGCAGAAGAATGAAATTGGACCCCCATCTTACATTGGTCACAAAAATGAACTTGAAATAGAATAAAGACTTAAACATAAGACCTGGAGCCATTGGCAAAGATTATTTTGCATATGACTCCAAAAGCACAAGCACCAAAAGCAAAAATTAATAAGTGGGATTACATCAAACTGAAAAGCTTCTGCACTGTGAAAGAATCAACAAAATGAAAGGGAATGGAATGAGAGAAAATATTTGCAAATTATATATCTATTAAGGGGTTAATATCCAAAAGATGTAAAGAACTCGCACAACTCAATGGCAAAACAAAACAAAACAAAAAACAACAAAAAAATTCCCTATCCGATTAAAAATATGGACAGAGGAACTGAATAGACATTTTCCCAAAGAAGACACACAAATAGCCATCAAGTACATGGAAAGATGCTCAGTATCACTCATCATCAGGGACATGCAATTCGAAACCACAATGAGATATCATCTCACACCTGTTAGAATGGCTATCATCAAAAAGATAAGAGATAGTGTGGGTGGGTACCCAGGGAAAAGGGAATCCGTGCACTGTTGATGAGAATGTAAATTGGTGCAGCTACTATGGAGAACAACAAGAAGTTTCCTCAAAAATTTAAAAATAGAACTGCCATGGAGCACGTGGGTGGCTCAATCAGTTCAGTGTCCAACTCTTGATTTCGGCTCAGGTCATGATCTCAGACTTATGGGATGTAAGCCTGCATGGGGCTCTGAGCTCAGTGGGGAGTCTGCTTAGGATTCTCTCTCTCTCTCTCCCTCTGCCCCTCCCTCCTGTGCACACTCTCCTCTCAAATAAATAAATCTTATATATATATATATATTTTAAGATTTTATTTATTTATTTGAGAGAGAGAGAATGAGAGAGAGAGAGCACACATGAGAGGGGGGAGGGTCAGAGGGAGAAGCAGACTCCCGGCCGAGCAGGGAGCCCGATGCGGGACTCGATCCAGGGACTACCAGGATCATGACCTGAGCTGAAGGCAGACACTTAACCAACGGAGCCACCCAGGCATCCCTAAAATAAATAAATAAATAAATAAATCTTAAAAAAAGAGAGAGAAAGAACTACCATATGGTCCAGTAATCCCACTTCTGAGTATATATCCAAAGGAAATGAAACCAGGAAGAGGCTTTTTAGGCATGACATAAAAGCCAGAGACATAAGAAGAAAACAGTGAACAGGGGCTCCTGGCTGGCTCAGTCAGAAGACCATGCAACTCTTGATCTTGGGGTCATGGGTTCCAGCCCCATGATGGGTGTGGAGATTACATACATACATACATAAATTAATTAATTAATTAATTAAGAAAATAAAACACTGGACAACCCCCCTTCCGAAAACAACACTAACAAAAAAACCCTGAAGACAAAAACAAAACCAAAAAAAGGCATCAACTAAGTAAAAAGATCAAGGACAACTGGCAGAAAATATTTGCACCATATATGAAATGACCAAATGTTAATTGCATTGATATATATATATATATATATATATATATATATATAAAGCACCTACAAATCAAATCAGTTTTAAAGAAACCAACAACAAACCAATGGAAAAATGAGCAAGGTACCTCAACAGTGTGTAGCAGAGGAAGAAGACATGACTTCATATAAGCAAAGATGTTCAAGCTCACTCCTGAAAAGGGAAATGCAAATTGATGTGATAGTGAAATGCTATTTTTCACCGATCTGATTAATAAAGCTTAAAAAAACTTGATAAGGGGCGCCTGGGTGGCTCAGTTGGTTGAGCGACTGCCTTCAGCTCAGGGCATGATCCTGGAGTCCTGGGATCGAGTCCCGCATCGGGTTCCCTGCTCAGCAGGGAGTCTGCTTCTCCCTCTGACCCTCTTTCCTCTCGTGCTCTCAGTCTCTCATTCTCTCTCTCTCAAATAAATAAATAAAATCTTTAAAAAAAAAACTTGATAAATTGTATTGGTGAGGGTGTGAGGAAACTCATATATGACAGTGGGGGGAAGGCATTGTAAATTAAACCTCTATGGAGGATAATACAGCAATATCTACAGTTAACCCTTGAACAACACAGGGGTTAGGGGCACTGGGGATACAAAATACCCCCATGCAGTCGAAAATCCACATACAACTTTTGACCCCCAAAACTTAACTACTAATAGCTTATTGTTAACCAGAAGACTTACTAATTGCATGCATAAACAGTCAATTAACACACATTTTGTGTGCTATATGTATTATGTACTGCATTCGTACAATAAAGTAGGCTGGACAAATGAAAATGTTAAGAAAATAAGGAAAAGAAAATATATTTACAGTCCTGTAAACAACTTGCAAGGAAGTGGACCTGCACAGTTCAAACCCGTATTGTTCAAGAGCCAACGTATAATTAATGTTGTCAGTATCCTTTGATTTAGCAGCTCTGTTTCTATGAGTTTCCCAAGTAAGTCAAGGATATAGACATTTTGGCACTGTTTATAATGGCAAAAGGTTGGAAACAACCTAAAAGCCCATCCACAGGAAATTCATTAAATAAAAATGGTACAGGAATCCAGTGGAATTCTATGTAACAGTTAAAGAGAATGGGGACACTTTTACTGTGTGCTGGTGCAGAACCATCTCCCAGACACATTATTAAGTGAACAAAGCAAGATGTCTTGGGGAAGGGGAAGTGGGGGCTGAGTGCTGCATTTAGAAAAGAGGGAGGTTCACTTTTCAGTTTATCTCTGCAGCTGATCTCCAAACCTATTGCCCCTTCTTCGGGGCACACATCTCATTTTCCAGACTCCCTTACATGGAGGAACAGCCAAGTGACTGAAGACCCAGTGAAACAGGCTCAGATGCAAAAACTTCCCCTGTGCCATCCTTAATGCTCTTTTTTCCTCTGGTTGTCTGAAATGACACTGAGCTCCACCGTGACTTTGGGAATCAGGTATTAACCCCAGAGTCATACACAGAAAAGAGCCTGGGTCCCTGGGCTCCTCCCTGGAGGGGAACATCTGTGTGAGAAACAACGTGAGCAGGGACTTTATTATATGTAGTCACTGGAATTTGGTGGCATATCTGCTATAGCAGCTGTTAATTATTTTGTTATCCTTTTGCTATCACATTAGCTCTTTAAGGCAAAACAAAACACACACACACACCCCCCACACACACATACCTCACATAACCATGTGTGTCTCCTTCAGATCTTAGAACACCTTTGCCTGGTACTTAACACCCGGCATTGGTCAACCTCTTCAGCCTTAGCTCCCGTGGCTGGAGCCTCAGTAGTAACAGCCCATACACTTGCTGCCTAGATCTGCCCCTTTCCTCTGCTCCTCTTCCGTCAAAACCCGGCCCAGATTTCCCTGCCAAGTTTCTTCACCTCCTCCTCGGACTTTTGCTGATATTGTCTGGTTGAAATGCACACAGCTGACCTTGCATCCATCCCCCTTCCTAGGCGAACCTGCTGATTCCTCCCTGTCTCCCCAGTGCCCACCTCCAGGATGTTCCCGGAATTAAACAGTTTGCAAGATCCTTGCCCCCACCCCTGCTCTCTTGTAGTCCATTAGCCACAGAATGAGAAACCCGTGAGTTTAAGATGCAAATCAAGCAAGGCATCCTTCTGTGAACTCCTCACCACTCTGTGTAAGATCTTCCTAAGACAATTCAGGTCTCACCTGTCACTTCCTGACCAAAGGGTTTAAAAGCAGTGCTCTCTGCTCCAACTGTGTCTTCACCCTATTCGGTATCTTCACATTCCTTACCACTCTCCGAAATTACCTCCTGTTTAGTTTAAGGTCGGCCTCCCTCACTAGAGTGTAAGCCCGCGTAAGTCAGGGCCAGGGTTGTTCCGGGTCAGGCCTGTCCACATTAGGGTTCAGGCACACACAGAATTCTCGAGGTCGGGTTATTGCGTATACCCGGTGCGCCACGCGGGGGGCTGGAGCGGGGCACAGAGGGGAGCCGAGGGGGATCAGCCCGGGGCCCGGGGGCCGCAGCGGGGGGCCGCCGGGCAGCTCCGCCCGAGACCCCGGGGGAGGTGGCGGACACCCCCCCCCGCGCCCCGCCCCGCGCCAGCCCATTGGCGGGCGCGCCAGGGGCGGGGAGAGGTCGCGGTCGCAGTGACGCGCCGCCCACGCTCCACCCTCCACCGCCCCAGCAGCGCCAGCCCGCCGCCGGGCATACACCGTCCTGCACTCCCGCGCCCTCTGCAACATGTTGCGCGCCGCTGCGCTTGCCGCCGCTGGCCTCGGGCCCCGCCTGGGCCGCCGTCTCCTGTCGGCCGCCACCACCCAGGCGGTGCCGGCCCCCAACCAGCAGCCTGAAGTCTTCTACAACCAGGTGAGGCCGCCGGCCCCGGGGCTTTGTTCTCTCGGGGATAAGGAGCCCGCCGGGTGGGAAGGCCCTGGGTCTCTTTGGGCTCCAGTTTACCCAGTTGGGGCTCCAGAGGTTTGCTGCCTTTGGGCTTTACGCACACCTTCCCTTTCTTCCCGCGAGCATTTTGGCCCCTTCACCGCCTCTGACAACCCCTGTTCCATTCTCCAGCTGTGACTTGGGCCCCTTATTTGTTCTCGTCCGGCCGCCGTCCGTTTTCCTGCGCCAACTCTCGGGGTTCCATTCTCCGCCCCTCGGCCTCTTAGTCGCCGCAGTGTCTGCAGAGGGCTTTCACCATCACCCACCCAGAGGACATTTCCATCCGAGTCCGGCTTAGCGGGACCTTTTCTGTCTTTTCCTTGGTCATTTCTTATCCCTCCACTCTTGCCCACGTCCAAGTAAGTCCAAAAGGAAAAACAAGAAAAGGAGGGGGCCTTCTCAGCTGAAGTTCACCCATTCGCTAAGGAAAAAGCCAAGGCCCCTCGGCCGGGAGCGCCCAGGGTCCGCTGCTGGGAATGGGGAAACGGTGCGGGACCTTCGCCTCCGGGGCGCCATCCGCAAATGGTGTCCGCGCCCTCCAAGGATCAGATTTTCTTCCAGCAAACCAAGGAGGGGCTTTCCAGGATCACACCGATTCCCAGAGGCCAATTTCTTGCTCAAGCAGGACTTTGGAATAGTCTCTCTTTTGATCTTTGAGTTTGGGTAAGGTGCTGGAATTCACAGAGAAGGAAATCGTTGTGAAAAGAGTTCGTTTTGTATGTGCAACAAATTGCCCTTCTGTGAGCTTCCAATTTCTTCTTCTGTAAAGTAGGAAGTGGGTGAGTGGGTCAGCACCGGGCCTGGTACACTTGGTGAGCACTTACAGCAATAACAGCTATTCTCTGTGCACCTGGCACCATTCTGTTTTGTTGTTTCATCCTTACAACAGACCAGTGAGGTGGGCACTGTGATCATCTCCATTATTATAGATGAACAGCCTGAGTTACAGAGAGGTTTCGTGAGTTGTCCAAAGATTGAAGCCAGTGGCAAAGTTGGGGTTCACATCTAGACTCCCAAGAGAAAGCCTCTAACCAGAACATTCTGTGCTATTGATGCAACTCAGGGTTGGAATAGAGGGGTAATTGCTGATTTTTAGGATGCCATAGAGCTGATCCCTGGCCGACTACTTTCAACAGTGGACCTGCTTGTCTGGCCCAGAGCTGGGCTGCAAATGTGCACACAGGTGGTGGGTAAAGGCACATCTGTGATTGTAAGGAGTTACAAATGGTCATTTGCGAGGGAATAAAAACAAAAGATAAAATTTCCTTTGGGTAACACAAGCCCCAAATGCAGTCGCTGTTGTTCTTTTGGTAGGCTGCTTAATGAGTTCATGTTTGGAAGACTTGAACATCAGAAAAATCACACAGAAATATCCTTAAGGGAAAGGTGTCAGCACCCCAAGCCTTTGTGGACACAAGATCTAATTAAGGTCTTCCTCCTTTGTGGTCACATGGAAGTGAGGAAATGGCATCCAAACGTTAAGTGTCTTGTAGATAGCGTGAGTCCTGCTCTCCAGACTTAGTCTGGGCATGTGAGTTGGAGAGGAGTGCAGTCTCCTGCAGCTTCTTTCCTTTATCACATTTTTTGAGATCATAAAAGTAACAGTTGCTCACTGAAAAAATACAGAGTACTGTAAAACTTCTCCCTCTGCCTCTGCCTCTCTCTCTCTGACTCTCATGAATAAATAAATAAAAAAAAAAACATTTAAAAAAAAAAAGAAAAAGCAAATGCCAGCAAGAATCTCCCCAAGACAGAAAACAGCCCCATTTGCTCCCTCACCCTTGGGGAAAGTAACATATTCTAGGGATGTAGATTTCCTAGGTAACAAATCCCCAATTCTTTTTTTTTTTAAAGATTTTATTTATTTATTTGACAGAGACACAACGAGAGAGGGAACACAAGCAGGGGGAGTGGGAGAGGGAGAAGCAGGCTTCCCGCAGAGCAGGGAGCCCAATGAGGGACTCTATCCCAGGACCCCGAGATCATGACCTGAGCCGAAGGCAGACGCTTAACGACTGAGCCACCCAGGCGCCCCCCCTTTTTTCGAAGATTTTATTTATTTGAGATGGAGAGAGCATGAGAGAGACAGAACACGAGCAGGGGGGAGGAGCAGAGAGTGAGGGTGAAGCAGGCTCCCCGCTGAGCAGAGAGCCCGAAGGTGGGGCTCGATCCCAAGGACCTGGGATCATGACTGAGCCTAAGGCAGAGGCTTGACCAACTGAGCTACGCAGGGCCCCACAAATCCCCAATTCTTTCATGCATCAAAGCTTGAATTAAAATCTTTCTAGAATGCATCCCGTCTGCTAAATTGGAGCTACTGAACACCACTGAACCTGTTTTTGAAGACCTTGCACAGATGATGACTGTCCAGTGCCTTGGGGTGGGGGTGGCACTGGAATATTGCTCTGTCCTCGCCTTGGTTAGGCCTCCTCCCTGGGGTCCGCAGCTTCTAGGCACCCACCACACCACCCAGGTTTCTGGAGGCAGCCCAAGGATTACGTTAGCCTCTAACTCAGCAGTTTTCTGGTATTTATACAGTTATGTGTCCCAAGTTCGCAGAGATGCGCATCCAAGGCTGTTTGCTGCAGCAGTGCTGTCAGGAACAGTGAAATCCATCCTAAAAGTGCACATGTAGGAAATGCTTACATAAACTGTGGTCTGTTCATATTGAGGACTGCTGTGTTGCTTAAAATAATGGGGCGATCTGCTTGTGGAATAATGTCCAAGAAAAACTGTTACTGAGAAAAGCAAGTGAAGAAATTAGAAAGTCGATCCCTGCTCAGAGCAGACGCTCCCGCCTCTGTCCCATTCCCTCTGTACCCCCACACACAGCAGGCGCGGGATCCAGAGCCCCCTTCTCTATCCCTCACCCTTACTCTGCAGCCACCGGGCCCTTTGGTTTCCTCCTGTCCCCAAGCTCTTCCTTTAGGTGCCCCCTCAGTTGCCATTTGACTCCCTGGCCTGTTCCTCATTGTTGCTGGTTTGTTTCTGCTTCTCGCTTTGTTGGTCTACTTATTGATTGCGTCTCTCCTCCCCAGGACTTAAGCTCAAGGAGCCAGGACTTTGCTTTCTCACTCAGTGCCCAGCATGGCCATGGCACTCTGTTAAAACTGAGGGACTGCATGGATGAGTGAGTCCAACTTGTGCAAAACGAAGGGAGACATATTTATTAAAATATGGAGAAAACACAGCACGCTGATGGAAAAGCTCTAGGAATTTTGCCAGCAGTCCCCAGATTCAGAGCGTGAAGCTCCTGATGTCACTGGGATATGAAGAAGTGTGAGTGGGGAGAACGCCCACCCAGGGTGACCGAGTTAAGCCTGTTACGGAGGTCAAGCTTTGGGTTTCGGGCCAGGAGGTTATGAAACATTTGGCCTGATATTGGCCCTTGTGTTTACTTAAGTGGATGTGGTGAAACTCTCCTCGCTCGAAGCAGAACTTTGGCCGGGGCTCAGGATGAAAACAACTGCTAGCCTGCTCCCCATCCCTGAGCGAGGGCGAGTCAGGAAGACCACTGAAGGCTGGCTCTAGGAGGAGGGAAATGGGAACTAGAAACAGAAGGAAGAGTCTAGGTTCCTGCTTGGCAAATTCAGGCTTATTTTATCAGCGAGAAAGAAGGATGGATTATTGAAAATTCAACGATGGAGAGTGACCCAGCAAGTTCAGGGCTTTGAAAGGCAAATAGGTGCCAGGGAGCGGTCCTAGTCTTAAGATCAGGGAAACAGCGTGGGCCCTGCCCAGGGAGGAAGGGGTGAGGACTGGGGGTTCGGCTGACTGGCCTACCTCTCTGCTTCTTACTTCCTGATCTTTGCAAAATAACAGTGAAAACGTTTTCGGGACAAACTAATTTAGTGTGCGTTGGTACAGGGAATAACACAGGCAAAGGTATACGGATCTGCCTGACTTTTGTTCCTAAAAATCTTTGACTTGAGAGAGCCACAGGATCCAGAGCTTTGTCATAGTGACTGCTGTGGTAAGAGCCACTGTGTGCAGAGTCCTGGCTCAGGAGCTTTATACCCCTGTTATATTTAATCCTCACATCAGCCCCAGACAGATTCTCCTGAGGGATTGATGAAGCATCTGGAAGTGGAGGGATTGGCCCAAGGCCCCAGCCAGTGAGGGGCAGAGGCAAGATTCAAACCCAGGTCTGTGTGGCTTAGAGGTGGTTACTTTTTACACTACCCAGAATAAAACCTCAAAATCAGACCTGCAGTTGGGCAGTATGTAAACCATGAAGATGGAGATTAGGAAACAATCTGACCTCCTTGAAGGCACACCTGGGCTCTGACTGGAGGCTGGACCTGGAGGAGAAGCAGCTAAAGAGCACAGGCCTTGGAGTTCACCAGGAGGGGGAAGCCAATTCTCAGCACGTGCACAGGGCTTGGCCCACTGGAACTCAGGGCCACTGGGCTTCGAGCCAGACCTCTTTCTGCCACACCCTATCCCCCCACTGGAAACTACTGATTGCCTGCTTCTCAGCAACAAAGGTGTCTGTTTCTCTCAAGATAAATGAACAGCCAGCTAATGTGAATCCACACAAACATACTTCCAAAGACTGGCTGATATTTACCTACGTGCTCCTGCTAAACTTTTACTGAGGTGTATAGCTGTGGATTCCGCCCTGATGGTGGGGTGGGGATTGTGCCAAAATACCAGATTTGAGCCTGGGAAAGTGACCCCTGGTAGACCCTTTCCTAACCAGCTCCTTCCTGTGCCACCTGGTCCCACGAGAACCGCCACAGCATTGCACACTTACTCCCCGCGAAGCTCGGCGCATACACCTGGAGTCCTCACGTGCCATCTGGGTACTGCGGTGGTTCTCACTACAGAGTGAGGTGAAGTCCCGTGCCCCATGTGACACAACTAGGATCACAGGAGCCCTGGATTCATCCGGGTGCTCGTCCGGACCCTGCTCTTGACCACAGAGCCAGGCCAGCCCTCCCTGGGCCCTGCTGGCCCCCACATCTTTGGCCCTGGCCAAACTCCCGGCTTTGCTTGGTGGCTTGGTCTTGTTTGTGGTTCTAGACTCTGGCCCAGAGTAACTGGAGATGACCCTCCAGGGTCCTGAGCCAGAGCCAGGCCATGTTGGGATGCTAGGGCCAAGGAGAGCCCTTGAGGAAGGAAGGCAGAGTGGCCTTGAACTGATGTTCACCCTGACTGTGACCTTTGCTCAGCCCTGGCGAAGTGACCAAGTGTCCCCGACCCTCACACCAGCTTCCCCATCCGGAAGGGAAACAGCTTGCTGGGAGAGTTTTCCCTGGTCTCCCTTGAGGCCATTGCCTGGCTCTTAGAAGCAGAGAGTGAATTTTGGCACTTGATTAGGCAGCTTTAGATAAGGACCTTTTCTCTGAGTGAGTGAAGAGGCGTCCATCCTCCCCTGACATTGGCCTCATTAAACCAGCGAACGGTCTCTCTCCAGACGTGGTTGCTGTTAATCCTCACAATGGCATTAGCAATGATTGCTGCCAGGAGCTGAACTGAGGGCTTCTTCACAGGACCTACCCTGCTCTCTGATCCCATGTCCTAGCACTTCGTTCTTGGTTTGCCAGTTAACTCTGGTCACTTTTGTTTTTTCTCAAATCCTACCCCCAGGGCCTTTGCACTTGCTCTTCCTGCTGCCTGGAGTGCTTATCCTCCTGCTCTTCCTGTGGCTGGCTCCTTTTCATCAGTCAGGGCTCGAGTGAAATACCTGCTTATCAGAGAGACCCTCCCGACCATCCCATCTAAAGTTCTCTGTCTTCCCCCACTTTAGTACTCTTTGTGGGTCCTGTTTTCCTCCTTTGTACCTACCACTGCAATCTGAGGTTGCCTTGTGTATTGCTTCTCTACTTGCTTCTCTACACCAGAACACCAGCTCCATGAGCGAGAAAGGTCTTTATTGGGTTGGGTTGCCGCTGTGTCCTCAGCCTTAGAACAGTGCCTGGCCCATCACAGGTGTTCACTGCATGTTTACTGAATGGTCAAAGAATAATCTGATCCCGTTCTCACGACAAACCTGTGCAGTAGTGTGCTAGAGTAGAGTAGAGATGGTTGCAAATTCTTTGCTGCTCCTCCCAAGGAGTAGCGGAGGCTCTCTCCCCTCCCTGAGATCTGGACTGGGCCTGTGACTCACACCGACCAGTGGAGTTTGGTGGCAGAAATGAGGCCGTGTGACTTCAGAAGCTGGATCTTAGGAAGCCTTTCAGCTTCTGTGTGGGTCTCGGCACACTGTCTGGGGAAGCCAGCTGTCATGGGAGAAGGCTGATGAGCCTGAGTCTGCCATACAATCAGGAGGCCCAAGCAGACATATATGTGGTGCAGAACCCCTCGTGCACATCCAGCCCCATGCACCCTTGCTCTGCAATCCCATGAGTCAGCCCAGCCAAGCCCTGTGCAGCCAAGTCCCATCAGTGGACACAATTATGAGAGGATGATGGATTATTTAAGCCACCGAGTTTTGACATGTTGCACAACAGTATGGACAACTGCTATGGTAGACACATTCTCTTCATTTCTCAGATCAAAGAAACCAAGGGCAAATGACTTACCCAAGGTCGCTTGGCAGAGGGGGCATTCCAACCTGGTTGTCTCCAGGGCTGGGGCTTGAAACTTCACACCACATCACTCTGAGGCTAATTCCTATGTGTTCTGATTTTTTTCCTCCCACATCGCTGGTTGTCAGTGTTGGGTTGAGAACTTTCTTCCTTCTCATAGATCTTCATAAACAATGAGTGGCATGATGCTGTCAGCAAGAAAACATTCCCCACCATCAATCCATCCACCGGAGAAGTCATCTGTCAGGTAGCCGAAGGAGACAAGGTGAGAACTGGTGACCTACCTCAGGGCAGGAGCAGGCAAGGGTGGTTTCATTGTGTACTTTATTATGTTTTTATGTGGTTGAAACTTTACCAGGTGTGTATTATTTTCATAACTCAAAAATGCCAATGAATATCTTTTGAGTAAATGAATCAACAGAAACTCTTCCTTCCGACAAAGGTGCTAGATTATACCCGGGTTCAGTGATTCACACAGCGGTGGAATTGTAGACTTGGAACTAAATTTGGGAACATCTAATCCAATCTCTTTTCTAGACCTAGAAGTTGAAGGTCAGAGAAGGGAGGCGTACATCTAGATGGAGGAATCTCGTGGACTAGAATTTGGGTCTTCTGAGATCTAGTCTGGTGTTGGTGGTGTATTTACATTATGTTGGAATTATACATACTTGCAATAAAAATAGTAATAATAATTTTACAACTAAAAATTAGACTTTTAGTAAAAAAAATTTTTTTTCAAATTATGGAGCATTTTTTTATTTTTTAAATTTTATTTTATTATGTTATGTTAATCACCATACATTACATCATTAGTTTTTTTTTAAAGATTTTTTTTTAATTTATTTATTTGAGAGAGAGAGAATGAGAGATAGAGAGCACGAGAGGGAAGAGGGTCAGAGGGAGAAGCAGACTCCCTGCTGAGCAGGGAGCCCGATGTGGGACTCGATCCTAGGACTCCAGGATCATGACCTGAGCCGAAGGCAGTTGCTTAACCAACTGAGCCACCCAGGCGCCCCACATCATTAGTTTTTGAGGCAGTGTTCCATGATTCATTGTTTGTGCATAACACCCAGTGCTCCATGCAGAACGTGCCCTCTTTAATACCCATCACCAGACTAACCCATCCCCCCACCCCCCTCCCGAGAACCCTCAGTTTGTTTCTCAGAGTCCATAGTCTCTCATGGTTCATTTCCCCCTCCAATTTCCCCCCCTTCATTTTCCCTTCCTACTATCTTCTCTCTCTCTCTCTCTCTCTCTTTTTTTAAAGAAAAGGCCTTGAGAGGTGCCTGGATGGCTCAGTCGGTTGAGCGTCTGACTCTTGGTTTCGGCTCAGGTCATGATCTCAGGGTTGTGAGACTGACTGAGCACCACCTCGGGCTCCCGCGCTCAGTGGGGGATTCTCTCTTTCTCCCTCTACCCCTCCCCCACTCATGCTCACTCTCTCTCTAAAATAAATAAATCGTAAAAAAAAAGAGGGGCGTCTGGATGGCTCAGTCGTTAAGCGTCTGCCTCCAGCTCAGGTCATGATCCCGGAGTCCTGGGATCGAGCCCCGCATCGGGCTCCCTGCTCGGCAGGAAGCCTACTTCTCCCTCCTCCACTCCCCCTGCTTGTGTTCCCTCTCTCGCTGTGTCTCTCTCTCTCTCTCTGTCAAATAAATAAATAAAATCTTTTAAAAAATAAATAAATCTTAAAAAAAGAAAAGGCATTGAAAATGTTTTAAGAATGCCTCTTGCCCTCTGCTTTAAGACAGTTTTCTATATTCATGTATAAAGCCCTGCTCCCTCTGCTAAAAGCAAATGTGAATATAGTACTTTTCTGGCTTATAGGGTAGTCTGATGGTAAATATGTCTAATATCCATGAAAACCACGCTTCCAGCCTCCTGCCGCACCTCTCCCTGTACGAAAACTGCTAGTTGTGTTGATTTTACTGCTTCTCCAAGGAGAGGGAAGCTGGTTAAACCTGCATTTTGTGGAGACTGCCAGTCATCTTAGAAGGAATGCTTAAGTTCTCTGGGCTTGCTTTCTTAGGAAGAGGGGGAAAATGGTTAAATTCTAAGCACAGAGCCCTGAATGTTTCCCTCCAAAACTCTTTGGGGGATTCTGAAATGAAAATAAAGAAACGTTAACAGTCAGGATCCTCACTCCCTCCGTGAAAGGAGGGCAAGGAGAATCTGAAGCTCCACAGGCAGGGCCTTCGTGGTGGGGAAGGGCTGTTTGGGGCAAGTTTCCACACAGGCGTTGACTGAAGTCCCATGGGGGTGTTTGGCAGCGGGGTGGGTGGTAACTGGAGGCAGTTAGTGCTGAGAAGGCCTGAGCTGCCTTGGTGGGTGTTTTCCAGGAAGACGTGGACAGGGCAGTAAAGGCTGCCCGGGCCGCCTTCCAGCTGGGCTCACCCTGGCGCCGCATGGATGCGTCTGACAGGGGCCGCCTGCTGAACCGCCTGGCTGATCTGATTGAGCGGGACCGGACCTACCTAGCAGTGAGTTCTCAGCCCCCTACCTCTCATCCCATGTGGTGAATAGGCTCAGAGCATCCCACAGCCAGCCAGGAAAGGGGGCTGCATTGCTGACCTGTAACTGGTCAGAAAGGTATAGGCTGGACATTTTTGGGGTATGCCCCTGTACCAACCAGAGGAGCCTCTCATTGTCCCCTAAGAAAGAGGAGACAGGTTGGGAAGGGGAGCCACAATGGGGAGCCGAGGATGGACACCTCCCTCGGAGCCCCTCTGTGTGGTGGGCCTTCTCACTGGCTGCCAGAGGCAGAAGAAACCAAGAGCCAATACCCTCTCCTCTTCCCAGTCCAATCTGCATATAGCAGCCAGAGTGAACCTTCTAGAAGGCAAATTATACCATGGTGCTCCACTCTGAAGCCTTCCATGGCATCCTGTATTTCCTTAGGGTAAAGTCCTGTTCCCTCATCATTGTCTACAAGGCCCCACCTGGTCTGACTCTGTCTCCCAACTAATGCTGGACCATGGCCCTCACACACACCGCTCAGCTCACCAGCCTTCCCTCAGCGTCTTGACTGTCCGGCTTCTTTGAGTCATCAGGGCCTTCGCACATGCTCTTCTCTCTGCTTGGGGTGCTTTTCATTTTGTCATCATTTGTACCTTCCCCCTTGCCTAGTTACCTCCTACATATCCTTCAGGTTTAGGCTAGAGGGTGTTTCTCAGACTGGGCTGGGCAGCCTGGCTTCTCCTTTCTAGCACTCTTAACATTTGTGACTGAGGCTACATGTCATTAGTCACTGGCGCTTTGCTCTCTCAGCCCCCATGTTTGTCTCTTACCCCCAGCCCCTGGATTTGGCTTAGAGCAGAACCTGGAAAACACATGCACGTGAAGTTGGTGCACCGTTCCTCTCCCCACCCCTCACTCTCCTGTCTTGGGAAGAGGGAGGGGCGATGGGCCAGACATGCCATGGCATTCAGTGGCACAAAGTAGCCCATCAGCCCTTCTTGGTCTGTGCTAAGCGTCAGCGTTGGTCGTCACCGATTGCTTTGATTCAGTCCTGTGCCTGCATGTCAGTGCTGACTGTTCTCTTTTCTCAGGCCTTGGAGACCCTGGATAACGGCAAGCCCTATGTCATCTCCTACCTGGTGGATCTGGACATGGTTCTCAAATGCTTCCGGTATGGGCTCAGGCTTCCGGCTCTTTGTTCTGGCCATGCCCCAGGGGAGCAGGTGTTGTGGGGGCCAGAAATAGAATAATTTTTTTAAAGATTTTATTTATTCAACAGAGAGAGACACAGCGATAGAGGGAACACAAGCAGGGGGAGTGGGAGAGGGAGAAGCAGGCTTCCCATGAAACAGGGAGTCTGATGTGGGGCTCGATCCCAGGACCACGGGACCATGACCTGAGCCAAAGGCAGACGCTTAACAACTGAGCCACCCAGGCGCCCAGAAATAGAATAATTTAACAGGATCACAGGAGTTGTAGAAACATGTTCTATGAGACTCCATCTTAGGAGAAAATCCCTCAATATCAAAGTTGTAATTTACTCATAGGCATTTTTCTTTCTTCTCAGGGCAGTTTTGGTAATTTCTATGTTAGATGGAATTTGTCCATTTCATGTATGTCATCTCATTTGCTGGCTACAGGTGTTCATATATTCTCTTTATAAGCCTTTTTATCTCTGTAAGGTCGGTGGTAATGTCCCTGCTTTCATTTCGGTTTTCAGTTGTGTCTTCTGCCTTTTTTTCTTAGTCTAGTGAAAGGTTTGTCAATCTGGTGAGTTTTCAAAGAACCCACTTTTGGTTTTGTTGATTTCCTCTATTGTTTTCCTCTCTCTGCTCTAGTCTTTATCATTTCCTTCTTGCTGGCTTTGGGATTAATCAAACATCTTAATGCCCAAAAAATACAGGATTAAGAATAAGAGCTTTGTTAGGGTCTTTGGGGTTGCAGGTAACGAAGCCTCAGCCTGACTTGGGCACTGCAGAGTTGGGGGTCTTAGATCCAGAAGGCCGCTGAGCCTCACTGTGGCCCATCTTAGCGCTCTTGCCTCATTCTTCTCTCAGTTACCCCCTGGCTGCTGTCAGGGCCAGTGTGTGTGCTGGAACCTGGCTGCCCACACCTGGGCTGGCTTCTGGATGCGGGATCCTACTGACTACACTGCAGTCCCTTATCCTAGCGCCAAATGCCGAAGTCTTAATGCCAGATTCAGGGGCCAGATGCCACCCTGATTGGCTGGCCTCAAGTCTGACCAGCTGTGGTCTGGGTGGACGGATCATTGCGCAAATAACGAGTACTCCCCTGTGACCCTGTGGACAGAGGTGGAGGGGAAGAAGCCTTGCCAGAAAAGTAGCGGTTGGACAACATAAAGGGTTCTCAACCAGGGTAGTCAGTCACGTCTCCCAGGTGACAGCTGGCAATGTCTGGAGACACTTCTGGCTGTCACAGAAGGGGGGGGAAGGAAGGGTGCTACTGGTATCTAGTGCTTAGAGGCCAGGGAGGCTGCTAAAAAGCCTACAGTGCACAGCATGACCCACACAGCAAAGAATTTTCCAGCCTCATATGACCGTAGTGCCAAGGTTAGAATGCGCTGTGAGGGTACCCTAGAGAGAGCAGCCTGGGGAAGCTTGGGCTTAGTCCTATACCCTCCTGAGTTTTAGGAATATGCCTTTATGCTGATTAGGTAACCATTCTGGGGCCTGCAAAACACACATCATACAGCCTGGGAGGAAGGGAGCAGCGCTGCCTTCCCTTTTAGAGACTGGCAACTCCCTAGCTGTTCACAGACCCGTGTTCGAAGCCAGGTCAGTGTGGGGCTCAGACTCGCGTTGCCATCCCACTCATTTCAGAACTCTTCCTTTTACCCCACGTTTCCATCTTTCCCCTTCTCTCATTTTTCCTGCTTCCCTGAAAATGTCACCATTACAAGCTGGAAACCCACACTGCTCTTTTCTCCCCCACTCTAAGGTGCTGGGCGTTTCTGTCCCCTGTGTGTCTAGATGGGAGGCTTTATGAGGGGTTGGGCCATTTGAGGATTTGTTTCTGGTGACTGTTCCCTCAGTCTTACTTTGAGGTCTGCATACAGAAAGTGCTGGCCATTAGAGAGGTTTTCGCTTCCTCACCAGATCCGACCCATGGTTCTCAAATGCTAATCTGTGGTGCTGGCCTGCTTCAACAGTCACAGTTTAATAAATCTGAATGTTTATGAAAAATACCAATTCCTAGGGATCAGCCTCCGAGCTCCAGATTGAGTAAATTGGAAGTGGGCTCCTGAAATGTGGTGTTATTTACAAGCATCCCAGGTGATTCTGAGGCTTAGAGTTTAGTTGCCCAGAGTGGAACTGTGACCCTAGGAAGTCTTTCTGGGACTAAGCCAAGGGCAAGGGCAACTGGGCTTGTTTGGGCCTTACAAGGGGCCTGTTTGAGTCTTGTCTTTCTGCCAGGGTGTACAGGGGTCCCTGACAGTCACTGATTAAGCTTGGATTTTTTTTTTTTTTTAAGTTATTACGCTGGCTGGGCTGATAAGTACCACGGGAAAACTATTCCCATCGATGGGGACTTCTTCAGCTATACCCGCCATGAACCCGTCGGGGTGTGCGGGCAGATCATTCCGGTGAGTGGTAGGCTCCTAATAAACAGATGAAGGCTTATTAGGAGTGCCTTGAGATGCAGCGATCTGGGACAGGGAGATTGCACAGGTGGGAGGGTCTGAGGGCTGCTGTTGGAAGGCGGCCTGGGTGGTGGGTGAGAACACAGACTTTAACAAAGCCATCCAGTGCTGCCATGCGTGGACTCTGACTTTGGGCAAATCATTGATCCCTGTAAGACTCGGTTTCCTTATCTGAAAAGCAGAAGGGAACACAACACTGTCTTAGGGCAGGAGGGGTGATACAAGGCAACAACATAGCACGGAGCCTAGTATGGGAAAAGCTCTAAGAAGCCTGAGTCGCTCCTGCTCCCATCCACCTGCCGTGTCCATCCGTTTTCAACTCACAGCAAAGTTGTGGGAGTAGCACAAGGGGCTCGGAGAAGTCGGTGCGGCCCCCCTCCCCGGGGTGGGCGCAGCTCCAGCTCGATTACAGAAGCAGCTGTTGTTTATTGCAGTGGAACTTCCCGCTCCTGATGCAAGCCTGGAAACTCGGCCCAGCCCTGGCGACCGGAAATGTGGTTGTGATGAAGGTAGCTGAGCAGACTCCACTGACTGCCCTCTATGTGGCCAACCTGATTAAGGAGGTGTGTGGTTTGTGTCAGTCTTGACCTCTGAATGCCCTTGTACAGGCTGGCTCCTTGGGGGTTCTTAGGAGGGGCTTCGGGGGCCCCAAAGTGGGGCAGGTGTTTGTAGAGCAGGGACTGAACCTCCCCTACACCCCCCGTACATCATCACAGACCAGCCGAAATGACCCTCCTTACCTGTTTTCTACACTGAGCTTCACTGCCAGACCCCTTTGAAGAATGCCACTGGGGAGGGACAACAGCCCCAGGGAACCCCGAAAAGTAGGTTCTCTGCTGTGCCATTTGGAATCCCTGAGCAGTGCCCCACAGACTGGTGTTGGCTTGTCTGGGTACCGGGCAGGCTGCTTTAGCCTCTCCGGGAGGGGTGTGTGTTCTTCTGCCTAAGCCCTTTGGAGCAGGAGAATGATGCCCAGTGTCCCTGGCTGTTTGCCCACAGGCTGGCTTTCCTCCTGGCGTGGTCAATATTATTCCTGGATTTGGTCCCACAGCTGGGGCCGCCATCACCTCCCATGAGGATGTGGACAAAGTGGCCTTCACAGGCTCCACCGAGGTAAGGCATCACTAGGACCTCAAGCTTGTGGCACATTTGGCCCAAGTTCCCACTGTCCTCAAAGGATGACGCTTTGAAGATTCGCCTCTGGGTACTGTGTGGAGGGTCCTCTGAGGAGCTTGAGTGAGGGGCCCCACGTGTGCCGGCAGTAGCTGTCGGGTGGAGCCATCTGTGGGTTGCTTGACACTCTGGCTGCTGTTGTGGGGCCAGCATCCCACGTGGAATAAAGAGGCTGAGACCGTCTAGACCTCAAGAAGCCCAGAGCTGGGGCGCCTAGGTGGCTCAGACGGTTAAGTGTTTGCCTTTGGCTCAGGTCATGATCCCAGGGTCCTGGGATAGGGTCCTGGGATCGAGCCCCGCATCGGGCTCCTTGCTCGGCGAGGAGCCTGCTTCTCCCTCTCCTTCTGCTCCTCCTCTGCTTGTGCTCTCTCACTCTCTCTGTAAAATAAATAAATAAAATCTTAAAAAAAAAAAAAGTCTAGAGCTGACCGCCTGCCCAGGGTCAAAGCCCTTTGGCTGTGTCAGGCTCCTTGACCAGCAGTGCCCTGACAGTTATAGAGCATGGGCTTCAGAAAGACATGAGTTCAAATCCCAGCCTCGCTATTATGACATGGGGTGATTCACCAAATATCTTCGGGCCTCCATTTGTTGTCTTTAAAATGAGGATGGCCATATGGAGGTAGTAGAGACAGTGGGCATGGTGTAGTGGGAAGATCAGGTGCTCTGGAGTCTTACTGTTTCAGTGGCACTTACTAGCTCTGCGATCCTGGGCAAGTCACTTAGGCTCCCAAAGCCTCTGTCTTATTTGTAAAATGGGGATGATAAGTGCACCCACCTCACAGATTAGGGAGTGAGGGGGATCAGCAAAGGTCTAGCTCAGAGTAAGTGCTCAGGGAGGGAATGAACGATGAATGAGGAGTATCCTGCTGCTATGTGCCAGGCCCTGGAGGAACAAGGACAAGTAAGATGTCTGGTGATTCCTTCAACATCATCTCCTTCAAAGCAGGGACAGAATTCCTTCTGAAGAGTAACCTTTTCCTCTCCTTCAGTTGTTGGGAGGCTTCCTCACATGGCCCCAGAGAAAGCACACTGACTACGGTAACTCTTCAAGCCGTTCCCCCGGAGATAGATACCATCTAGCGTCCGGTCTTTGCACCGTGATGGCGGCTCCAGGAGGGCAGGAACAGAGCCCAAGATAGCACAGTCCCAGCTCTTTCCTTGATTTGCTGCTGCCTAAATCAATGCCTCGAGGTGATGTTGAGAATCTCACAGAGGGGATGGTTTCCTGACAGAGACAGATGTGTTCGTTCAGATAGGTTCCAGGCAGCTTTGTGCCAGGCTCTGGGAATAAAGAGGTGAAGAGCAGCCCACCCTTGCCCCCACGGAGCGTGCCCTGAGCTGGGGGACCACACTCACAACACTGTGGGAAGGGGGCAGGATAGTCGTTTGACCTGGTGATGGACTCACGCTGCCCACGTGTGAATTCTGATTCCACATTCACCAGCTGTGTGACTTTGGGCAAGTGACTTGACCACTCTGAGCAGCAGCTCCCACATTTCTAAAGCAAGGCAAAGAGTCATGCCAATCTTTGAGGTCTTTGCAAGGATTGAACTAAATGAACACGAAGCACTTGGCACAGTGTCTGGTATATAGAGGCCATGTTGCTCATGTGGTTATGGTCACTCTCGTCCTGGGAGCTCAGAGGGCTGGGGCAGCAGTGGTAAGTGAATAGCTAGATTGGGTGAAATTCTCCAGCTCTCTTGTAATCCAGCTGCTCCCTCATGTTGTGGGGTCCTCTGTCCTGTGTCTAAAAGAGCATTTCGTTCTTCTTTCCTCCTCCTGAGAGCTTGTCTGTATTTCTCCTTCCCCACAGGTTGGCCGCCTAGTCCAGGTTGCCGCAGGGAGCAGTAACCTCAAGAGAGTGACCCTGGAGCTGGGGGGAAAGAGCCCCAATATCATCATGTCAGATGCAGATAGTAAGGTTTTTGCGGGGAGGAGGTGTGGGACGAAGGCAGCCACTAGCTGTCCATACTGTGGCTCCACTCACTTCTGTGAGCTTCAGCAACCTCTGGACTCAGTGTCTGCCCCCCGGGCCTCAGGACAAAGGTCAGAGTCCACAGCATGGCCCTCCAGCCTGTATGACCTGGTCTCTCCCTGGCTTCTCTCCTCTTTGCTCCCCACCATCCAGCCAGGCTGTGCTACTTAGCTGCCCAGCCATACTGCACGCTGTCTCTCGGGGCAGACTGCTCCTCCTCCTCATATTCATATCCCTTTTCCTGGTCCTGCCAAGGCGCCCCCTGATTTGCCCTTTCCCGACTGCTGTGGGCTGGCTGGGTGGATCCTGCTGCCACCCTTGTGTCTGTTACCACGGAGGGCCATGACCTCCTCTCTCTTTGTGTCTGTCTGCTGGGTGTCCACACCGCAAGAAGGGAGAGACCAGGTCTGTCCTGGCCGGCACTGTTGGTGGCATAAACGGGTTAAGAGGGTAAGCAGACACTGGGGCCAGGCTCATCCTCCGTTTCTTCTCATGGCTGCCTTTCTGCCTCCCCAGTGAACTGGGCTGTGGAGCAGGCCCACTTCGCCCTGTTCTTCAACCAGGGCCAGTGCTGCTGTGCGGGCTCCCGGACCTTTGTGCAAGAAGATGTGTACGCCGAGTTTGTGGAGAGGAGCGTTGCCCGGGCCAAGTCTCGTGTGGTCGGGAACCCCTTTGACAGCCAGACTGAGCAGGGGCCGCAGGTAAGCGCGGCTGCTGCAGATGGGTCTGGGTGTCCAGAGCCAGCATGGAGAAGCAGAGGGGGTCTCAGACTCAGAGGCAGGCAGGCTTGGCTTCAAGTCTCAGCTTTGCCATGTGCCAGCTGTGTGTTCCTGGGAAGCCACATGTCCTCTCTGAGCCACTCTTCTCTCATCTGTAATAACCACCTTCCTGAACTCACAGGCTAGCTTTGAAGTGGAAATCAATAATGGAAACCAGATTGTAAATTTCATACACATAATAAATATTAGGAGTATCTGTGTAGAAAGGAATGCGTGCTTTCTGGAGCTTGGCCATCCATAAAAATGCATCTTCCAGAAGGACACACACATATCTGTTAACCATGGTTATCTCTGGGGAGTGGGGCAGAGGGCCATGGCCTGGGTAGCAGAGGGACTTTACTTCACTTTATGCTATTCTGAAATGTTTGATTTAAAATATAGATAGGGGCACCTGGGTGGCTCAGTCATTAAGCATCTGCCTTCGGCTCAGGTCATGATCCCAGGGTCCTGGTATCGAGCCCCGCATCAGGCTCCCTGCTCAGCAGGGAACCTGTTTCTCCCTCTCCCACTCCCCCTGCTTGTGTTCCTTCTCTCGCTGTCTCTCTCTGTCAAATAAATAAAATCTTTAAAAATAAAAATAAAAAATATATATATGTGTGTGTGTATATATATATTTTTTTTTTCTTACCATGAGCACATACTCATTTTAATCAAAACAACAGTCAATAGTAATTACAACAAGAAGAAACACAGTGTCTCTGCCCACCGTTTCCTCTCATGTCCTGAGCCTTACTCCAGCATTGTTCTTAGATGCCGCCTATCCTGGACTCTCTCTCCACAGGGTCCTATGCTGGCTTCCCCCAGCCACCCCCTCAAGAAGAAAGGAGTCCACATGGTCAGGGGTGCTCCCAGCTCCCACCAGTCCCACTTCTGGGACCCATGGGTGCCTCTCAACAGGCTCCATCCTCCTGAGGGTGTCTGCTGCTGGTGTCCACTCCCCAGGTTCCAGAGCTCAAAATATCCTTGTTTAGGTCCCATTGTGACATGTAGAATAAATTCCTAGAAGTTAAATACCTGGATCAAAGGGTATGAGTATTTCATTTTTTGACCAATATTAATAAAGTAACTGCCACAAGGGCTGTACCAGCTTATAGGCCTTTTTTTAAAATTAAGATACAACTGACGTATGACATTGTATTAGTCCTTCTGAGAGCATATGAATATTAGAATGTATGTAACATACTCTTGCCATCAGTGTATTTTCTTATTACTATTTTATTTTATTTATCTAGAATGCTTCACGAATCTGTGTCATCCTTGGGCAGGGGCCATGCTAATATCTGTATGGTTCCAATTTTAGTGTGTGTGCTGCCGAAGCAAGCACATTTATTTTCTCACTACTTTGAATTCTTAGTTCTTCATAGTTGGAAAATAACAATGGGTTTGATATGCATTTCTTTGAAGGCTAATGAGGTTGGTTGACCCTTTACTTACGTTTATTGGCCCTTTGTAATTCCTTTTCTGAGCCCTGCTTATTTCTAAGCCTCAGTGGTTGCTCAGTTATCTCATTCATTGCCTGTGTGGTTCTAAGCCTAAAGCTAGGACTAGAGGTCTGGCTCTAGCATCTCAGAAACTTGGGACTTCTTTTCCTGCAGGTGGATGAAACTCAGTTTAAGAAGATCCTTGGTTATATCAAATCTGGGAAGGAGGAGGGGGCGAAGCTGCTGTGTGGTGGAGGGGCGGCTGCTGACCGTGGCTACTTCATCCAGCCCACCGTGTTCGGAGATGTGCAAGACAGCATGACTATCGCCAGGGAGGAGGTTAGCATGGGGCCAGCACTCTGGGGAATGTTCTTAGGAGAAGTGGACAATTAAGTTTGGCGTCTTCATACCATGACCCAAACCCTTGGCTTTGGGCCAAATCCTGGCTCTGTGCCTAAGACAAATTATTTACAATTCTATCTGATCTGGTCATTCCCCTCTTCCACCCCTTATGGCTACCCACTGTTGGGGAGAACTTCCAAATTCCCTTGTGCGGTTTCCAGGCCCTTTGTGTTGTGGTCCCTGCGAGCCATGAGTCAAGGAATGGTTTTGCTCAGCCCTTTTATGATCTTCATATAAGCAGGACACTGGACTAGACCGAAGGGCTGTGACTTCCCCACATGGCAAGGTTCCTGATGTTCTCCCTCTCAGCACTCGTTATGAATGCAGGACAGCAGCTCTGGCTCACTCATTCATTCATTTCACAAATACTTACTGAATGCCTGCTATGTGCCAGGCTCTCTACAGACCCTGGAGATCCAGAGGTATGCAAGATGTGTTCCCTCCCCTCATGGGGTCCACATGCGCTACCCTTCCCCAGTGGATTAGTCCTTTAGCAGCCTTATACACAGAAAATATTTCCCATTCATGTATAATTCAAAATAAAATAATATGAAAATGCAAAATCAGGGGAAGAAAGTCCAACAGAGTTCTGCCTCTTTCCCCATCATGACTACTTTGATGCTTTTTTTGAAATCTCAAATATCACTTTTCCAGAGGGGTGGGGGGTGCCTCTGCTTTGCCAGTGCCCGCAGCACATGATACCCCACCCCACGGTCCTGCTGCAACCATGATGAGTTCTGGCACTCTTCTCCCGCCTCTGCCTCGACACTCCCCAGGCAGTCCTGGAATCAGCCATTTTTTCAAGAAGTCCTGCTTCCCTTTAGGGGAGAGTGGGATTTCATGAGGATGGGTGCTGGGTGTGTTTATGCCTAGAACTCTGTTTCCCTCCTCCCTGCTCCCCACCTGCGCTCTGGCTTGGCCAGTATCACAGCTTGGCTGTCACTTCTGCAAAGCCTCACCCCTTCTCTCCCCTCATTGGTCCAGGAGCTCCTGTGGGCTCCCATCACTCATTACACAGCTTGTAATGGTTCCTTCTAATGCCCTGATTACATCAGGACCACCAACACTGCATTCCCCTCAGGGCTGTGCCTTGACAGGGCTGAGAGTGGCCACACCCTGACAGCATCCGCACATCTGGCCCCTGTGACTTGGCTTTTGAATCTCATTCTCCACTAAAAAGAACCAGGGTTCCTTGAAGAAATGGCTCATGCCAGGAATAAGACAGGGAAAGTACTAAATAAACCCTGATGTCTTGAGAGCAGAGACCCTGTTTCATTCAGTTACTTCTTCAGCTTTTAGTGTGTGCCTTGCTGAAAAAACTGATGTAAATTCTTTGAAACTAAATCTACGTGTAACATGCCGGAAACCCCTACCTTGCAGGATTGTTCAGAAATAAGATCAGCTATATAAAGCACGTGGCCTATAGAACGTAATTGGTCCCCATTAGCTTCCTTCCCTTTGTGTTTCATTGAACTTGGGAGCTCTTGTCTCCCTGTGGAACTCTTAGGGTATGTCTGGGGGGCTCGATCTGGAATGATCTGCTCTGCACTGTGAAAGCTGGATGGCAGGTGGTTCCTGTGTCTGCTACAGCCTCCCAACTGTGCACTCTCTTACCCCAGATCTTTGGGCCAGTGATGCAGATCCTGAAGTTCAAGACCATAGAGGAAGTCATTGGGAGAGCCAACAATTCCAACTATGGGCTGGCTGCAGCTGTCTTCACCAAGGACTTGGACAAGGCCAATTATCTGTCCCAAGCCCTCCAGGCTGGCACTGTGTGGTAAGAGCTTCCTGGCAACCCCTCACAGCCTAGGCAGGCATCCCCAAGCCAGGGTCTTCTGGAATCTAGTGCTCACACCCTAGAATTTGGGGTGCTGGGCTTAGTTCCTCTTGGGTCAGGGTGTGGTATAATAGAGATTTCCCATCCCTTCTCCTCTAGGCGATTAAACTTCCCTCCAGCACATATGCCCATGCAGCTTTGTTCTCGGGCAAACAGATTACTGGGGTGGGGGCTCCTTACCAAGTGAACAACAGCAGGAGACCAGAGCTGAGGGTCTACAGCTTGTGTAATACTGGTCGTCAGAGCTTAGCACCTACTTCACACACACTAGGATGGCTATAATTAAAAAACAAACAAACAAACAGAAAACACCAAGTGTTGATGAGGATGTGGAGAAATTTGAACCCTCGCATATTGCTGGTGGGAATGTAAAATGTTGCAGCCATCATGGGAAACAGTATGGCAGCTCCTCAGCAAGTTAAATGTAGAATTACCATAGGACCCAGCAATTCTACTCCTAGGTATATATTTCCAAGAGAAATAAAAATCTACATCTGCACAAAAAAGTGTACCTGAAGTTCATACCAGATTATTGACAATATTCAAAAGGTGGAGACAACCTAAATGTCCATTAGTTGAAGAATGGATCAACAAAATGTGGTCTCTCCACACAATGGAATATCATTCAGCCATAAAAAGGAAGAAAGTGCTGATGCATTCAACAAACAGAGATGAACCTTACAAATGTGATACCAAGTGGAAGAAGCCAGACACAAAAGGCCACATACTGTGTGATTCCATTTATATAAAATGTCCAGAATAGACAAATCCATAAAGACAGAAAGTAGATTAGGGGCTTCCAGGGGCTAGAGGTGGGGGGGAGTGGGGAATAACTGCTTATTGGGTACAGGGTTCTTTATGGGGTGATAGAAATGTTCTGGAATTAGATGGAGGTGATGATTGCACCACACTGTGAATCTGCTACATCCACTGAATTGTGCACCTGAAAGTTGTGAATTTTAAATTCAATTAAAATTTAATAATTTTTAGGGGCACCTGGGTGGCTCAGTCGGTTAAGTGTCTGCCTTCAGCTCAGGTCATGATCTCAGGGACCTGGGATCAAGTCCCGCATCGGGCTCTCTGCTCAACAGAGAGTCTCCTTCTTCTCACTCTCCCTCTGTGCTCTCGCGCTCTCGCTCTCTCAAATAAATTTTTTAAAAAATTTAATAATTTTTAAGAACTGCAAAAAAAGTACCTAGTTAGCAAAAACGATTCATTAAAATGGGAAGCTATGATGGGGTGCACCCTGTTACTAACAGTCATCTGTGACCACATCATGAGGGGCGATGACTGATGGCTTTATTTCATGTAGTTTGCTTTTGGCCCCTGCGTGGCAGGTTATAACTATGGTCCGACCTATCCTCAGTAATGTTTTAGAGCCATTCAGGAGGCCGGAGGGGCATGACACACACATCTCCTACAGGTTACTTCTGAATCTTGTTTCATATTATAGGGTCAACTGCTATGATGTGTTTGGGGCCCAGTCCCCATTCGGTGGCTACAAGATGTCCGGGAGTGGTCGGGAGCTAGGAGAGTATGGGCTGCAGGCATACACCGAAGTGAAAACCGTGAGTATGGGCGCCTTCTCAGCTTTCCTTCGCATGGGGCCCCATCAGTACTTATTACTAGTTTCTTGTTTTAAGCCACAGAATCTACAGAAAAGGGCGAGGACCCAGTCTCTGCTCTGTCTCATGAGAAATGACTTGGGACCTGGCCACCACTGTGCCTACACAGTCTTTTGCTAGGCTTTGTTATACGCCAAGTTCTGTAAGACTTGAGAAGAAGGAAAGTTCCTAGTGGGCCGAAGCAGTGGGGAAAAGCTCCTAATAAGAATCAAGCCATGAGGCATTAGAGACCAAGGGCCACAAATATACCAATATCCTAATGTCAGTGATAGGAAGGAATATAGCCTGGAGGACAAATCAGAAATACAAAGAAAGTATTATTCCATAAATATTCATCACAGCATTATCTCTCAAAGATGAAAAAGTCAAATGTAACCTAAATGCCCAATAAATTATGGAACACCCAAATCATGGTTTACTAAGTAGCCATTAAAAATATTTCTGTAGGGCGCCTGGGTGGCTCAGTTGGTTAAGCAACTGCCTTCGGCTCAAGTCATGATCCTGAAGTTTCGGGATCGAGTCCCACATCGGGCTCCCTGCTCAGCAGGTAGTCTGCTTCTCCCTCTGACCCTCTTCCCTCTCGTGCTCTCTCTATCTCATTCTCTCTCTCAAATAAATAAATAAAATCTTTAAAAAAAAAATATTTCTGTAGGGGGTGCCTGGGGTGGTGCAGTCGGTTGGGCATCTGACTCTTGGTTTTGGCTCAGGTCACGATCTCAGGGCTGTGAGATCAAGCCCCACTATTGGGCTGCATGCTCAGCGCAGAGTCTGCTTGAGGATTGTCTCTCTCCCTCTGCGCCTCCGCCCCCCCCCCCACATGGGCCTGCTCTTTCCCTCTCTCAAATAAATAAATAAATAAATAAATAAATAAATATTTAAAAATATATTTTTGTAGGATATTTGACATGGAAAATCATCCTTTAAAGTGAAAAGACAGGATACAAAGTAATACATGCAGTATAAACCCAATGTAAAGGCTGTACCTACATATGTATACTCAGGTACCTTTATTTATAACTATGGAAAAGACAGGAAAGAAGGACACCAAAGTGAAAAGAATTTTCTCTACAATGGACACTAATTACAGTTTAACCAGGCAACAAACTCACTAGTGATATTTAAAGAAAAGAGTAATGGGCTGAGTTGGGCTTTCCCAGGATTGGGGAAGAGAAGGCTCAGGGCACGCAAACCAGCCAGGGGGAGCAGGGTGAGAAGGGTGGACGTGGTCTTCATTCAGTACTCAGTGTTAAGCCATAACCTGTGTTCTCAAGAAGCTCGTTGGAAGAAAATAAACCTGTTTGCTTGTTTATTTAAAATTGTGCCAGGGGCACCTGGGTGGCTCAGTTGGTTAAGCCTCTGCCTTCCGCTCGGGTCATGGTCCCAGGATCCTGGGATAGAGCCCTGGGTCAGGCTCCCTGCTCAGCAGGGGGTCTGTTTCTCCCCCTCCCTCTGCCCCTGCTCGTGTGCTCTCTCTCTCTCTCAAATAAATAAATAAAATCTTTTTTAAAAAAATAAATAAAATTGTCCCATACAAGAGGCACGACCCAGATTTGAACCTGACACTGGCCTATAACTGTTCATCAAAACAGTGATGAGATTATTTAGGCGTGGGGGGGGGGCAGTGCTAGGACTGAGGCCCAGGAGTCCCAGTATCCGGATCGCCTGGAGGGCAGTGGGAGGGAGAGCCTGAAGAGGAGGCTTGAGTTGGGGTGGTTCGTGCAGGAATCCAAGTGTAAGCTGTTGAGTTTGGGGAACTTGAGTGATAATCCTAACAAAAATAGGATTAAAAATTTTTCAGAAAAGAAATCAAGTTTGCAAAAGAGGGGGTACTGCTGAGAAAATGTCTTCTTTTGAACTCATCTTTACTGAGAGCTTACTTTGTGCCAGAATCTGCTAGACTTCCTTATGCAGGTTATCTCAATCAGTGCTCACAACAACCCCAGGAGGGAGATTCTGTCTTTATCCCATCCTGCAGATGAGGAAGTGAGGCACACAGAGGTGAAGTCCTTGCCCAGTAGGGGGTAAAGCTGGGATTTAACTCCAAATCCATCTGAGTCTGGAATCTTACCACTTGACACACTGACTCACCTGTAAGCTTCAGCATGTTATTTTTTCCCTTACTTTGATTCTTTCGGAGGAAAATATGGGTGTAGGTCAGGGTCTCTCAAGCTCAGACTATTGACATTTGGGGTTGTGTAATTCTTTGTTGTGGGGTTTGTCCTGTACAGCGTGGGACGTTCCGTGAGCAGCATTCCTGCTACCTACTAGATGCCATAGCAATCCCGCCCTCTTCTGCCCCGTGACAGTAAAAAATGACTGGATTAAGGGGAGGCAGAGAATGTTCTCATGCAGAACAGGGCCCTAGCTGTGTCCCTGGGATTGGCCAGTAAAGGAAGCCCTTGTGCTCGTACTCGGCAGCACCCCAGCTGAAAGTGCCCACAGATTGCAGGAAAGCAGGAAGATTTAACAGCTGCTCTACACCCCTCTTACAGGTCACGGTCAAAGTGCCTCAGAAGAACTCCTGAAGAACTGTGCCGACTCCTGGCGGAGGTTGACATCAGCAGCAAAACCAAGAAAAATGACACTTGTACACTAGAAGTCTCGAAAGAGAAATTCTCTCACAAAATCTCTTGATCAAGAAAGTCTCAGGGGCTCCTGGGTGGCTCAGTTGGTTAAGCGACTGCCTTCGGCTCAGGTCATGATCCCGGAGTCCCGGGATCGAGTCCCGCATCGGGCTCCCTGCTCAGCGGGGAGTCTGCTTCTCCCTCTGACCCTCTTCCCTCTCGTGCTCTCTCTCTACCATTCTCTCTCTCTCTCTCTCTCTCTCTCTCTCTCTCTCTCTCAATAAATAAATAAATAAATAAAATCTTTTAAAAAAAGAAAGTCTCAGAACTTTAATTGATAGATGGGGGTGAGTGTGAAGCAAAGGTACTGGGAAAGCCTTTTACATGCCAACAGTACTAGCTTCCAGGCTGATTTTTCAAAATTAGATTCAAATGTCTTACCCTCTCCATCTGATCTCTGTAACTTGCCTTTATGGGGGAACAAAAAGCCATTTTTTACACTTGTACCAACAAGTGAGAGCAACAGCTGGCGCCTTCCTCTGTACTCTGGACTAAAATTCATTAAAAACAATGCTGCTGTTCACTTTTTGGTTAACTCTTTGTCCATCTCAGTAACCCAAGGAAATACCACCACATAGGGATGTTGTCCCCTCTGTGTGTGTGTGTCACACTGTGGCTACTGTCCTGTGGGGAAATAGCTTTCATTTCCTATCTCTGTCCCATCTACCTGTGGCTGGCCCTATGCTAGGCCCTAGGGAAGTCACCAAAATAGGACTCCCAGGCCCTGCCCTCAGAGAGGGGGCGGTCAACCAGGAAAGACACACTTCACGTCCAAGGTTTGTTCTTGTTTTAAGTTAAAAAACTTGGGTCAGACTGATGACAGGTTCATGCTGATGAATTTCATGAGATTAATTTGGAAACCAGCTGTCTATTTATTCATCTTAAGTGAGGTCTGTATTCCTGTAACCAGACCTGGTGAATCTCCTGTCCAGAACACTGCCTTATTTTAGTTAAGGGACCTGTAATTAGGATTATTAGTAGGGCGCCTGGGTGGCTCAGTTGGTTAAGCGACTGCCTTCGGCTCAGGTCATGATCCTGGAGTCCCGGGATCGAGTCCCACATCGGGCTCCCTGCTCGGCGGGGAGTCTGCTTCTCCCTCTGACCCTCTTCCCTCTCATGCTCTCTCTCATTCTCTCTCTCTCAAATAAATAAAAATCTTTTTTAAAAAAAGGATTATTAGTAAATGAGGAATCTGAAGATTCCTTGGTGAGCAATGGAATCAGCAAAAAGCTGAATAGCTGTAGGAGTTTGTGAAGGTCGTGATCATGTTTGGGTCACAGATTAACAATTTGAGGAAAAGTCTGATCCTCTCCTAGGGAAAATCCACCTTCTGTATCATTTTTGCAGACAGTGTCCAGGGATTGTGGAGCACGCTGGCTGACCCCTGGCTTACTTCACCCAGGCTAAGCCACATCTTGGTCAACAATCCCTATTCCATTAAAGACTAATCTGATTTATTTGAATAAATTTCATAATTTTTATCATTTATGCGTATACCTGTATCATTTAATTTTTTCTTTAAATCGACTCTTATTTAGATAAAAAAATTAAGCACTTTATTGCCATACATAAAAAAACTGCATTTAACTGCCATAAATAGAAGGCATCGTAAAAAAGAAGAAAGCAAAACAGTGTTACTAAATTTAAGAAAATACGAATAAACTTAATCATTTAGATTATGCATATATTGTTATGTATACAAATAAATCTACTCATTCCACAGTTGTTCATACCTGAAATCAGTGTGCCACAATGAGGAGTCTAGGATTTTATGACCAGTGAGCAGAAACATTCCCCTTCTCGTTGCTTCAGGATGAGATGGGGTTCACTGCCAATAAAATGATTCTGTATTTTAGTTTTGATGCTAACCAGCAACAACAGTGTCAGGACACATGAGGCTAGCAAAGCTTTGAACCCGCCCCTGTTCTCCCATCCTGCTTGGTGGCCTTCTGGGCTGAGGGTGGCCCACTGCAGCTGGGATGGGCTGGTCAGCGGAACCTGGCTGTCCCTGTCCTCAGGGCACACATACCCAATCTACTGGGGGAAGTGGCAGTAAACAGGGACATAAAAGGAAGAGGGTGTTCTAAACAAACAGGGTTGCTGGAGTGGGGGTGGGGTGGGAAGGATGGGGTGGCTGGGTGATAGACATTGGGGAGGGTATGTGCTATGGTGAGCGCTGTGAATTGTGTAAGACTGTTGAATCACAGATCTGTACCTCTGAAACAAATAATGCAATATATGTTAAGAAAAAAAGATAGCAGGAGGGGAAGAATGAAGGGGGGTAAATCAGAGGGGGAGACGAACCATGAGAGACGATGGACTCTGAAAAACAAACTGAGGGTTCTAGAGGGGAGGGGGTGGGGGGATGGGTTAGCCTGGTGATGGGTATTAAGGAGGACACGTTCTGCGTGGAGCACTGGGTGTTATGCACAAGCAATGAATCATGGAACACTACATCACAAACTAATGATGTAATGTATGGTGATTAACAATACAATAAAAAATTTTAAAGAAAAAAAAAGGAAGAGGGTGTTCTGAGGGTGTGAAAAGGGGGATGCTTGGCCCTAGCTGGCCAGCTGGAGGAAAAGATCACACCCCTTCACACTTAACCTTCATCCATTGTAAATATTTCTTGGGAGGTTACTGA
Source organism: Eumetopias jubatus (assembly GCF_037043125.1). Lineage (NCBI taxonomy): Eukaryota > Metazoa > Chordata > Mammalia > Carnivora > Otariidae > Eumetopias > Eumetopias jubatus. The sequence continues at coordinate 84,564,747 of NW_028274822.1, read as the reverse complement.
GTGCTAGGTACTGGTGATGCAAGGATGAATCAGGCACACTTATACCTTCAGAAGCTCAGAATCTGGTGAGGCAAGTCAGACTCTCAAAAGAGGTGATTATAATACAATATAGGTGCCACATGCAGTGACAGTGATAAGGTAATGGCATAATGGAAGGCCAAGAAGGGCCCCTGCTGACTGCAGACACAGAAGAAGGCTCCCTAGAGGGTACTCATGTGTCTTTTATTTTCCAGGCTTCTTGCCAGAGGTTCAGTTCCTGAAGTCTTGAACCCGGGTTATTTCCCTATAACTTATGCCCCTTATGTAAGTGGGAGTACCACTCCTATCTTCTTAATATTTACCCGAAGCTATAATAAAGGCATGTAAAAGCGATGTAGGACAAAAAGGCAGAAGGAAATGTAGATAAAATTAAATACCTTCTAACCTGAAGCCTGACAAATACTTGAGGCAGGTGGAATATGTTCCTCCAGGAAACTCCCAACTGTCTTAACGTTAATGCTTTGCTAGAGGGAAAAACTACCTTAGCTTGACAATGGCAAGGCCTCCAGGATGCTGTGAGTCTTCTTCAGCATTGGAAAATCCTTTTGGAATGTCCCTTAGCTTCAGTTTCCCCAACCCCAAAGTATATAATCAGTTGCCCTTCACAATCCTGGGGTAGCAGCTCTTTCCGCCCAGAGGTTCTGTCCCCATGCTTTAATAACATCACTGTTTTTGCACCAAAGACCTCTCAAGAATTCTTTCTTGGCTGTTGGCTCAGGCGGGATCCCAACACCACACTACTCAGAAACTACATCATTGGGTGCCCAATGTGGGGCTTTGAGTCTTTTCATCTGGACTCTGAACCTCGGTGCTAACTTGATGAGCACTTTCTCTCCTCTTCCTTTACTCTCATTTCAGGGGCTTTTCAAGCAGTATGGTCTTATTGGAACACTTCCATGTGGTTCACTCAGGCTGCAGTCCTCTAGCCTGTGGCTACTCAACGGGGAGGAAAAAAGCCTGCCTTTTGGCTGGAAGTTAGTACTCTGGCCAGGATTGTAGTAAGACGCAGAAACTTGATGCTTTCTCTTTATTCCTATCCTTATACAGAGTTGTCTGTCTAGGGCACGGGACAGTCACCTAAGTGACTAGACAGCTGCCGATCCGAAGATTCCCGTGTGAGGTTTCCTCCTCATTGGTCTATTGTGATCCCCTCCACAACTCTGGTCTAGCTGCTTCTGGCCATGAGGCCTTCACCCAGAGCTGGCTGAAACCAGTATCCAATTGAATTAAAACCCAACCGGGGACCACTTCCTAGAGAAGTTGGCTTTAAAGACTACATGTGTTGGAATATTGCTTAGATCATGGTGGATTTCTGTCTTTACTGTTTTCTGTCAATGTTCTCTACTAACTAAACTACAAAATTGGGTAATTTTCCCTTGTAAAACTTTTCTAATGATTTCCATGGGTTAAAAAATGGCAGGTTACTCAGTCCATATGCCAGGCCTAGAATGCAATGGAGAAGTGGGATGCTAGCATCCCTCCTACTGGTCCTTTTATAGCAGGCCTGCCTTCATGACAAGGCAGGTAGCAATTTTCATTTGAGGGATGCCTCCACTCACTTTTGACACCTGGAGCCTCTGACATATCCTGTGTGGGACGTCACCCAGGGAGTTAGCCTTTTTGGTAATGGACTTTCTCTCTTCTTCAGTTCCCAAGGAGCAGGGGAGCTTCTTCAGGGCCCCAAGGATTCTCCCTTGGGATGCCTTTTAACCCACTGGAAACCATTCCGATTGCAAAATTTAAAAGAGGATTGATCTCCTGTAATACTACATGGCCTCAGTAGGACATATCAGGTCTCTTCTGCAGGAAACAGGGCAAATGGACAGAGGTGCCCTCCTAGGTCCAGTCCTTTGGTGCTCCACATCAGGACCCCAACCGAAGGGCCTCTTGCAGAATGTGAACTCCCTCCTGATATACTGGATGATAATGATCTAAATAGGCCACTGAATAAACCCAGGTTGCTGGAGGAAACACAGGCCATCCCTGATGAAGGGGACACTGACTCTCTCTCACTGTTCATCCTAATAGATGTGGGGGCTTCTCCCTCATTTCCCGGGGGTTAATGGCTATAATTAGAGCCAATTGTGGTTAGCCCACCTCGGGACAGGACTTTAAGGAATATTCCCAAACAGTTGCCAAAACTTTGTTTCAGGGAAATTCTGTCTTCTCCAGGCTGACATGGACTGCTTATTTCCACTTTGGTGGAAAAACAACAACAAAAAACACATGGCATCTGCTCATCTGCCCAACCTGACCGGGTTTAGAACCAGGAACCCTGTCTCTGCCTTCTGGCAGCACTTCACCTGTCTCCCCCACCTTGGGTGCGGCCTGCATAACTGGCTTCTTTTTAGACCATCCTCGGTGACTCTGGTACCACTGGCTCCTTCTACCCTTGATGTCAAGGAGCTAAGAAGAGGAGCCCCTGGACCTAACACCGGCCACTTCAGATTTCCCTACCAGTGTCTCAGGTAAAAATTGACAATGGGAAATAAGCTGACTGACTTTTAAAAGAAGATCCAGGTGGAACCTAATTCAGTATTTAAACTAATTTAAGTTTGTTGGTTTAATTAAGATAGACATGTCTTTAGAGTTGTCAGCATTAAATATGAAACTTTTATTCTACCAAGGTTTACTGAAGGTCAAATAAGCTCGTGTTGTCTCTGTTGCAATTTGTCAGCAAAAAGATGACTTAAGATAATGGTTACTTTTGGGATGCCTGGGTGGCTCAGTCGGTTAAGCATCTGCCTTTCAGCTCAGGTCATGATCTCAGGGTCCTGGGATTGAGCCCCATGTCAGGGTTCCTGCTCAGTGGGGAATCTGCTTCTCCCTCTCCCTCTGGTCCTCCCCACTGCACATGTGAGCACGTCCCTGCACGTGCTCACGCATGTGCATGTGCTCTCAAATAAAATCTTTTTTTTTTTTTAAGATTTTATTTATTTATTTGAGAGAGAGAGAATGAGAGATAGAGAGCACGAGAGGGAAGAGGGTCAGAGGGAGAAGCAGACTCCCTGCCGAGCAGGGAGCCTGATGCGGGACTCGATCCTGGGACTCCAGGATCATGACCTGAGCCGAAGGCAGTCGCTTAACCAACTGAGCCACCCAGGCGCCCCGCTCTCAAATAAAATCTTAAAAGAGGGGCACCTGGGTGGCTCAGATGGTTAAGCGTCTGCCTTCGGCTCAGGTCATGATCCCAGGGTCCTGGGATCGAGTCCCGCATCGGGCTCCCTGCTCCCTGGGAGCCTGCTTCTCCCTCTGCTTCTCTCTCTCTGTCTGTCATGAATAAATAAATAAAATCTTTAAAAAAAAAAAAAATCTTAAAAGAAATAATGGTTAATTTTGTCTGTCTCAAAGTTTTCATGGATAATTGTTAAGATAGCTTTCAAAGTCTTTAGTAACCTGAAACTTTAAAGTTTTGCTTGGATGACAAATGGGATTAAATTCGTTGGACATGTAGGTCTTTTTCAAATAGAATAAAGTGCTAAAGCTTTCATTACTGAGCATAGGTTTGTGCTTTTGACTTATTGCAGAGAAACAATATTTGAGTCTGTTGGAAAATAAGCTTTGTGCTTAACTGATTCACAAATTTGCCATCTAAAGAATTCTGGTGTAACAGTTTATAATTGGTTACTACTTAGTTTTCACTGGAGACTAAGGTTTCTAAGAGTTAAAATTCTACTACATGTAATTAAGACTAATGCAAATAAGGGAAGCAACTCTGTATATAGGAAAGCCTGAGGGGCACCTGGGTGGCTCAGTCCGCCTTCAGCTCAGGTTATGATCCCAGGGTCTGGGGATCAGTCCCACATCAGGCTCCTTGCTCAGCGTGGAGTCCGCTTCTCCCTCTGCCCCTCCCCCCGCTTGTGCGCGCGCTCTCTCTCTCTCTCTCTCTCTCTCTGACAAATAAATAAATAAATAAAATCTTTAACAAAAAAAAAAAAAGGAAAGTTCTTGGGGGAAAAAAAAAAGGAAAGCCGGAGATATGTAAGAAAAATATAAGAAATGGGAATACATTTTTTGTTGAAGGTAAAAGGTAATTTTGTCCTAAAATGAGAATGGTTGTTTGGAGAGAAATGGCTTGGGACAAAATCTAAATACAAAAGAAAGTTGTAGAAGGTTTGTGAAGGGAAATCTTTGGAAAGGAATTTTATACGTATTTAGGATGGACTAAAGTTAAAATTAACGGACTCTAAAAAGTACACTGGGGGGCCGCCTAGGTGGCTGAGTCCGTTGAGTGGCTGGCTACTGATTTCAGCTCCCGTCATGGTCATGATCACAGCATTGTATGATGGAGCCCTGCTTTAGGCTCAGTGCTCAGCAGGGAGTCTGAAGTTTTCTGTCTCTCCCTTCCCCTGTTCCACCACCCCCAACCCCCTGCTCATGCACACTCTCTCTCTCTCTCAAATGAATAAATCTTTTTTTAAAAGTACACTGGTATAAGATTAAAAGTCTGCTTTTCTCTCTGTTCAAAAAACAAAGTTTTCTTGGATTATTGGTCTGCTCTCAAAAATAAAATGTAAACAGAGGTTTTTTTTTCCCCTTTTTTCTGCCCAGAAAAAAAGCAGTTTCTATGTTTTGTCTTTTTCAGGTCTTTGATTACTTAAAATTTCTCAATATTAAAAGAGCTAAATTTTGCTAACAACTATATAACTCTACATATGTGTCTTTGGAATCTCTTACTGTCACCTTGGTTAAATAAATTTTTATTTTTATTTTTTTATTTTTTTTTAAAGATTTTATTCATTTATTCATGAGAGACAGACAGAGAGAGAGAGAGAGAGAGAGGCAGAGGGAGAAGCAGGCTCCCAAGGAGCAGGGAGCCTGATGCGGGACTCGATCCCAGGACCCCGGGATCATGACCTGAGCCGAAGGCAGACGCTCAACCATCTGAGCCACCCAGGCGCCCCCAATTTTTAGTTTTATAATGATCTGTAATCCTATTTAGGCATGTGCTGTAAAATTTCCTGAGGAATTTTTTTTTTTTTAAAGATTTTATTTTATTTATTTGACAGAGACAGTGAGAGAGGGAACACAAGCAGGGGGAGTGGAAGAGGGAGAAGCAGGCTTCCCGCTGAGCAGGGAGCCTGACGAGGGGCTCGATCCCAGGACCCCAGGACCCCAGGACCCCAGGATCATGACCTGAGCCGAAGGCAGACGCTTAACGACTGAGCCACCCAGGCGCCCCTTTCCTGAGGGATTTAAACAAACTTCCTCAAGATTTAAATTGTAAATGGAGTCTTTTTGACCAACGGGGCTTGTTTATTTGGTATGTTAAGTTACTTGAAAAGCACTGTCAAACAAACAATACTAAGCCTTAGGTTCCATTTGGGTAAATGCTATAACTATTCTAGAGATTGTATGCAATTCCTAAAGTTTTAATATGTTCTGGTATAAGGTCATCACTTGCTATTCTGATTGTTGAAGAGTTGTGTGGCACAAAAATAACCGGATTTCCTTGCCGGCTATATTGTAACCTCATCAGATCTTTAACCATGTTCATTTTTGAGTCTCTTTGTCATCTATAGTTATTGTTGTTATTCTCTTGTGAAGTGTATTTCATCTTCAAGGAGATTCATAAAAAGGGCTTTTGACAACTAGGTATTCGATATCTTTAAAATAACTAAACTAAACTTAGTAAGATTATAATTTTTGTGATTTTTGTTTGAAACACTATTGGTTCCCTAAAGTTTGCTCTTCCAGATTAAGGAAAGTTTCTTTTAAGAATTCCATGATATACAAAAAGAAGATAAAATATTCCTCTGTGAACAAAATGAAGCCTTTAACTTTTCTCCCTACCTGAACCCTCTGAAATTCAAAAGGTCTTGGTAAGTAGTCTTTCTTCTATGGCAATTATAGTCATTTGCATAAGTTCAATAAGAATCTGTTCAATCCAGATTCCTTATGAAAAGTTCCAGCAAAGGGATGCCTGGATGGCTCAGTCGGTTAAGTGTCTGCCTTCGGCTCAGGTCATGATCCCAGGGTCCTGGGATTGAGTCCCGCATCGGGCTCCTTGCTCGGTGGGGAGCCTGCTCTCCCTCTGCCTGCCGCTCCCCCTGCTTGTGCTCTCACTCTCTCTCTCTCTCTAGCAAATAAATAAAATCTTAAAAAAAAAAAGTTCCAGGAAAGCAAATTTGGAAGATCTATATGATCAATCCACTATTCTTGCTGAGCTTATATAAATAATTAGGTTAAGTTTGTTAAAACTGGACTTGTTTTTCTTTTTTAAAGATTTTATTTATTTATTTGGGGGGGAGAGAGCATGCAAGCATGAGCAGGGGGAGGGGGAGGGCCAGGAGGAGAAATAGACTCGCCACTGAGCAGGGAACCTTATGCATGGCTCATCCCAGGACCCCGGGATCATGATGTGATAAACTGGACTTGTTTTTCAAATAAATTTAGTCTTGATTTGCTACTGATTAAAAATGAGGGTTATTATAGAGAAAAAATGTTTCAATAACACATCTTTGTAAATATTAACTTTTTTGTTTTTTTTTAAGATTTTATTTATTTATTTGACAGAGAGAGACACAGCGAAAGAGGGAACACAAGCAGGGGGAGTGGGAGAGGGAGAAGCAGGCTTCCCACCGAGCAGGGAGCCCGATGCAGGGCTCTATTCCAGGACCCCGGGATCATGCCCTGAGCCGAAGGCAGACGCTTAACGACTGAGCCACTCAGGCGCCCCTGTAAATATTAACTTTTAATACTATTTCTTATAAACCAGATTAGATCCTGAATTCTTCTGGTTTCCTCAAACATTTGACTACAGCTCTCCAACTAAGGTTTCCAATCTACTTGGAACTCCATTCTCTTGACTTAAAAGTCATTAAAAACTAAAACTGCCTTTTTCCTAAAAGTCCTAAAAACGGACACTGGACAACTTGAGATAAACTTAAGAGAAACTGCCACAACAGCTCATGTATAGACAATCTTTGTGCTTATTATCCTGTGGAGATAATGGATGGCCCCATTTTCCCTATCACTGGATTAGATGATGCACTTGGGGATCCCCTTAACTCCTGAGACAAGTTTTGTCCCACTTGCCAGGAATTCCTTGTGATTAGGATATTGTTAAGGCTAGACTTCAAACAAAGAGGGCTTCATGATGGTTTTATTCCTTAGTAATATTTATCTTAGAAGCCACCTCTACTGATGTAAAATTGCCAGTAGAGGCATTAGCAAAGCATACAGTGACCACCATTAACTAAGCTTGCCATGCATTCACGCACAAATTCAAAAGGTGGCCCTCCAAAACCGAATAGCTTTGATATCCTGACTGCAATTCAAGGAGGCCCAGAATTAGACAACTGGCTCCTAACGGGATCCAACCGGCTCTATCTTGTGGCCATGGCTTTTCCCAGGATGGATAGGCCGCTGTACTCTGGGTTTTCCTTGGATGCACGGACGCATTATTAAAGCCATTTACCAACCCAGCCAACCTTCCAAATTTAAAATGATGGTTGACACGTTCTGTGTTCATTTGGTATGACCACCTAGCAACCACCTTTATTCCTTCTTTAGGTCTGGGGGATGTCATTTGGCACATGGAAACTCTTCATAAGTACACAGTCAAAGCCCTAAATGACACTCAAAATAGCATTTCTCTATTAAATACCGAAATGACACAAAGTGTAAAGCAATTCTATGAAAGAGAATGGCATTAGATGTTTTAACTGTTGCACAAGGTGCTATCATAAAAACAGAATGCTGCACATACATTCCAGATTACCACAAAAATATTTCTGGGTTTCTAACTGACATGCATATTCAAATTGGCGCTTTAAACGATCTCTCTCTTTCTTTTAGTGGTTGGTTAAAACTCCTGGACGGGAGGAAAATTATGGTCAACTATCAAAGGTCTTTTATTCAGGCTTTTCTTTTCTCTTTATAATATTAATCTTATTTTGTTGTCTTTTCTGGTGTCTCCCTGCCTGGTGCCAAGACTTTGTCACTGCCATAACTTCCAGCTGACAAACGATCCTTTCTACTCAAGGAGGTTCACATATATTGCCTACCTTGGACTGGCTGCCTCTGCCTTTGGTAACTCCTATAAAGAATAATTCCCCAACTGACCAAGGTTGACCCATAGGCACAGACATCTCTACGCCCCTATTTAGCAGGAAGAAGTTACAGAAGAGAAGACCTTCCACCCTCAGCAACCTTAAAGATTTAAGGGTCAAAACTGTTCTGAGGGAATAATGTGGGAAACAAAGGCAGAAGGAAATGTAGATAAAAGTAAATGTCACAGATCTGTACCTCTGAAACAAATAATACAATATATGTTAAAAAAAAAAAAGAAGATAGCAGGAAGGGAAGAATGAAGGGGGGGAATCAGAGGGGGAGACGAACTATGAGAGACGATGGACTCTGAAAAACAAACTGAGGGTTCTAGAGGGGAGGGGGGTGGGGGGATGGGTTAGCCTGGTGATGGGTATTAAAGAGGGCACGTACTGAATGGAGCACTGGGTGTTATATGCAAACAATGAATCATGGAACACTACATCAAAAACTAATAATGTAATGTATGGTGATTAACATAACAATAATTTTTTTTTTAAAAAAAGTAAATGTCCTTATAACCTGCAGCCCACTGACAAATACTTGAGGCAGGCGGAGTATGACCTTCCTCCAGGAAACTCCCAACTGTCTTAACGTTAATGCTTTGCTAGAGGGATGACCTACCTTAGCTTGACCATAACAAGACTTCCAGGATACTGTGAGTCTTCTTTAGCATATGAAATCCTTTTGGAACTTCCCTTAGCTTTCCCCAACCCCAAAGTATATAATCAGTCACCCCTCACAATCCCGGGGCAGCAGCTCTTTCTGCCCAGGGGTTCTGTCCCCATGCTTTAATAAAATCACCTTTTTGGCACCAAAGACCTCTCGAGAATTCTTTCTTAGCCATCAGCTCTGGACCCCAACAACACACTCCAAAAAGTACATCAGAAGTCTGATTTTCACAAGTTAAAAACATGACTCCTGAACAAATATAAAATAAGATAGGTCAAAACTTTACTCATTAATTAATGAGGGAACCAGTAAGATGAAGCAGGTTCAAAATCATGTTGAGGAACTGGCTGTGGCATTTTAGTAAAGGAATGTGAGAGTAAGATCGCTAGGTTAGGTACAAAACTGGTTAAAGTCTTACAGAGCAAGAAACAGGTAACCACAAGCATTTTGTCTTTACCAGCTAGAAATCATCTGCATAAACCTACATGTTACAGGTCACTTCACAGTGTGAGCTCTTAAATTAGTAAAGACCAAGTACAAAAAATGCTATAATCTCCTAGGGGCCAAGGTGGTAAGCTTTTTCAGTAAAAGGCCAAGATAAATGTGGCTCAGTCGTTAAGCATCTGCCTTCAGCTCGGGTCATGATCCCAGGGTCCTGGGATTGAGCCCCACATCGGGCTCCTTGCTCCGCGGGAAGCCCGCTTCTCCCTCTCCCCTGCCCCCCACCCCCACCAGCTTGTGGTCTCTCTCTCAGATAAATAAATCTTTAAAAAAAAAAGTGCTAGACTTTGTAGGTTATGTAATATGTGACCTTTGTCACATATTCTTTTGTTTTTAGTTTTGTTTTTTATAAGCCTTTAAAAATGGAAAAACTCTTTTAACTCAAGTAGCCACAGGCTGGGTTTGGCCCTTGGCCATAGTTAGCTGACCTTTTCCTAGAGAATGAGATCCTTGGGTAGGCCTGTTAAACTGTGTTTTGGCATGATGTTGAAGGGATATACATTGCTCATCTGGCAACATTCGGAAGTTTTGGATAATTTACAAATACGCGGTCAGCAAAACAAAAGCTTGCCCTTGTACCAACTAAAATTATCCCTGTAACACCACTGCTGGGCGAAGCTTACGTTGGGAAACAGGATTACTTGCTCCCATGGTTCCAAGAATGTCTCTCCAGCAGTTAGGATTCAACAGTTCCTAACCTTTGATTTGATGTGGTTTTGGAATATAGGTGAGGTTCAGTGCAGTGGAACCTGGAGCTGACGACCGAGAAAGAATTCTTGAGGCGTCTTTGGTGCAAAATGGTGGTTTATTAAAGCATGGGGACAGGGCCCGTGGGCAGAGAGCGGCTGCCCTGGGGTGGTGAGGGGTGGCTGATTATATACTATAGGGTTGGGGGACATAAGGAAAGGGGGAGGTTTCAAAAGAACTTTCATACGCAAAAAACTTTCATAGGACCTACAAGACCAGAGGACTTGACATTGTCAAGTTAAGGTTGTTTTTCCCCTCTAGCAAGGCATTAACATTAAGACATTTGGGAGATTGCAGAAAGAATGTCACACATGTCCCACCCAGGAAGGGGGGTGAGGGGAGGTTGCGGGGTATCAGCTTATGCTTTGTCTTCAGCTTGCTGTCTGTTCCCTCATGAGGTTCACTACTTCTTTTCTACCTGTGAGATTTGAGACCTGCCCAAGCCACCGTGGGTAGAGGTACATGAGGAGCCTTGAGATTGGCTTCACCTTGCAGCAACACTTGCACAAAAAACGCTGGGTTTGGTCAGAGCTTTTATTTTTATTTTATTTATTTTTTGTTGTTAAGAGCTTTTAAAGTTTACTTTTTCCCATTCATTCATCTATTCCTTGTTCTAGTAAGTCTTCAGTAGCGCATTTCCTAGGCCAGGTCCTGTGCTAGGCACTGCTTCCGCAGCGAGCAAGCTGGGCACGTGACCTGCCCCCACCGTGTGCAGTCCAGCTGTGGCGATAATGAAACGAGTGAGTGCAATCAAGTGAAGTGTCACAATAGGATGACAAACATCCCCCAGATTGTGGGATTATACCGTGCGGGGCTTGCGTCACCCTCCATGGACTAAACACACTTAATGTTTGGTTTTACTGCTTAGAAGGAAAAATGTATTAGGAATTATGGAAGGAAAGCTCATGTTTATTTAGCTACTTTGGTGTCTGTCACTGAGTTACAGTGTCTGACTCTTCCACTCCTTGATTTTATTCCCAGTCCACATGTGTGACAAAAATAGTTCAAACAAGGATAAAAGTTAATTTTTCTCTCAAGTAAAATAAGTCTAGAGGTGGGCAGGTAAAGTGAACCCACCAAGTCTTTAAGAGACCTGGGCCCCTACTATTGCAATGTTCCATCATCCCTAGGGTATGGCCCTCATCCTCAAGGTTTAATGTGGATGCTGACATTCCAGTCATCACATCTGTATTCCAAGTAACAGGATGGTAAAAAGGATAAAGGAAGGGGCTATCCTCTTCTCTATAAGGAGACTTCCAGAGGTTGCACATAATACTTCCATTTACATGTCCTTGGACAAAATTTAGACTCATGGCCACATCCAGCTGCAAAGGAAGAGGCATTTTGTCTTTTAGTTGGGTATCTGTGTGCCTAGTTAAAATTGAAGTTCTTCATTCTCAAGAAGAAAGAAGATGGATTAGGGGCAAATAGCAATCCCTACCATGTTGTGAAACACCACACTGTGATTTGACAGTCATCAAGGCAATGCCTTCTTTTCAATATTCTCTAAGCTAAAGAAAATTCCTTTTTAGAGTGATACCTCCCGGTGCCTAACCTTACCACCAACTTACTCCAAATCTCATGATGTAGGGTGAGATTATTTCTGGGAAGGTTTTCATACAGTGTACCATTTAACAATATTTTAGTTGCAAGTGTCAGAAAACCAAATTCCAACTAGTGTAAAAAATACTACAAAATCCCAGAATCATGGCTTTGCCATGGCTTGATTCAGAAGTTTGAAAATCAGTTTCCACCTCTTGGCTCCGCCTCTGCCACATGGGCTTCATTTTCAGGCCATATCCATTTTCTGGTGGGTCTGGATCCTTAGAAGAGCCGAGTGCCCTCAAGAACTCTAGCCTCACACCCTGCCGGCTCAAATCCACTGGCTAGGAAAAAGACCATTTTTGCTAGCTCCTGCAAGGACCCTGAGGTTCATGCTGATTGGTTCCGTTGATGTGACATCCCATGTCTCCCCTGACCACTTACTGCGGTCAGAGGGATGAGATGTGGTGATTCACTTAGACCTGAGTCATAATGGTCCACTCTTGTAGCCAAGAGTGTCCCCCGTCCAGTCCAACCTGGGCTAAGAATGAGAGAGGAGTAGATCCCCAAAAGAAAATTGTGGAAGTAGGGGACACAGAGACCGTAACATTCCCTTCTGAGTTAATCAACCTTCTAGTATTCCAAACGATGTTGCCAAGAACCCTTTTAGGAATGTATTGAAAAAAAGAGAAATGTGAAGTTTCTTGCCCCTGGGGTCCTGTGAATCAAACTTATTGTAATTTTAAGAGCAACCACACTCTAAACCGATGGAAAAACAAGGAAATGCTAGCTATGAAGACATGCCTATAATGATGAGGGAGCAGAAGGCAAGCTGAGGACAAAGCACAAGCTGACACCCCGCACCCCCTCCCCCACTCCTGGGTGGGACATGTGTTGACATTCCTCAGGCACTCCTGACTGTCCTAAAGTTAAGGGAAGCAAAAACAAATGGTTAATTTATAGAGATTATAGTCCTGAAAGACATGAGTCTCCCTCAGTTTATAAATGTCTTAGTGATTTACAAGAGAAAAGCATTCTTATCAATAACTTAACTTCCAGAAGGAAAGGGTTAAGCGACAGTCGGTTAAGTGTCAGCCTTCGGCTCAGGTCATGAACCTAGGGTCCTGGGATTGAGCTTGGCCTCAAGCTCTGTGCTCGGTGGGGAGTCTGCTTCTCCCTTTGCCGCTCCCCCTGCTCGTGCTTGCTCTGTGTCAAATCAATAAATAAAATCTTTTTCTTTTTTTTAAGATTTTATTTATTGATTTGACACAGGGAGAACACAAGCAGGGGGAGAGGCAGAGGCAGAGGGAGACGCAGGCTCCCCACTGAGCAAGGAGCCTGATGTGGGGCTGGATCCCAGGACCCTGGGATCATGACCTGAGTCGAAGGCAGACGTTTAACCGACTGAGCCACCCAGGTACCCCAAATAAAATCTTTAAAAAAAGTTAAATGCCCTTATAATCTGCAGTCCATTCACAAATACTTGAGGCAAGCAGAATAGAATGTTCCTCTAGGAAGTTCCCAACTCTCCTCACATTAATGCCTTGCTAGAGGGAAAAACAACCTTAACTTGACAATGGCAAGGCCTCCAGTGTCTTGTAGGTCCTCTTTAGCACATGAAAGTTCTTTTGAAAACCTCCCTTTTCCTTACCTCCCTCAACTCTCAACTGTATAATCAGTCACCCCTCACAATCCTGGGGCAGCAGCTCTTTCTGCCCACGGGTTCTGTCCCTGTGCTTTAATAAAACCCCATTTTGCACCAAAGACGTCTCAAGAATTCTTTCTTGATCGTCGGTTCTGGAACTCACTCTGCCAAAATTTACCTATATTCCAAAATTATATAATGTTGACTTTGACGTGCTAGACATTTATTAATCTCCTTGTGTTTTCAGTGATAGGAACCAGTTTGAACCATAAGTAGCTCTCTGAAGAAAAAAACAAAGTTCTCAGGTTATGAACAACCTAATCTCTCTGGGTATTTGTATATGGGTCAGTCACAGGAGTATTGGGTGTAAAGCTGCTGTTTCTGCCTTTAGTCTTGTTGAGTGTCCAAGAGGAAATGCTCTGCTTCTGGTTGGATAAAGGACACAAGGAACTTTTCGGGTAGGCTAGAGAACTGGGTTGATGTGGTGGTTTTTTTTTTTTACGTAAGGCGCCACCTCGTGGGCCATAAGTACAACTACAGCATCATCCTCTGCAAGAGCTGATAGGAGAGACCCACCTGCTGGGGTCTTTCAAAGACAATGTTACAACACAACTGTACACTGCTTATGTCTGGCAGGCAATGCAATGAGGGAATCAAGAGACCAGGGTCACATACCCCAAACAACTGAACACAGGGACTCCAGCAAAAACTTATTCACAAATGTTCACAGCAGTACTATTCACAGTAGCCAAAGGTGGAAACAATCCAAATGTCCATCACCAGATAAAAAGACCACCAGAATGTGGTCTATCCACATAATGGAATATATTCAACCATGAAAAGAAGTGAAGCACTGACATATGGTGCAACACAGATGAACCTCGAAGACATGAGGCTGAGAGAAAGAAGCCAGACACAGAAGGCCACACAGTGTAGGTTTCCATGTATATGAAATGTCCAGAACAGGCAAGTCCATAGGGATGGAGAGTAGACTGGTGGTTGCCAGAGGCTGGGGGTTGGAAAGTGACTACTTAATGGATGTGGGGTTTCCTTTTGGGGTGATGAAAATGTTTTGGAACTAGATAGCGATGAGAGTTGCGTTATCATTGGTGAATGTAACAAATGCCACATTGTTTACTTCAAAATGGCCAATGTTATGTTATGTGAATTTCCCCTCAATTAAAAAAAAATAAGGCAGCCAGAGTCACAGCTGTTTGGGGTAACTTGGGCAAGCCGCATAACCCCTATGGTCACTTCCAGCTCCCATTCAGCAATTTTGTGAAGGATAAAAGGGAACTGGTATTTATTGATTCATACTGATTTTATTAAACTTTTTTCAAAAGGAAATACACATGGTCAGGGCGCCGGTGGTTGGGTCGTCACTGCCCTTGGTCGTGGGGTCGTTTTTGACATCAAGGCCGCAGCACTCAGGATGAACGTAATTCAGATTGTTCGTGACCACTGGGTACATATACTTGTGCCCATGGGTTTGTCCTTGGATGTTATCTAGACAGAAAGAATGATGAAAAGCTGACTGCCTTCCGGAACAAAAATTTGTTGTTTAAAAGGGAATTGAGACCCAATGAAGAAGTCACCTGGAAGTAAAAGGGCCCCATGACTGAATTACAGAATGTTCATATTTTAAAAATTAGGAGAGAAATAACACATTCGTTATTTAGTTTGAAGTGTGATTCTTTTTATGCCGAAGCAGTCTTCCACATTTCAATAGGCACACTTAGCTTAAAAATAAATTATTGAGTACTTGAAAAAAAAAAAAAAGGAAATACACATGGTCAAAAAAAAAATCAATGAAATATAAATCTGGCTCCTAATCTTGTGGCCCCAAGAAGAAATATTTAAGGTGTACCTATTAAGTGCCAGGTGATGCTTCTATTGCACTTGGGGGTTGGAGGGGATTGGGGGCCGCACTTAATAAGAGAGGGACCAGAACTTCCTTTAGAAAGATTTGTGTTTGCTTGCTTTTTGCTTTTTTTTTTTTTAAGATTTTATCTATTTATTTTACAGAGAGAGAGAGAGAGAGAGAGAGAGAGCGAGAACAAGCAGGGGGAGCAGCAGAGGGAGAGGGTGAAGCAGGCTCTCTGCTGAGCAGGGAGCCCTGCTTTTTGCTTTTTATTCTGAAGTTGTTTCAGACTTACAAAAGTTTTAAGGAGAGTACAACAAGCTCCCATATACTTTTTACCCAGATTCAACCACATGTAGCATTTTCCCCATTGGCTCTACCTCTCCTCCCCCAACTTCTCACCTCCTATATGTTTTTCCTTTGTTACTGGACTTCCTAGGAATAGGTTGCAGGCATCATGCCCATTTACCTCTTAATACTTTATTGTGTTTGAATTTTTACCTTGGATATTCTCTTATATAACCACAGTTCAGTTATGTACTATTTGGGGAATTTAATTGGATACCCATCAATACAATATTTGTGGGAGCTTTGGACAACACACTGGAAACATATGAGGGGTCAGGATTATCCTGGGGGAAGCAGGTGACATTTCCTGGTCCTGGTCTGCCTCCTTGGAGACTCATACACTAGCTATGAACCAAGAAGAGGGCCCTCACCCAACCACAATGGCACCCTGATCTCAGACTTTTAGCTTCCAGAACCATGAGAAATACATTTCCATTGTTTATAAGCCACTTAGTCTGTGGCATCTCCTTACAGCAGCCAGAACAGACTGAGATAGCACCGGACCTTCACTCATTTCTGACTCCTGCTGACTCCTCTCTTTAATCCCATTGCTGGGGGTGGGGGCAAGGATGTCAGTTGTGTATATTAACTGGTGATGGTAGATGATGATGATAATGATAAAAATGGAGAGTTTAACAGTTTATTTTTAAAAGTACATCAAAGTGTCATATACCTGTACATTTGAGGTAACCTCTGTGTCTTGTTTCTCAGCTGGAAAGCGGAAATCATGGCTATCAAGTGAGATATTATAATTCTTTAGTAAGTGTGCCTTTTCCAAATCCACTTTTCCATTTGGGCTTCAAGAGCTGTCATTTAGTAAGTACAGAGTTTCGGTTTTGCTGGATGAGAAAGCTGTGGAGACTGATTGTATACCAATGCGAATATACTTAAATCTCCTAAACTATACGCTTAGAAAAGGTTATGATGCTAAATTTTATGTTATATGCTTTTTAATTTTTAATTTTATATGTTTTTTTAATCATTTTTTAAAAAGGCTACCAAGTGAGACATCTGAAAAGCTGTCCCAGGAGAGTGATGATGTTTCTGTGGCTCCCAAAGGAGAGACCCGGGCCATTGGCAAACAGTGAGGGAAGCCAGTGGGAGTCCTCTTGCAATGGGCAGAAAAGGCTCCACGAGGGATGGTTCAGACCAGGTCAGGGGAAGTGTTCCAGCAGGGACTCTGTGGAAATGCAGGGCAGTACTGTGGGCACAGAGTTGGCCTTGACGATTGCTAGGGTTCCTTCCAACTCTGAGAGGCTGAAGGATTGGAGCTGAGTCAAGTTTAGCAAATGAGAGAATTTTCCATTCACAGACTGTAAAATCTTACGATATATTTGAAAAACAGAAGTTTAGGTAAAAACAAACAACAATGGTGTGTGCTTTCGCACTATGGGAGAATATAACCTAGTACGACCTTTCTGGTAGGAATACACTACTAAAAATGTATCCAAGGAAATAACTGGACAAGTGTGAAAAGCATGTCATTGTTATTTCTAATAGCAGAAAACATCAAACAACTTAAATGTCCATAAAAAAAAACAGTGGCCATTTGATGGCATTCGGAGGGACGAGGTGCCACTCTAAGCAAAAGGGAGATGTTTGGGGAAGGATGTGGGACAGGAAATGCAGTGAGCCAGGAATACTGTTTCTTTCTGCTTCTGTCCACAGCCTTCTCCTCTCTCTGCAGACAGGCTTTCCCCACTTTAATATTCATGGGACAGACAATGACTGCCTCAGCCTGGACACCATGACCCCTGACTGGCTTAATGTTCCAGTCTCAATTCCCAGGAGCTTCCTCTGGGCCCGGCTTGGGTCAGATGCCCATTCCTGAACCAGTCAGCTGTGCCTGGAGGATGGGGTTACATGGCACTCGGCATTCGCTTGTAGTTAGGCCCATCACCTAGGCAGGGACTGTTGAGGGATGGGCGCCCTGCAGGTGTCTACACTCGCTCACCAGAGTGATCTAGGACCAGCTGGAAGCAACTGCATCACTAGGCAGCTTTGAAGCAATGTAGAACCCCAGGTTCCACCCCACACCTAGGAATCATTTTAACAGGGTCCTTAGTGGTCGGTCTATTAAAGTTTGACAGGGCGCCTGGGTGGCTCAGTTGGTTAAGCGACTGCCTTCAGCTCAGGTCATGATCCCGGAGTCCCGGGATTGAGTCCCGCATTGGGCTCCCTGCTCAGCGGGGAGTCTGCTTCTCCCTCTGACCCTCGCCCCCTCATGCTCTCTCTATCTCATTCTCTCTCTCTCAAATAAATAAATAAAATCTTTAAAAAAAATAAAGTTTGACAGACACTGGTTTATCACAAGAAAGGAAGGTTGGCCCTTCCTCCCTCCCTCCCTCCCTTACTCAAACAATTTTATTGCTGTATATCACACCATACAGTTCACCTATTTAAAGCACATAATTCAAATTTTTTAGTATGTTCACATCACCACAGCTGATTGTAGTACACTTTCATTGTCCAAAAAAGAAACCCATACTCCCTGGCTTTCATCTCCCAATCCCCTCCACCCCCCCAAATCACCCTCTTCCCTGGCAATCACTAGTCTAACTTTGTCTCTAGAGATCTGCCTGTCGTGATTTACATTTACATTTACATTTCATATAAGTGGAGTCATAACAGTATGTGGCCTCTTCTGCCTGGCTTCTTTCACTTAGCGGAGTGTTTTCAAGATTCCTGCACAGTGTAGCATGCGTCAGCACTTCATGCCTTTGTATGGCCGAATACTATTCCAGCGTAGGGGCAGATCACATTTTGTTTATCTGTTCATCTGCTGTTTCCACTTTTTGGCTATTATGAATCATGCTGCTAGGAACATTCATGCACAAGTGTTTGGGTGGACGTGTTTTCATTTCTCTTGGGTTAGACTTCCATTTTTGTAGGAAAAAAAAATTGCATAACAAACTCAGGTGTGACTGGGCCCTGCTGGGCAGCTTCTGATATCACCCAGTGCTAATCTTGAAACAGGACTCAGAACTGTGTAGATCCACTCCAAAGCAAATACATGCCTGAAAGCAAAATGTACTGAAGCTTTTCAGGGGGACAAGGGGGCGGGGACAAGGGGGAGTGACACATCATATGGGGGTCGAACTATCAATCCAGTCCTTTCCCACCCCAACACGCCTCCTTTCCTCGAGATCATCCCTTCCCCTAGCCCAGGGGTTTCCTTGTCTCTTGTTCCTCACCTCCATGGCCCCTCCTCCTTTCTCCCTGCATTCTCCTGCCATCAGCCTTTTCTACCACTCAGCAAAGCAGCTGGGTACAATCTGCTCCCTCTCACCTACCCCTGACCTTGGTCAGCAAATCAAGGACCTTTCCTGGAGAACAGTGGTGGTGGTAACTGATAAATCATCCTCCTGTCACAAAGAATTGTAGTTCCTGCTGGTCTGCACATCCCTATCTCACAACAAACACACATTTACAAGTGCGTATAAAAACATCTGAAGTATAGAAAATTGTGCGTGTCAATAATAAACCTTTATTTCCTTTTATACAATCCTTCATTATTAATTATGAGAAGCATTGCCTTTATCCAGAATGTTTAGTATCTTACTACTTTTTTTTACTTGTTCTACTATGAGCATCTTTCATTTCGGTGCATATAATAGGCCTCTTGTCCAATGGCTACCCTATTACTTAACGTATAAGTGTTTATAAGCTATTGAACAAGCCTCTACTAATGGATATTCAGGTAATATTACTTTTATAACCAGCAAACACAATAGGGAGAATTTAATTTTGAAAAATCACAGTTAAAAAAAGAAGATGCCACCACAACAGAAAACCAATGTCCCAGTGGGTTTCTCCTGCTGATTTCCACTTTGTTACTGGAACTTTCATGTCACCTGGAGGAAGAGCCCCCCTGGGGTGTGAGGATTAGTGGGCCTCTGGGCATGTTATTTCTGTAAAACTGAGCAAAGCGTTTCTGCTCTGACTGATGATGAGTTGTTCACCAGTTTCTAACTGCCCAGAGGGATTCCACAACTTGTCCAAACTAGAGCAGAGCTTGACTGCAATGGGCACCAGCTATCCTTGGATCTGATAACACCACAACTTGTGAGCACTGAATCCTGGAGCTTCTCATTCATTTTATTTGCCCTGGCAAACATGCTGTTGGTCCTATCACTCACTACAATGTCTTACAACATCAATGCCGGTTCCTGCCCCATGTCTTCTCTGGGATGGTACTCAGCTCATTTCCTTTAGGAGCTGGTATTCTCCTCCCAGCCCCAAGTGCACTTTGTACTTAGTCCAGACTTCTGCGTGTTGCCTATATTATGCTGTACTTGATCTGTTTCCTTCTTTGGACTCTGAACTCTCTGAGAGTTCTACTTAAGAGTAGGTGCTCAGTGAATGTGCGTTACAATGCCTGAAGTGATATATTAAGAAACTGAACTGGGGTGCCACTGAAGGACTGCATTATTCTAAACTCAGGAACATGGGCCTGGTACATGGAGGAATGGAAAATGGTTGAAGAGGGTGGCTAATGGAGCACTCAAACACTGCCAGTCAAAGGATGGGTCATAAACCAGCAGCATCGACATCACCTGGGTACTTGTGAGAACTACAGAATCTCAGGCCCCAGCTCAGGCAGACTGAACCCAAATGTGCATTTGAGTAAGATTCCCCACGGATTTGTCTGCACCTTAAGGGTTTTTTTTTTTTTTTTAAGATTTTATTCATTTATTTGACAGAGAGAGACAGTGAGAGAGGGAACACAAGAAGGGGGAGTGGGAGAGGGAGAAGCAGGCTTCCCACTGAGCAGGGAGCCCGATATGGGGCTCAATCCCAGAACCCTGGGATCATGACCTGAGCCGAAGGCAGACCCTTAACGACTGAGCCACCCAGGCGCCCCTGCACCTTAAGGTTTTGGAAGTACTATGCTAGAAGAGGTGTTGCCAGGCCTTCAGACCAACTGTTTATTCTTGTCCTGAGTAGGTGGGAAGAATCCTGGGGAAGGTTCAGTAAGTAGCACATTGCAGCAACCCTCACCTCAGCAAGGTCGGTGGGTGCTTGGGTGGGAAATGGGGCTATGGCACCAGAATCAGGTCTGTCCTCGGTTCCAGGATGAGCTGCCACTTAACCAGCTGGGTGATCCAGCCCATTGCTGGGCACACAGTAGGTCCTCGATAAATATTTTTGGATGAATTACTGAAGATTGGTTAAACCTAGTTAACCTCTCTTAGATGACCGTCACTTCGCCCACCTCCCAGGGCTGCTAGGAGGTTAAATGAGATAAGGTAGGTGAAGGTTACCTTAGGGTTGTTAGTTCCTATCACAGAATAAAGCTTGGGTTTCTGCGGTTTTTGGAAAGGAGGTAAGTTGTGTTTCCCCAAAAGCCAGCTGCTGTTACAGGTGCTATGCTAGGGGCAGGTAAATGCAAACTTGGTTTCAGAGAAGGGCAGCAGGAAAGAGTTAACAAAGGCTGCCTCTGGTAGTGAGTTCATAGATTTCCACTGTCTGCATTAACTGCTATACTGTTTAACTCTTATTTACTTATTTATTTATTTGACAGAGTGTGAGAGAGCACAAGCAGGGGAAGCTGCAGAGGGAGAAGGAGAGGGAAAAGCAGCTCCCTGCTGAGCAGGGAGCCCCACGTGGGGGCTTGAGTCCAGGACCCTGGGATCATGACCTGAGCTGAAGGCAGACGCTTAACCCACTGAGCTGCCCCTATACTCCTCAACTCTTTTTTTTCCTTTTTTTAAAAAATATTTTATTTATTTATTCATGAGAAACACAGAGAGAGAGGCGGAGGCAGAGGGAGAGGCAGGCTCCCCACTGAGCAGGGAGCCCGATATGGGACTTGATCCCAGGACCACAGGATCATGACCTGAGCTGAAGGCAGACGCTTAACCATCTGAGCCACCCAGGCACTCGGTACTGCTCAACTCTTAAAAACTAATGACATACACAATGCTTCTGAAATTGGAAAAGAAACTCAACTACAGGGAAAATATAAGGGGGGAGGGAGAAAGGCTATATGGTTTTCAACTGCTTTCTTGTCTCAAATCATCAAAGGCCCCACTTGGAATGAGAGCTATCCCAAGCTACCACGGGAAAAGAAAGCGAACATGCTTCCCTGGCAATTACTCAAGCAGATTGTCCAGTAAGTGAGATGACTAAACATGTCAGACTCACAAGTTCACCACCATTGTTCTAAGCACTTAGAAAATTCATCTAGTAGTCTGGGTCTGTTAATACTTTAAGTGGACTTTTAACTGTGTTATGAAATAATTCAGTTTAAAAAGGAAAGATCCTTTTGAGAGTAATGGGGCTAATTGTCATATTGGTTTTTAAATTAAGGTCAAATTCACAGATCATAAAATTGACCACTATTTTAAACTGTACAATTCAGTGGCATTCAGCACATTCTCAATGCTGTACAACCACCACCTCTATCTAATTTCAAAACATTTTCATCACCCCAAAAGGGAATTCTGTATCAATGAAATGGTTACTCCCCATTCCCTTCTCCACCCAGGCCCTGGCAACCACTGGTCAGCTTTTTGTCTCTATGGGTTTGCCTATTCTGGAAATTTCCTATGAATGAAATCATAAAATATGTGACCTTTCGTTCTGGCTTCTCTTGTTCTGCATCATGTCTTTGAGGTTTATCCATGTGTTAGCACGAATCAGTGCTTCTTTCCTTTTTATGATTGAATAATATTCCATTATATGGATATATGTTTTGTTAATCCGCTCATGTGTTGATAGACATCTAGGATGTTTCCATCCCCGGCCATTGTGAATGGTGCTGCTATGAACATTTGTTTACAAGTATTTGTTTGAATACCTATTTTTGATTTTTTGGGGTATGTATCTAGGATAGAATTGCTGGAACACATGGGAATTCTATGTTTAGCTTTCAGAGGAGCTGCTGAACTGTTTCCCACAGTAGCTCACCAATATAAAATGTATGAGAATGTATGACGGTTCCAGGTTCACATCCTCTCCAACCCTTGCCAAGCAGCGTCACTCTTCCAAAACTGATGAAGGGTACTTGTGCATCACAAAAAATGACATGCAGTGTCATTTGACTGCAGGTTCTCATCCATCCACCCTTACATTTCACTCATTGAGCCCCTACAAGTGCTCCTTTACCCCCAGGGAGTTTGCTCTTAGTAAGTCACCCCTGCCCACTGGGAGCTTGTGCCCTGGGATAACTTGGGCATGACCCTTGCCACTGTCTTCCCGTCTCCCCCATATCCAATCCATCACCAACTCCTGCTGATTCCACATGCAAAATACATCTCTAGATCTGTTCCCTTCTCCCTGAGGTCTGCTGCAATCATCCCGGTCCAGGTCACCACGACCTCTCACCTGCATGCCTCTTCTTCTTTTTTTTTTTTTAAGATTTTATTTATTTATTTGACAGAGAGAGAGAGATAGCGAAAGCAGGAACACAAGCAGGGGGAGTGGGAGAAGGAGAAGCAGGCTTCCCGCGGAGCAAGGAGCCCGGTGCGGGGCTCGATCCCAGGACCCTGGGATCATGACCTGAGCCGAAGGCAGACACTTAACGACTGAGCCACCCAGGCGCCCCGCCTCTTCTTCTTTTTAACCACCTGTATCAGTTAGCTATTGCTATAGAACAGATGACTACAAATGTGGCAGCTTAAAACCCACAATTTTTTTCTTTAGTAATCTCTACACCCAGCTCGGACTCATAACCTCACAACAATCAAGGTGTTGGCTGGGGCTCCTGTCATCCCATGGCTCAACTGATGGAGGATCTTTTTCCCAGCTCACTCACATGGCTCTTGGCAGGGCTCAGGGCCTTGTGGGCTGTTGGCTGGAGACAACAGTTCTTTGCCATGTGGACTCCTCTATAAGGCAGCACACAACATGGCAGCTGATTTCCTTCAGAGCAAATGAGCAAGAGTGAGAGGGAGCCCAAGACAAACATCACAGTCTTTGTAACCTAATCCTAGAAGGGATATTCCATCACTTTGCTATATTCCGTTTATTAAAAGCAAATAACTGGTTCCAGGTCACCTTTAAGAAGTGGGGGAGTCCCCCCCCCACCTTTAAGGGTGGGGACTACACAGAGGTATCACCAGGCACCATCATAGAAGCTACCCTTTACAACCTGTCCTCTGGCAGCCAGTGATTCATGTCTTTTGCATATGCAAAATGCATCCTCTCCCTTTGAAGGGCCTCAAAAGCCTCATCCCACTAAAGTATCAGTGGGAAGTCCAGAATCTCAAAACTAAATCAAGTCTAGGTGTAAATTAATCCCTTAAGTATAGTTCCTTAAGTACATTTCCTCAAAATACAATCTTTCCAATCTGTAGATTTATGAAAATAAGGAGACAAATTATTTGTCCCCCCAACATACTGTGGTGGGACCAGCCTAGGACAACAGTGATGGACATTCTTGTTCAAGGAGGGGGAAGTGAGAGGCACACACAAAGGAGTCCCTGGCCCATAGTAAGTCTGAAAGCCAGCTCGGCAAATGTTGGCAACTCCTCCAGTTTTCAGAGCCTGAGAATGATTATACATGGCTCTTGGCTCCACTCTGAGTCATACTATTTCATAAAAAGTAGCACGTATGTGCAGCTGAGCAGCTCAGTTGGCTTCCTGCAAGAATCCTGGAGGTCTAAAGGCCTCTTTTCAGCCTGTGCTGTCTCCTTCTCCTTCCAAGAGCCCAACTATGACTCTTTCAAGAACTCTGTGGGCTTCCTGGGAACCTTACTGGGCATTCACACCATTAGACTAAAGCCACATCCACAAATCTCCCTGAACAAGTCCCCCTCTACCTTCAGTTTCTGCTGTGACTGCTGCAGAACAATGACCTCAAGCATTCTAGAGGCCTTATGTTTGAGAGGATCTTTGAGATGCACCTGAGTCTCTGTAAAGGATCTTTTCCATGACTGAATAGGCTTCTGAGGTACCACCTTTGATTGTCTGAGGTCTTCACAAACTATTATACAGTCACATCTTCTACTTTACCTTTAGGCCATGTTATGTTCCCCACCAAATTCATATGTTGATGCTCCAAACCCCCACCGTGATGCTATTTGGAGGTGGGGCCTTTGGGTTGTCATCGGGTTTAGATGAGGTCATGAGGATGATGGGATTAGTATCCTTATAAGAAAAAGAAGACACTCAAGGTGGCTTTCTTTCCACCATGTGAAGAACACATCAAGAGGGTGGTCATCTGCAAGCCAGGAAGAAGGCCTTGCCAGGAATCAAATCTGCCCACACCTTGATCTTGGATTTCCCAGACTCCAGAACTGTGAGGAACAAACTTCTATTTTTAAGATGCCCAGTCTATGGTATTTTGTTATAGCAGCCCAAGCTGACAAAGACAGATTTTGGTACTGAGAAGTACAGATTCCAGTACAGAGAGAAGTTTGTACTTCCAGAGAAGTACAAACTACTAAGTTTGCTCAAGATAATGTAGGCTTTCTCTAATGCACTCCTCAAAATCTTTCCAGCCTCTGCCCACTGCCTAGTTCTAAGCCACTCCCACATTTTAGCTAGTTGTTATGGCAGCATCCCACTTCCAGGCACCAAATTCCGTATTAGTTTATCTATGCTGTGTGACAAATTACCCTCAAATTCAGTGTCCTAAAAACAACATTTGTTATCTCAGTTTCTGTGCGTCAGGAATTTGGGCACAGTTTAGCTGGGTGCCTCTTCCTGGCACAGAAGGCTGCAGTCATCTCAAGGCTCAACTGGGGGAGGATCCATTCTAAAGTCATTTATGTGGCCTTTGGCAGGTCTCAGGTTCTCACTAGCAGTTGGCAAGAGACATTAGTTCCTTGACATGTGGGCCCCTCAACTAGGCAACTATAGTGGCCTGATTAGTATCCTGCCCTCCAAATTCATGTCCACATGTAACCTCAGAATGTGACCTTATTTAGAAACAGCGTCTTTGCAGATGTAATTAAGATAAAATCATACTGGATTTGGGTAGAATGATAGTGTCTCCATAAGAGGAAAGGACAGAGAAGAAGGCCATATGAAGACAGAGGCAGAGACTGGAGTAATGCACCCCTTTTGCCCAAGGAATGCTGAGGACTGCTGGGAGCCACCAGAAGCTCGAAGAGGTAAGGAAGGATTCTCCTCTAGAGCCTTCAGAGGGAGCACAGCCCTGCTAACACATGGATTTCAGACTTTTGGCTTCCAGAACTGTGAGAAAATAAAATTTCTGTTGTTTTAAGTCACCCAGTTTATGGCAATTTATTATGGCAGCCCCCAGGAAACTAACAAAGAACCTCACATTTGAGCTGGCTTCCTTCAGAGCAAATGAGGAAGAGAGTAAGAGATCGCACCCAAGATGAAAGACAGTCTTTCTGTAATGTAATCTGAGACATGACATTTCGTCATCAGAAGCAAGTCCCTAGATCAGCCCACAAGCAGGGTGAGGGGATTACACAAGATCATGAATACCTAGAGGTGGGCATCATGGACGGCTACCTTAGAGGCTGCCTACCACAGCCACCTCCCCAGCAAAACATGGAGGAAACTTCTCCTTCCTCTGGGCTCTGCCTTCTCCATTCACTGATTCCTTCAGCAAATATTTATTAAACACCTGCAGTGGGTTAAGTGTTGAGGATGTGGCCAGTAATATGTTAAGATTCTTTCCCTTGAGATTATTTACAGTCTAGTTGGGGAGAGAACATTAAAGTATAACAAACAAATAAATACATAAATAAAAACTGTGGTAAGTACAAGAAAGTAAGTTATGAGACAACAGGAATATCTGACTTAGATTAGGGATAAGAATTAGGCATGTCTTTCCGATAATTTTTTTTTAAGATTTTATTTTTATTTATTTGAGGAAGAGAGAGCGTGAGCTGGAGGGAGGGAGAATCTCAAGCAGACTCTGTGCTGAGCCCAAAGCCTAATATGGGGCTCCATCCCATGACCCTGAGATCATGACCTGAGCCAAAACCAAGAGTTGGCTGCTCAACCGACTGAGCCACCCCGGTGCCCCTAAAATGGTATTTAGAATGTGGTTGAAGAACATGTAGAAATTAGGCTGTGTGTGTGTCTGTGTGTGTATGTTGGGAGGGGAGATTGTTTCCAGGTAGAGGGAAAGCACATGCAGATAACAGCCAGTAAGTTGAGCTGCCAGACTCGTGTACGAGTTCTTCATCTCTGCATTTCTATTAAGTGAACACAGTGCCTGGCACAGAGAGGCACCTGATAAATTATTACGGAATCAATGAATGAATAAATCCAAGGCACCTTTTATTTCCTTGCTGTTATGGATAATGTCAATTCATTCAGAAAATTTCTCCCAAAGTTCACTACTGGATCACTGCTCTTATTTGTGTTAGAAAGCACAGGCAAAGCTGACATTACAAAAAGAGTCAAATACATAAAAGTTCAAAACAATGAAAGTTTATTTTTTTTCTCATGTAACAGTCCTAGGTGGATATATAAGTCAATGGAGCAGTGGTTCTCCTCTACTCAGGAATCTTCCATCTTAGAGCCTTGCCTTCTCCAGAACCTTCTCATCATCATCCAGCTGGCAGAGTAAGTAAGCGCACCTGCTGACAAATTTTCTGGGCCAAACCTGGAAACTGTGCACATCTCTCCTGTTCACTTTCCATTGGGGAGAGCATAGGCACATGGCCACACCACTTTAAGGGGGCTGAGGAATGTACAGTAGGCGTATGGCCAACAAAGAGGACAACTACGTCCGCACCACAACATATATCCAATTACTTGACTTATCTTCTGGTAAATCACACAAAATCCTCAAATTATCCTCGACAGAAAAAAAAATATGGATTCCCCATCTTCACCTGCATCAAGTCTGTCAATCACTGAATGGTACCATTGTCTCTCCAGTTGCTGAAGCCAGACTCAGAGAAGTTACTCTTGATTTTTTTTTTTTTTAAGATTTTATTTATTTGACAGAGAGATAGTGAGAGCAGGAACACAAGCAGAGGGAGTAGGGGAGGGAGAAGCAGGCTTCCTCGCAAGCAGGAAGCCCGATGTGGGGCTCCATCCCAGGACCCCGGGATCACGACCTGAGCCAAAGGCAGACACTTAACGAATGAGCCACCCAGGCGCCCCTCATTTCTTATTCTTACGTTCCATATCGAATTCTTCAGGAAATACTGTCAACTCTACTCCCAAAACATACCATAAATCCATCTACTTCATCTTTGCTGCCACTATCTGAGTTCAAGCATCAAAATAATCTCTCATCTGGATTATTCCAATAGCCTCTTAATACCTCTCCATGTCTTCCCTCTTGCTTGCCCATATTTCTCTATCTAGCAGAATGATCTTTCAAAACATAACTTTGTTCACATCACTCTTTGGTTTAAAACCTTCCAGTTACATAGGATAAAATCTAAAGTCATTACCATGACCCTAGAGTGTATGATACAGCCTCTGTCCACCTCTCCAACCTCATTCTTTGTCATTTTCTCCTTCTACTTGCTCTGCTCCAGCTACAATGAACATTCTACTGCTCCTTGAATATATTTAGCTTATTTCCACCTTAAGATTTTTGCACCTGCTGTTCCATCCGCCCAGAAATCTCCTCAGATTTGCAACAGTCAGCTCCTTCTCATCCCTTAGAGGTCTCAGCTTCAGCGTTACCCCATTCCCTGATCATCTACTGGGAAAAGTCCCCACATCCAGTTATTCTCTTATCTCAGCATCCTGTACACTTTCTTCTTGGCACCTACAAACTCTTGTGTTTCCCCGTTTATTTGCTGCTTAGTTTTCCTGAAATTAAGATCCACTGAGTAGGTACCGACTGTTGTTCCTATTGTTTCCCAAGTGTTGAGTAGGCCTGGTACACGGTGGTGTTCAGTACATAACTGAACGAATGAAGAGGTGATCTGCCAACAGCTCGTACAAGGTCCTTGGACAGGTAGTTGGTGTAGTGGAAGGAACACAAACGTGGGTCCCAATTCTGACTTGACTACTTCTCAGCTGTGCCCAAGAGAGTTGGGCTCTCAGAGCCTTAATTACCTAACCTGTAAACGCGGGGTAAGAACACACTTACCTCGCAGCGCCAAATGCCTGCTTTGTAAAGAATAAAGAACCTGATTGGGAAAAAGAGCCTCACGTAAAATTAACCCTCCGAATACATAACTATGCCTGCTATTATTATACACAACTTTGTTCCCTTACCGCTAGACCCGCCCGGGACCTCCGTTTTCTCTTCTTCATCACGAATTGAAACCCCCGGCTCCTGCGCGCGGGCTGTTTCTGGCAGAACGAACCTCCCTCTCGGCGTCTGAGAGGAAAAAAGGGGCGCGAACGCCACTCGAGTCAGGTGGCGTTCTCCAGTGCATCCGCCCCGTCGGAGCCCGACGCATTGCGTCATCAGCGCGGCGCCAGCGCTGCGGAGGGCCCCGGGGCCTGTCCCGAGTGTGGCGCAGCTTGAGGAGACCCTGGCAGATGCCTGAACATCAACTGCGTGGTTTGGGGGCGCTCGGAAACCCCAGCGGAGGGCGGCGAGGGGCGCGTGGAGCCGTGGGGGCAAGGAGTCGGGCGGCAGGACGGGCGGCCCGGAGCTCAGGCGGGACCCAGCGCCGGCAGGCGGCCGGCCGGCCGGCGGGGCTGCCCGGCGCGGGTGTCCCGGCGATGTGTGGCGCTGAAGCGGCATCGGGAGCAGCGGCGGCGGCGGCGGCGGCGGCCGGCTCGGCTTCGGCTTCTCAGCGGTGCCGGCGGCGGAGACGGAGGCGCAGGTTCCTCATTAGGACCTGGCGAGCCCAGGCCTAATCGGCGGCCCCGCGAGGCCTCTGCATAGCTCCCCGGACGGGGACCCTCCCCGCCTCGCCCTGCCCCGGGAGCCTGCCTCCCCGGCCGGGGATGAAGCCGGGAGGCGGCCGCACGGGGCCCAGCACAAAGGCTTGTCCCCGGGGGCCGCCGCCGCCAGCCTAGAGCCACCCACCGAAGCGGAGCCGGCGCCGGGGCCCTCATCCCCGCCGGTCCCTGGGGACGGCTGCTGCCGGTCTCCCCGAGGCCCAGGGGCCCGAGCGCCGAGCCCCTTGCTCCCCCGGCTACGGTGGGACCGGGCACCTGTGCAGCCTCCGCCGCTCCCGGCTGTAGAGGCCCCACGGAGCATGTCCAAGGAGAGCGACATGGAGAAAGCCATCAAGGTAAGGGGGAGATGCCCCCTTCCTCCCCGCTTTGTCCCTGTGGCATTCCTCTCGGCTCAGCCTCAGAAAGCGGAGAGAACTTGGAGTGAGAGATTCCAGCGACTCCGGGTTTCGGTCTTCCCAGATTCCGTGGACTGCGTTTTACAGCCCTTGAGTGAATGGTTTGTGTATGTATAGGGAGGGATGTCTGACTCCTAACTTCCCTGATTAAAGTAGGGATGTGATTTGTGCTCATCTAAAACGCAAGGTGAGTGGCGTGGAGATACTTGATATGAGTGGGACGGAGGGGGCCCTACTACTACACTTTCGATCACTCCCCGACTGCCGCCAGTATTTGTTTCCGGATGATCTGCAACAGTACTTGGAGAGTTGGACTTTACCCATCGCTCTCGATTTGTTTGAAACCAGCCTCCTCGAAACCTGCAGTTTCGGAAGGGGTGGCTCGCCTTCTTATAAGATCTATCTTTTGGCACATACTGTTCTTACTTTTGCCTGTGTTCCCTCACCTTTTCCTCTTTCCTCTCCTCCTAGGGAGCAT
Organism: Eumetopias jubatus; assembly: GCF_037043125.1. Taxonomy (NCBI): domain Eukaryota; kingdom Metazoa; phylum Chordata; class Mammalia; order Carnivora; family Otariidae; genus Eumetopias; species Eumetopias jubatus. The sequence goes on along the minus strand of NW_028274822.1, from coordinate 84,534,712 downwards.
TTAATTTATTGAGGAAGAGCTCATGGTGTTCTGTGACTTACTGCTCTGTTAACAACAACAACAACAAAGCAAATATGTGTGTTCTAAAATGACCCAAATAAAGTGAAAAGTTTTTAAAAATCTGCTTTTTACTCTTTTTTTTTTTTTTTTTAAACAGGCACTTTGAGGTACTAATAGTCAGAAAGTCATCTAGCTGTAGCTAGGAAGTTAGAGTCTTGTGTAAATTGAGCCCGAAGTTCAATATGTGTTATTTACTTACTTTGCAGTATTAAGTCAGTGCATTTAAGAATTTCATTTTCCCTTGAGGGACAGGCATCCATTGGCAACTTGGGCTTATTTTCCCCTTCAAGACACAGTTAAGAAGTTACACTTGTAATAATTTTTTGTGTAGCAAAGTTTATAGAAGTCATTAGACTTTCCAAAGAAACTTCACCTTTTAAAGGAGGCATGGAAATATACATACACATTAAGGAAGATCAGATTTTAAATAATAGAAATAAAGGTTCTAAAAGACTGCATTTTTTCTTTTGGTTTGAATTTTATTGGTACAGGGTCATGAATTGTTACCTAAAGTTATATGACTGGGTTGTGAATCAAAGCATATGGGGCAGATTTTTAAATTCAAGGATTGTCTGTTTTTTGCCAGGTGCTGTCTTAGGCACTGGTGGTGCAAAGCCAAACTCCTAGATGTCCCTGCTCTTATGGAGCTTCTATTCTAGATGGTGGAGTTAGATAATAAACATTCTCGGGTGCTTATAATTAAGTATAAAAAGGGTGGGGAGTACTATTTTAGGAAGAGTAGTCAGGGAAGCCCTCTCTAAAAAGGTGACATTTGTGTAGAGGTCTGAAAGGAACAAGGGAGCAAACCACTGTCTCAGAAAAGAGTGTTACAGGCAGTAGGAACAGCAGATACAAAGGCTCTGAGATAGGTACAAGTCTAGTGTGATCCAGGAACAGCAAAGTGAATGCAATGGGTCAGTGATGTTTTAGGGAGGTGATGGGAAGCTAGAGCACACAGGGACTTGTAGACCATTGTAGGAACTTTGGCTTTGACCTTGAGTAGCAGAGGAACACTAGGGAGTTTTGAACAGAAGAGGGACATAGTTCTAGTGGGTAAATATATAAATGGGGAGGCAATGTTACATAGTGGCTACCATAGTTTCTCTAGGTAAACTCATGGGTTAAAATCTCAGCCTTGCCATTCATTAGCTGTGTCCTTGAGTAAGTCACTTCACTTCTCTGTCCCTTAGTTTCCCCACTCATAGAAAGGAGATAAAAACACTCCACAGCTCATAGCGTTTTTTGAGGATTTAATGAACAAATATATCTAAATGTGCTTACAATAATACCTAACATTTAGTAGGAACTTGATGAATGTTAGCTCATAGCAACTAAAGAGTCATTTAAGAAAGTCATAATTTTTTCACTTGGTCACTATGGCCCAATCTTTCTTAAATTTTTTTTTAGCTTTTCTTCATGTACTTGACAGGTCATTGGTGAGTCTGCCTACTAGTTTGAGTGTGTCCAACCAATAAAAATAAGTGGAGCTGAAAATATCTAATCTGACAACTAGTACTGACTAGGATATACTCCCTTGGAAGCAAGCCAGCATGACATCAAATAAAACTTCTGCGGCATCGTGTTGTATTCATTGTTTTGCTTTCTGGAGGATGTCCCTCAGTGGTGAAGTCTGAGACCAGTGGAGTTCAGCTGGAAAAGCTGTTTTCCTGGGCTCTAATCAGACCATTTAAATTTCTGCTTCCTCACTACCTAAGAGCAGTCTGATTAGACTTTAACATCTCATCCTATTACTCTTCAAAATAATTAGGATAAGGCCAAGGCAACAACCATAGGCTCTGTCTTCTCATTTCTGTCTCTTCTCCCATAGCCCCATGACTCACTATTCCTAAGGCACTTACCTAAACCTGGAGAAAGAGCATTTTGGGATTAGGGATTGCTTACATATTTGCCTTCTATTGTATATGGCAGAGTTTTTTTTTTTTTTTAAGATTTTATTTATTTGACAGAGACAGCGGGAGAGGGAACACAAGCAGGGGGAGTGGGAGAGGAAGAAAAAGGCTTCCCGCTGAGCTTGGAGCCCAACGCGGGGCTCAATCCCAGGACCCTGGGATCAAGACCTGAGCCGAAGGCAGATGCTTAACGACTGAGCCACCCAGGCACCCTGTATATGGCAGAGTTTTTAATATTTGATGAACTTAATGAAAATTCATTTCCTTAGTTCTAAAAATATTTTTAAAATTGCAGTATAGGGATGCCTGGGTGGCTCAGTCGTTAAGCGTCTGCCTTCAGCTCTGGTCATGATCCCAGGGTCCTGGGATCGAGTCCCACATCGGGCTCCCTGCTCAGTGAGGAGCCTGCTTCTCCCTCTCCCTCTGCTGCTCCCCCTGCTTGTGCTCTCTTTCTCTCTCTCTCACAAATAAATAAATAAATAAATCTTTAAAAAAAATTGCAATATAATTTACATACCATAAAATTCAGTCAATGTAAGTGTGTAGTTCAAGAATTTTTAGTAAGTTTACAGAGTTGTGCAACTATCATCACAATCCAGTTTTAGAATATTTCCATCCCTGGGCACCTGGGTGGTTCAGTGGGTTGGGTGTCTGACTCGGTTTTGGCTCAGGTTATGATCTCCCTTGTGAGATCAAGCCCTGCAGTGGTCTCCGTGCTGGGTGTGGAGCCTGCTTGGGATTCTCTGCCCCTCCCCCCCAAACCCCTGCTCGCATTCTCTCTCAAATAAATGGATAAAATCTTTTTTTTTAAAGAATATTTCCATCCCCCCTAGAAAGTTCCTTTTGCTTATTTGTAGTCAGCCTCTACTCCCACTCCCCACTCCAGACAGTCACTGATCTACTTTCTGCCACTAGTTTTGTCTCTAGAAATTCCAAATTAATGGAATTGTATAATACATAGTCTTACATATTTGGCTTCTTTTACTTACAGTACTTTTGAGGTTCACCCATGTTAGTGCATATATTAGGAGTTTATTTCTTTTTTATTGTTGAGTAATCTTTTTATTATTTATTCATCCCCAGTTGATGAACATTTAGATTGTTTCCAGTTTTAGCTAATACGAACAAAATGATATATAGAACTTGCCCATACAAGTTTTTGTGTAAACATTTGTTTTAATTTCTTCTGGTTAAAAACCTAGGTATCGAATTACTGGGTGGTATGGTAAGTTTATGTTTAACTTTTTAAGAAACTGCAAAACTTTTCCAAAGTAGCTTTACCATTATTCATTCCCACCAGTAGTGTTTGAGGGGTCTGTTGTTTTTGTTTTTTTGTCTTTGTTTTTGTTTCCTTCCTGACAAATACTTGGTATTGTTAGTCTTTCCATTTTAGCCATCCTAGTGGTTGTGTAGTGGCCTGATTGTGATTTTAATGTGCATTTCCCTAATGACTAATATTGTTGGTCAACTTTTCATGTGCTTATCTGCCATTTGTGTATCTTTCTTGGTGAAATGTCTATTCAAATCATTTGCCCATTTTTAAATTGGGTTATTTGTTTTATTATTGAGTTGTAAGGGTTCTTTATATACTCTGAGTAAAAACTAATTCTAATGCTATTGAGCATCTTTTTCATATGTTTGCCATTCATGTATTTTTTTCCCTGGTATTTAACTGTATTAAAATCTTTTACTCATTTTTAAATTGAGTTGTTTTATTATTGAGTTGTAAGAGTTCTCTCTAAACTCTAAATAAAGGTGATTTATCAGACATATGATCTGCAAATATTTTTCCAGTCTGTGGCTTATTTTTTCACTTTTAATGGTTTTAATTTTGATGAAGTCCAGTTTATCTTTTTTTCTTTTTCTTTTATGGATTGTGCTTATGGTGTCATAGCTAAGAAATCTTTGCCTAGTCTCAGGTTACAAGATTTTTCAACTGTATTTTCTTCTAGAAGTTCTACAGTTTTTAGTTCTTTATTTAGGTCTAATATCCACTTGGAATTAACTTTTGTGTGTGGTGTTACATAAAGATCTATGGTTTTATTTGTCTTTAATATGGATATCCAGTTGTTCCAGGACAGTTTGTTCAAAACACTGTCTTTTGCCTATTGAATTACTTTGGTTACGTTTTTTGAGAATCAGTTGATCATAAGTGTGAAAGTTTATTTCTGGATTCTCTGTTCTGTTCTATTGATCAATATGACTATCCTTATGCTAGTATCATACTAAATTTGATTACTGAAGCTTTATAGTAAATTTTCAAAATTGGGTAGTATGAGAACAAACTTGGTTTCTCTTTTGGAAAATTAAGTTAGATCTTCAAGTTCTTTGTATTTCCAAACAAATTTTAGGATCAGCTTGTCTATTTCTTCAAAAAATGTGCTGGGATTTTGGCAGGGGCTCCATTGAATCTATAGGTCAATTTGGGGACAGTTGCCTTCTTAACAATATTGTCTTCTAATCCATGAACATGGTATAGCTCTCCATTTCATTAGGGCTTCTTCCGTTTCTCTTAGCAGTGTATTTGTAGTTTTCAGTGTATGGAGCTTGCACTCTTTAATAAATTTATTCCTAATATTTTATTCTCTATGATGCTATTAAGAATTGTTTAATTTCATTCTTTGGATTATTTGTCACTAGTGTATAGAAATAACAGTTCATTTCTGTATATTGATAATGTGTTTTGCATCCTTACCACATTTGCTAAGTTCTAGATTTTTTTGTTGTTGTGTTCTAGGTTCTTTAGGATTTTCTACATATAAAAATCCTGTCTTCAGCAAATAAATACCGTTTTACTTCTTCCTTTACAGGATGCTATTAATGCTATTAATTTTGTTTTCTTGCCTTATTCCATGGGTAGAACCTCAGGTACAATGTTGAATGAAAGTGGCAAAAGTGGACATCTTGCCTTGTTCCTGATCTCAGGGGGAAAATGTTAAAGACTTATCACTAAGTAAGTGGTTTTGTAGATGTCCTTTGTCCAATTGAGGAGTTTCCTTCTGTTCCTTGTTTGCTGAGAGTTTTTATCAGGAATAGGCATTGAATTTTTGTTAAATGCCTTTTCTTCACCTATTGAGTTGATCATGTAGTTTTTGTTCTTTCTTCTTAATGTGATATGTAGTAACAATTGATTTTCAGATATTAAACCAATCTTGCATTCTTGGTATAAACCCCACTTAGTCTGATGTAAAATTATTCTTATATGTTTCTGTATTCAGTTTGCTTATAATTTTGCTGAGGATTTTTGCATCTGTATTCATGAGAGTTATAGGTCTATAGTTTTGTGATGCCTTTGTCTAGCTTTGGTATGAGGGTAATACGTGCCTCAAAATGAGTTGGGAAGCATACCCTCCTTTATTTTCTGGAAGAATTTGTGTGGAGGTTTGGTATTCATTAAATCAATAGTTCTCAATAGGGGGCAATTTTTGTCTCTCACAAGACATTTGGCAGTGTCTGGAGATATTATAGTTGTTCAGTGCAGGTAGGGGATGCTTCTGGCATCTAGCAGGTAGAGGCCAGGAATGCTCCTGAACATCTTAACAATGCACAGGACTATCTCACAACAAAGAACTATCTGCTTCAAAATGTCAGTGATGTTGAAATGAGAAACTGCACTTTAAATGATTTGGTAGAATTTACCACCAAAACTGTAGGCCACGGCTTTGCTTTGTGGGAAGATTTTTTGTTATTAATTCCGTTTTTTTTATAGATTTATTCAGATTTTCTATTTCTTCATGAGTGAGTTTTGGTAATTTATGTCTTTCTAGAATTTGCCCATTTCATCTAGTGGTCTAATTTCTGGCATAAAGTTGTTTATGGTGATCCTTTATCATGCTTAGCTTCCTGTAAGGTCAATTGTGATGTCTCCTCTTTCATTTCTAATATTAATAATTTGTGTTTTTTCTCTTCAGTCTAGCTGAAGGTTTGTTAATTTTGTTATCTTGAAGAATCAACTTTTGGTTTTGAATTTTCAGTCTTCTATTGTATTGATTTCTGCCCTAGTTTTTATTATTTATGCTTGCTTTGAGTTTATTTCTTTTTTCTCTAGTTTTTCAAGGTAGAAGCTTAGGTTATTGATTTGTGATCTTTCTTATGTAGGGATTTATAGGTATAAGTTTACATCTAAACACCACTTTAACTGTACATCATATATTTTAGCATATAGTCCCATCATAGCCATGGTTTTGCTTTCTGTGGTTTTAGTTACCCATGGTCAACCATGGTCTGGAAGCAGACGATCCTCCTTCTGAATCATCAGAAGGTCATGCCTTGTCACAAAGCCTACGTCACTCACCTCACTTCATCTCATCACATAGGCACTTTGTTATCTCACACCATCACAAGAAGAGGAAGGGTGAGTGTGGTACAAAAAGATATTTGTGTGTGAGAGAGAGATTATATTCACATAACTTTTATTACAGCATATTGTTATAATTGTTCTATTTTATTATTGTTGGCCTCTTACTGTGCCTAATTTATAAATTATAATTTATAATGTTAAGTTATAGATTTTAAATTATTAAACTTTATTATAGGTATGTATGTGTAGGAAAAACGTAGTATATATAGGATTTGGTACCAGCTCTGATTTCAGGCATTCCCTGGGCGTCTTGGAATGTACCCCCCACAGACAAGGGAGGGGACTACTGTATTGTGTTTTTATTTGATTGATTAATTAATTAATTTATTTTTAAAGATTTTATTTATTTTTTGACAGAGAGTTACACAGCGAGAGAGGGAACACAAGCAGGGGCAGTGGGAGAGGGAGAAGCAGGCCTCCCACGGAGCAAGGAGCCCGATGCGGGGCTCGATCTCAGGACCCTGGGATCATGACCTGAGCCGAAGGCAGACGCTTAACGACTGAGCCACCCAGGCGCCCCGTGTTTTTATTTTCATTCAGATCAAAATATTTTCTAATTTCCCTATTTCTTCTTTGACCCATTGATTATTTAGAAATATTATGTAATTTTAAACTTTTTGTTGATTTCTAGCTTAATTGATTTCTAGCTTTATTTCATTATAGTTGAAGAACTTTATATAATTTCAGTTTTTTAAAAATTTATTGAGACTATGATTCAGCATATGATTTATCCTGAAGAATATTCCATGTGTACTTGGGAAGAATGTATATTCTCCTGTTGTTAGGTGCAGTGTTCTATAGATGTCAGGTCAAGTTGGTTGACAGTGTTATCTTCTACATCTAGCTGATTTTCTGTTCAGCTTTTCTATTACTGAGAGTCGTGGTATTGGAATCTCCAACTATTATTTTTGAATTATCTATTTTCCTCTTATATTCTGTCAGTTTTTGCTTCATGTATTTTTGGACTCTATTGTTAGGTGCCTGCATATGTGTTTATAATCCTCGTATTTTCCTGTTGAATTGACCTTTTCATCTTTATAAAAAGTGCCTCTCTCTATTAATATCTTTTTGTTTTAAAGTCTATTTTGTCTGTTGTCTGTATAGCTACTTCAGCTGTCTTATAGTTACTCATGGTATGTCTTTTTCCATCCTTTTACTTTTTTCTCCATTTAAAAAATTGTAATAAAATTACTCATATCATAAAATTTACCGTCTTAACCATTTTTATATGTACGCTTCACTGGAATTAAATATATTTATAATGTTGTACAACCATCACCACCATCCATCCATATAATTTTTTTGATCTTGTAAAACTGAAACTCTGTACCCATTAAACAGTAACTCCTCTGCCTCCTTCCCCTCAGCCTCTACCAATCACCATTCTCCTTTCTGTCTCTGTAATACTTACTACTCTAAGCACCGCAGAAAAATGGAATCAGTGTTTGTCTTTTTGTGACTGGCTTATTTCACTTAGCATAATATTCTTATGGTTCATCCATATTGTGGCATATTTCTGAATTTCCTTACTTTTTAAGGCTGAATGATATTCCATCATATGTGTATGGACACTTAGGTCCCTTCCATGTTTTAGCTATTAGAATAGTTGTTATGAACATGGATATACAAATATCTCTTGAAGACCCTGTTTTCAGTTCTTTTGGGTATATACCCAGAAGTGGAATTGCTGGATCATATGGTAATTCTATTTTTAATTTTTTTGAGGAACTGTCATACTGTCTTCCATGGCATTGGAAATGTACCATTGTACATTCCCACCAGTAGTGCACAAGTGTTCCAATTTCTCCATATCCTCACCAACACTTGTTATTTTCTGTTTGTTTGTTTTTTAAATAGTCTCCACACCCAGCATGGAGCTTGAACTCACAACCCTGAGATTAAGACCTGAGCTGAGATCAAGAGTTTGACACTTAGCCAACTGAGCCACTGAGGCACCCCTATTTGTTTGTTTTTTGATAGTAGCTGTCCTAATGGGTGTGAGGTTGTATCTCATTGGAGTTTTGATTTGCATTTCTTCATGATTAGTGATGCTGAACATTGTTTCATGTGTTTATTGGCCATTTGTATTTCTTTGGGAAAATGTCTTTTCAAGTTCTTAGCCCGTTTTTTGAATCAGGTTGTTTTTGAGTTTTAGGAATTGTTGTATATTCTGGATGTTAATCCCTTATTAGATACTTGATCTGCAGATATTTTCTTCCATTATGTGGGTTGCCTTTTTTACTCTGTTAATAGTGTTTTATGATGCACAAAATTTTTAAATTTTCATGTTCAACTTGTCTAGTTTTTCTTTTGTTGCCTGTTCCTTTAGTGTCTTATCCAAGAAATCATTGCCAAATACAGTGTTACAAAACTCGTGTCCTATGTTTTCTTCTAAGAATTTTATTGTTTTAGGTCTTACATTAAGGTCTTTGATCCATTCTGAGTTTTTGTATATGGGGTTAAGGGTCCAACTTTGTTCTTTTGCTTGCATGTGGATACCCAGTCTACCCAGTATAATCATTGAAATCCTTTTATTTTTAACTTGTTTGCTTCTCTGAATCCAAAGTATATCTCTTATAGACAGCTATGGTTGGATCTTTTTTTTTAATCCAGTAAATGTTAACTTTTTTACTATATCATTATTTTTATATCTCTCACAAATATATTTTGTTTATTATTTACAAAAACAGACAATGGATAGATTTGCCTGTGGGTTGTGATTTCCTAACCCTTGGTCTAGAAGGATTCCAAAGAATTACTTCATTCCATGTATCTCTATCTTTATTAAAGGCAGTATATATATTTCTTTAGCAGAATTCAGTCAATGTGTTTCTCATTGATGCCTTTGAATTAGTCCATAATTTACTTCAGTGAAGTGTTTTAACTGACCCATCCCTTCCTATATTCTCCTTGTCATTAAAATATGTGAGAAAATAGGCCATCCACACATGGAAGAGTTGACAGATCTGAGACTGTTACTTCTCCTCCCCAGCCAGGCTTCTTGAAGCCTTAGACCGGTTAGTGTTTATGGCACCATCAACAAAGGTGTAAGAATAAAAGCTGGGAAAGAGGACAAGAGGTGTAAGGAAAACAGGGTTCAGAAATCAGGGCTGTAGAGAGGCCTGAAAGTGCCTCTCTTACCTTCTGTAACGTCAAGTGGTAAAACTCCTGTCAGAGCCTCATCAGAGCCTCTACAAGTTGAACGGTCTTGGCTGTGTAGAGTACCATCTGAATGAGCACCGGCACAGTGAAGAATTTTGTCTAACGTTATTTTCACATCTCAGGAACTGGGGAAATGAACAATCCTTTGATCTGTTCATGACAGATAATTCCATGGAACAAATCTCTCTTTTCCACGAATCTCCTATGAGTGTATGTTTTCACTGGAGTTGAGGAGAAGGAGGGGTTTAGCAAATGATTTTACTCCACCATGATGCTTAGACTATGCTCCCAACTCCCTCTTTCCCAATCCTGTATTCCTCCCTGTCTTCTCAAGCACTTCTAAACAGTGGGAACATAAAGGAGGTAGGCAAGTTAAATGGGTAGGTTTGAATTCTGTTTAGAAGGTGGTGATTGGGGACAGAGCCTGGGACCTCCCTGATTGGGCAAGATCTGTCCCTGATCTTCCGTGTAAGGCAGTTAACTCTGATAGCTGGAACGGTGCTAGGGAAGAGGCCAAAGCCATAGATTCTAGTCTCATTAGTCCCTGTAACTCACTGTGTGACCTCAAGCTCCTTAACCCCAGTGTACAGTTTTTTCAGAAGGAAGTTTGTGTAATGATCTAACTGATCTTTCCCAAGTCAATATCCCTCTATCATCCAGCTTTAGTCTACCTTTCTAGTTTCTCATTCCACAGTTAGTGAGCATTTATTATATGCAGAGAACCTTTATCAAGAACTGGGCAGCAGGAAAGTGGAGATGATGACTGTTGTAAGCGTATTTTGTATGCTTGCATATTAATTGGGCAGAAGCTCTTGTTTTTCTGTCTCTGAACTTAGCCTGGTGTCTGGCACATAGCAACTGCTCAATGAGTGTGGACAGATAGCCTGTTCCCATGTACTGAGAATCGGGATTCTATTCGATTCTCATTGCAGCAAAACACTTTGAAAATCTCATGAGTTCCAGCCTAATTTCTCAAGGTCTCCATTTGGTTTCTTTTTCTTCCTGTGGAACCCTGAAAAATGAATTTTAGCCTGCCATAACTTAAATATGGCTTTCATGCCTGAAAGCCTATGGCAACAGGAGTTCAGCATATGGTGATTAGACAGGAATTCCATAAAAACTTTCACTAAATCATAGAGGCTGTATCGGGAACTATTGGAAGCTATTAAAACTAAATAAAACAACTGAAAACTATAAAAAATAGTTACGAAATGAATAATACAATATCTTTGTACTCAAAATGATGCTGTTGAAAATTAGATAAATTTATTATATTCACTACTACCTTGTTTGAACTTTTAAGTCTCAATTTATTCAGTAATTTCAACAATTTGATCAACTTCTTCAAGGGTATAGGCCTTCTGTATCATAGAAGCATGTATCAGAGCAGATTTTCTGGAACCTCAGAAAATATACTGACCATTTCATTTTAGCAATTGAATATTCAGTAGTGAAGCATTTTGAAAGAATATGTTTCTCTCACACTACCCCCGCCCCCTGAAAAACATTGAGTAAAATGGACCTTGTGGATGAGCTGAAGAATTTCTTCTTATCCAAAAGTGTTTGCTTTCTTTTTGCTGGAAAACAGTGCCTTAGTCATTTAGAAGAAGTACCTAATTATAAAGCCAAAAGAATGCAAAGCCCTGTTTATCAGTTTCTTTTAGAAGATGAGATAGTGAGTGATAAGGTTTTCTGTTGTCCCACCTTGCTCAATTATTCGGCTTTTTAATTGGAGAATTATTGTCTGCCCCCTCCCTTTTCTGTTTTAATAGGAAACCTCCATTTTAGAGGAATACAATATCAATTGGACTCAGAAGCTGGGAGCTGGAATTAGTGGTCCAGTTAGGTAAGAGACAACATGCAAACTATGGCAGAATTGCTCCGCAAAGGGCCATTTGACATACGTCGTACATTAGAAGCATCAGGTGTGCCAGATTTGTGAAATAGCTTTAATTTAACAAGTGGACATATTTATGTAAGGCTTTTCATCATCCATTTAGAAATATATTTAAGTGACTGAGTCACGTGATCTGTAACATAGAATCATTTAAGATATCGAGACTGGGGCACCTGGGTGACTCGGTTGTGTTTGACTCTTGATTTCGGCTCAGGTCATGATCTCAGGGTTGTGAGATTGAGCGCTATGTTGGGCTTGCGCTAGGTGTGGAGCCTGCTTAAGATTCTCTCCTTCCCCCTCTGCCCCCACCCCCTCATTCTCTCTGTCTCTCTCAAAAAAAAAAAAAAAAAAAGGATATTGAGGCTGTGGAGCTACTGTGAGAGTTGCTGGCAGAGGCCATCCTTGGCCATTACTTCCTTGGCCTTCTTCAGGTTGCTCCCACGTGGCTCAGTGGCTGAGGCCTGTGCCGGGAGAGTGAGATGGCTTTTCTGCCTCTCCACCTGCTAGCCCTAGGGGCAAGTTTGTTTGGATGCACCGGATATATTCTTGATTAGAAGTACAGTTCTAAAAGAACAAACCTGTTAAATTAGTTTTCAGTGTAACGTAGATGATTTCTGATTAAATTTTTTTCCTCCAAATCTAGAGTCTGTGTAAAGAAATCTACTCAAGAACGGTTTGCACTGAAAATTCTTTTTGATCGTCCAAAAGCTAGAAATGAGGTATGACCCTTTATTGCCTTGATTTGCCTAAATATTGGAAGTGCCTACAAATTATTCTTTTTACAAGTAAGGCAGCTTCCTGGAAGGAATACAGAGATGCACAAAGAATTTTATATCCATATTTATCCCTTTCTCTATTCCTATCATCATTACAAAGTGGTCCCATATCTATCAGTACCAAAGGCTGTCAGTCTTACTTCCTTTAAACCACCTCTTGTTTTTTTTTCAATTAATGTGGTTCTTATACCCTGAAGTATTCAGGTTTGCCTCAGCTTTTACTTATTGGACAAGGTCCTTGAAGAGTGGAGAATGGTGACTAGTGTCTTGTAAGTGTGCTGCAGGAGGGCTGTGAGGATGTGGTTCTAGTTCTAAAAAATACGCATTTGTTTTAAATCATCTGGGTGTGGTGATGACATACTAGTAACATGTGCAGTGGAGGACGTATTCTTTTGCTTAGAGATACATGAATAATTTCTTTTTAAAAAAATTTTTTTTGATACATGAATAATTTCTGAAACAAAATGAGTTATTTGCCAAATTTTTCATTTGCTAATGGATAGGGCAGTAGAAAGTAAATCTGTTGGTGAGGTGATACGTTTCCTCTGTTCTCTTTAAGGTACGTCTGCACATGATGTGTGCCACACACCCAAATATAGTTCAAATTATTGAAGTGTTTGCTAACAGTGTACAGTTTCCTCATGAGTCCAGCCCCAGGTAAGACTACATGGGGTCATCACCACATGTCCACCTCTGTACATGTAGGTCAAGGTGTAGTGGGGTTTTCCTCTCTTTTGTGCTCTCTTTCCCCCTCCCCCTTTCTCTCCATCCCTCCTTCCCTCCCTGCCTGCCTGCCTGCTTCCCTCCCTCTTTTCTCTCTTCTCTTCTTATTTTGGAAAATTTCAAACATTTGTAAAAGCAGACAGAATTATGTAATGAATCCCCAGGTAGCCATCACCCAACTTCAACAGTTGGGGTGGCCAACTCATTGTCAGTCTTGTTTCATCTATGCCCCACCCACTCTTTGGGACCCCCTGATTATTGTGATTACTTTCTCTTAAAAAAAAAAAGTATGTAATGTGGAATTAAAATAGATTCTATTTCAAATTAGTGAAAGGGGACCAGATATTACTAGGCACTGGCTTAGAGTTGATATGGCAAAAAGCTCTTATTGCTTAGTCTGACATTCCTTTTAAAGGAATAAATCAACATTATTCTTTTAGCTGCCAAATGTTTGGCAAGCCCACTGGGTGGCATTCTAAGTGTCTTCCAGGGGATTCAAAGTTAAATAAGGTATGATTTCTACTGGGGACTGAGATGTAAACCTATCTTCATAGCAGTGTGATAGGCACCAAGGAGAGGCATCCATAAGATATTTTGAGCTTACAAAGGAGAAGAGAGCTGCTAACTGTAGGCTGGGGAGGTGAGGTGTCTCACAGAGTGGTTATGTGGGGGCTAGGACTTGGTAGGAGTCTTCCAGGTGGAGAAAGAAGATGGATTTGTAAAAACAAATGGGAAATCATAACTATTTCTTAACAACTGTGCTCTGTTGGTGAAAGCATTTGGATAGAAGCTGGAAGCATTTATATCAAAGAATGGTAACCAGAATTCTGATTTTTTTTTTTTTTAACAACATGAGAATTTTTGCTTTTCTTTAGTAGCTGTGTAACCCTGTCCAGCTGTCTTGCTGGGTATGCTGTGGGTCACATGGAAAACTAGTATAGTGGGAAGAAGGAGTGAAGAGAGACACACATAGATACAGACATAGACAAAGAATGAGAGTGAATAACCAAGGTAGCCCAACACCAGCCAAGTGACTTGAAATTCATGTCCTATACAAAGTCATGTTCTGTTTTCAATACACTTTCTATCTAGCTGCCCTAAATATGATACAAAAACATGTCACTTAAAAGATCACCCCCGGGGCACCTGGGTGGCTCAGTCGTTAAGCATCTGCCTTCAGCTCAGGTCATGATCCCAGGGTCCTGGGATTGAGCCCCGCATCGGGCTCCCTGCTCAGCGGGAAGCCTGCTTCTCCCTCTCCCACTCCCCCTGCTTGTGTTCCCACTCTCGCTGTCTCTCTCTCTGTCAAATGAATAAATAAAATCTTCAAAAAAAAAAAAGGTCACCCCCCCCCTTTAACATCTAGTAATAACAAGTTAAGTCCAGTATCTTCAAAAGGATCATTGTCTTCAAAACTTAATTATTTTACTCTCATCTTAGCTTCTTAGAAAATTTTAGGTGAGGGATATTCCTTATCTATAGTGTCCAGTTGATAGTGACAAGGGGTCCAACTCCCAAGGGGCATGGTAGGGCTAGACTTAGGAAGTAGTTACACACTTTGTAGATGAGGTATCTTTAGGTTAGCTATTTGATGTTTCAGTTTTTTTTTTTTTTTAACTTAACAAAATCAAATGCTTTCAAACAGGGCTCGACTCTTAATTGTAATGGAGATGATGGAAGGGGGAGAGCTATTTCACAGAATCAGCCAGCACCGGCACTTTACAGAGAAGCAAGCCAGCCAAGTAACAAAGCAGGCAAGTTAACCCCGGGTACCAATCAAACTGCCAACAATGTTGGTTAACAAGTACAATTTCATTGGGGGGAATAAAAGAAAGCTTGAAGAAAAGCTCTATTTGATCTCTCATTGCCTGCTTTGTTATGTAATCAGAAAAGATGCTTTGACAGGAGAAATGTGACCCCTTTTATGCTTGGGGGGGACTGTATTTTTAAGTGGTTGTCAATTGCTTGCCTATTACAAGATTTAAATAAACTCTGGAAGAAAGGTAGCCTTTTAATTCCTCTGTAGACTGTAGATATCTTTGAGTATGTAGCGTTCCAAGCAGTGTTGGACTTTGAGATAAATTGCTGTTGATAACACCTGAAAGATTGTATGGGATAAAAATATCTTCTGGGACAACTGTATACAAGATACTTTTTGCTTATGAGTCACCTCATCAGATTTTAATAGAATTCTAAGGTCTTTGTAATTCTGGGTTATTCCTGATTATAGTCTATTTTGACATCACATTTTATTGCTAGAAAAATGATTTATGTCACAAACCATACTAGGACTCTAACAAAATAACCTCTTGAGGAGGTGACAAGCTAACTCCACAAGGCTTATCTTCAGGCCAAGCAAGCAAGGCAGAAAGCAGGAATCAGAGCTCAATTGGTTTCTAAAATTTCTTCCAAGTTTTCCATGAGTCTCAAGCATTTTTCCCTCACTTAAAGCAAGAATTCCTATCAAAGTCTCTGCTCACTGGGCCAGAGCCTCTTGTGGTGTTAGCAGAAGACTTGGCCCTCTGGTAGCGCACTAGCTGAGCTTGTGAGCACTGCGGCCAGCCAGCGGCCTCAGCTTCAAGCGCTAACAGTGTACGGGAGCCTTAAGCATTTTTGGATGCCTCCTTTCTGGTAGGGGGGAACTGATATTTGGAATGCCAAGATAATTCCATACTGAGAGTTGAAGAACAGGTAGAATTTGTTCTCTCTATTTAATTTTAAAAATTACATCTTGTATTTTTCAAAGATTTCAAATATTAGGATGTGCTCTGAGAATCTCATATAAAACAAAAACCCTTCCAACCCACCTAAACAGGCGACATTTCATTTCAGCAAATGGGATGAGCAAATTGGAACATCAGGTGGAAAAATGCAGTTAGCGGCTTTCCATTTTTCTTGAAGGCAGAGCCTGGAGTTGAACCCCTGGACAGCGTGGTTCTCTCTGGAGCCAGGTGTTAGCGCCCGCTGTCCTGCTAGGGGAGCCCAGGCCCGCTGAAGACTGCCCGGCACAGAGTTTACTCTGCCGTGGTGGGTGCATCTCAGAGGAGTGGAATTAGAAGCATTTCGTCCTTCCTATTTCGTACAGGATTTAACCATCAGTTTACTTGGACAAAGAAGTGTTTTACTGTTTTATTTATTTATTTATTTAGTTTAATGAAATACAGGTTGCAGCTAAACTAAGCTGAATTCATTTCTATTTCTTGGTACCCATCAGTTTACTTGGACAAAGAAGTGTTTTACTGTATTTATTTGTTTATTTATTTATTTAGCTTAATGAAATACAGGTTGCAGCTAAACTAAGCTGAATTCATTTCTATTTCTTGGTATCCAAAGTCTTACTTAATTTCTGCTGTAAAATTGAAAACCAACCACAGTCTTAATTGACTTAATTAAGGATTTTTTTTTTAATATCCTGAGTTCTCTAAGCCAGTGGCATTAAAGAACTATCTTTTCTAAGATATGGTTGCTCCATTATGTCCTTTTCCAGATAGCTTTGGCTCTACAGCACTGTCACTTGTTAAACATCGCTCACAGAGACCTCAAGCCTGAAAATCTGCTCTTCAAGGATAACTCTTTGGTGAGATGACTTGTTTTTCTGCATTTTAGTGCTGCCACTCTCAACACAGTTCGGGAATGGGTGTGTAGGTGTAGATTCAGAGTTCTCTGAATCCATGGTGAAGAGGCTTTAAGCCAAAGTGCTTCCAGCAGCTTACTTTCCCCACTTGTTTCCTTGTAAGAGGCTCAGAGACATTCTACTATACCCCTGGCATTGATAGTTTTGGATGGTACTGATATACGTTTGTAAGACTTAAGATTTTGGATATGATTTGGGGGTGCTTTGGAAAGGGGCAGGAATCTATTACACTTATCTTGAAGTGTAATAGTTGTATTTGCTGTTCGTTAATGCTGATAAGATGTTTTTTTCTCTCTAGTCTCACCCCCTGCCCCATGTACTGTGTCCCACCAAATAAGTTGCTCTGGCAATCTTGAAGCTGATGCTAAACGTGAAATCGCACCCTGGATTGGAGATGATGGGCTGGTAGATAGATTCAGGGGGCACTTGGTTAAGATCTTGATTTTAGTACTGCATATACCAGTCATGAAACAAGGCCAATTATGAGTGGATAGAAATTCTTTACCTCTGTGTTACTAAGAAAAATTCCTCAGTATGAATCATTTCTCCAGATGTGAGGACATGCTATTCATAGGCTCAGGTGTCAGCCAGAAACTCGTGAGAGAGAGCTCAAGATAACCTGTCTTCCACCTGGATTTTCTTTTAGTGTTTATTGAGAACTCTGGAGCAGTGACTCCCATTTGTTTTATTTCAGGATGCCCCAGTGAAGTTGTGTGACTTTGGATTTGCCAAAATTGACCAAGGTGACTTGATGACACCCCAGTTCACCCCTTATTATGTTGCACCTCAGGTAAGCATTTGCTCTTTCTGCCACAGGATGTGTCACCGGGCTGTCTGTAGACACGTTCTTCTCTTCCACAGCACAAGTGGGCATGTATTACCACTGGGAAGGGAAGAACTCAGCTTCAGAAACCTACAGTCTGCTTAATTAGATGCAGGCATTTTATTTTAAAATCAACTTGTTTTAAAAACAAGGTATGATTTGTATACAATAAAATACTCATGCTTTAAGTATAATTTGATGAGTTTTGACAAATAGATACTCCTGCACAGTCACCACCGCGATCAAGATACGAAACATTTCTGTCACGTCCGGAACTCTTGTGTATCTTTGTAGTCAGTTTGCACCAGGTAACCACTGATCTACTTTCTGTCATTATGGGTTAGTTTTGCCTTTTGTAGAAATTCATATGAATGGAACTCATGTACCTGTTGTGTTTCACTTCTTTTGCTTAGTGTGTGTTTGAAATTCATCCATGTTGCTGCATATATCAGCAGTTAGTTCCTTTTTGTTGTTAAGTAGTATTCTATCATAGAGGACTAAGCCATGTTTGTTTATCCATTCACTGACTGATGGCCATTTTGGGTTTTCTATTTTTGGCTATTATGAATAAAGCTGCTAGGAACATTCATTTACAAGTTTTGGGGGACATCTTTTCCAAAATGGTTGTACCATTTTACCTATTCCCCAATAATATAAGAGTTCCAGTTGCTTCATGTTCTTACCATCAATTCATGTTTGTTAGTATATATAATTTTAGTTTTTCTGGTAGGTCCATAGTATTATTTCATTATGGATTTAATTATAATGATTTCTTTTTTTTTTTTTATTTTAAAGAATTTTATTTATTTATTTGACAGAGAGAGACAAAGCGAGAGAAGGAACACAGCAGGGGGAGTGGGAGAGGGAGAAGCAGGCTTCCCGCTGAGCAGGGAGCCCGATGTGGGGCTCGATCCCAGGACCCTGGGATCATGACCTGAGCCGAAGGCAGACGCTTAACGACTGAGCCACCCAGGCGCCCCTAATTATAATGATTTCTTAATAGTTACTGTTGAGTATTTTTTCATGTGTTTATTAGACATTCTACTGTGAAATATGGGTAAAACATTCTCTTGTGAAGTACAGGTATAAATCTTTTGCCCATTTTTGGTTTTATAATTGTGAGGTATAAAAAGTTCTTATTATTTTCTGGATACAAGTTCTTTGTTGTATATATGTATTACTTTTTATTGCTACTGTGATGAATTGCCACAGACTTAGTGCCTTAAAGCAACACATTTATTTCCTCACAGTTTTGGAGGCTAGAAGTCTGAAACGGTTCAAGGTGTTGTCAGGACTGTGTTCCTTCTGGAAGCTCTAGGGGAGAATCCATTCCCTTGCCTTTTCCAGCTTCAAGAGGCACTTGCATTCTTTGGTTGGTGGCCTCCTTCTCCATTTTCTTTCTTTCTTTTTTCTTTTAAAGATTTTATTTATTTGTCAGAGAGAGAGCACAAGCAGGGGGAGGGGCAGGCAGAGGGGGAAGCAGGCTCCCCATCGAGCAGCCCCGATTCAGGGCTCCATCTCAGGACCCTGGGATCGTGACCTGAGCTGAACGCAGATGCTTGACTGACAGCCACCCAGGCATCCTGTCTTTCTCCATTTTCAAAGCCAGTACCATAGCATCTTTTAGTCTCTCTGACTCTGACCCTCTTGCTTCCCTTTCATAATTGTGATTACATTAGATACACCCAGATAATCCAGGATACTTCCCCATCTCAAGATCCCCCATTTAATAAAATCTGCAAAGTCCCTTTTGCTGTGTAGGGTAACATATTCACAGATTCCAGGGGTTGGAACATGGATGTCTTTGGGAAGCCATTATTCTGCCCACCACATATATATTATGAGTATTTCTCTCAGACTGTGGCTTGCTTTTCAGAATAGCAGCAGGTTATTTTTTTAAAAAATTTTAAATTTTTGTTAAAGTTAATTAATTTTATTATTTTTAAAAGATTTTATTTATTTATTTGACAGAGGGAGACACAGTGAGAAAGGGAACATAAGCGGGGGGAGTGGGCGAGGGAGAAGCAGGGAAGCTGAGCAGGGATCCCGATGTGGGGCTTGATCCCATGACCCTGGGATCATGACCTGAGCTGAAGGCAGATGCTTAACGACTGAGCCACCCAGGGGCCCCAAAGTTTATTTATTTATTTAAGTAATCTCCATTCCCAACGTGGGGCTTTAACTCACAACCCGGAGATCAAGAGTCTCATGGTCCACCAACTGAGCCAGCCAGGCACCCTAGAACTTTTTTATTTTGATCAAATCCAATTCATCCCTTTTATTTATTTATTTATTTTTTGAGAAAGAGAGGAAAAGAAGAGAGGATCAGAGGTAGAGGGAGAGAGAATCTCAAGCAGGCTCCATGTCCAGCATGGAGCCTGACATAGAGCTTGATCTCACAACCCTGAGATCATGACCTGAGCTGAAAACAAGAGTTGGATGCTTTACCGACTGAGCCACCGAGGCGCCTCTCACCCATTTTTTTTTTTTAAATGGTTGGTGATTCTGTTCCTAAGAGGTCTTTCCATACCCATGTACATGAAGATTTTTCTCATGGTTTCTTATTAGTATATGTGCTGCCGAAGCGAGCACCATGGTTTCTTATTAAAGGTTATAGTTTTAGCCTTTTTTTTTTTAAAGATTTATTTATTTATTTTAGAGAGAGTGTTAGCGAGCAGAAGGGGGAGAGGGAGAAAAGCACACTCCCACTGAGCGTGGAGCCTGACTCCGGGCCTGATCCCATGACCCTGAAATTATGACCTGAGCCGAGATCAAAAGTT